>NC_064577.1:33996783-34299075 GCF_937001465.1 Orcinus orca | reverse complement strand
GATGTAGCCATGGTGCTGGGAAGAATGCAGTTGGGCCCCCAGGAAGCGAGCCAGAAACCTCAGGGCTTCATCTACATCCCAAGGCCCCCAGGATCAAGACCAGACAGTCAGGGCATCAGGAACCCAGACCTCCTAAGAGGCCTGAGACCTAACAGTCAGATTATTAACACATACGTACATACACACACACACACACACACAAAGACCGAAAAAAAAGACCTATGATAGTATCCAAATATAGCAAGTCACAGATTTTTGTGCCTGTGAATAAACTGTTAAAGAGACACGTTTGATCATAATTCAGGCAAACTCATGTCACAAACACACCCTCACTTACAAATAAACCTTACCGTAGGGTAAACAGTCTTCACGTTTTCCATGCTTAAATAATTGTGCCTTAAAAAAAAGAAAAAAAATTCTGTTAGAATTTGCAAATACATTTACAAATTTAAAACATAAATTATCAAAACAATTCATCACATCTTCCAGGATTTTTATTCTAGACACTCGCCAGGAAATAACAAGAGAAGAGTTTCCGTACATGACAAAGGAAGGAATTACAAGAGACTAGAGAGGAAATCTTCCAAAGGGGCAACGTAAACCAGAGATGCAGCGGTGAGGCCGTGCTCACTGACACACGCCCGCGTTGACGTTAAGGGTGCTGGCCTGTAAGGAGAGTAAGGAATCGTACCGGGTTTCCATGACTAGCGTGTACCTGAAGGTACCAAAGGATAAGAGTTACAGGTCGAATTATCCGACACAAAGGTAAGGCACCCACGTACTCATCCTTGTTCTGAGCCAGCAAAGGAGAAAGGGCCCCTCCTGCTTCTCACACACGTGGGGCCGGCAGGCTGTCAAAACCTCAAAAACCCGGAGTCCTCAACCTGAAATTTTACCCTCCACTTTCAACTCTGCAAGACTTGGGTATCCAAGCCCTTAAACGAAGAACCCTAAAGCTAAGCAACTCTAAGAAAACAGCTAAGGAACTTCTTCTCCTTCAAGAATTACTATTTGGGGCTTCCCTGGTGGCGCAGTGGTTGGGAGTCCACCTGCCGATGCAGGGGACACGGGTTTGTGCCCCAGTCCAGGAAGATCCCACATGCCGCGGAGCGGCTGGGGCCCGTGAACCATGGCTGCTGAGCCTGCGCGTCCGGAGCCTGTGCTCTGCAACGGGACAGGCCACAACAGTGAGAGGCCCGCGTACCGCCAAAAAAAAAAAAAAAAAAAAGAATTACTATTTAACCGGCAAGGTGAGACCACTTCTGTCTTAGACCGTCTGAAGGTACGTGGGCCCAACTGCACTGGACCCCGTCCCCCGACACCAGGTCCTGCCGGTGAAGGAGCTGCTCAGCCAAGGTGAAGAAGTGAACACCATCCCAGACGCTTAGTCAGTGGTGTTTCACATGGAGACCAACCACTCCGGGGCCCTGGACACTCTGAGGCAGGCTCACAGGAGAACAAGACACAGGGCTCAGACCCACAGGCCCAGGACATCCCAACACTCAAAGCACCGTGGAACCTCCCAGCCAGTGGCCCGTGGCTCCACCGCCTCTCCCAGCACACGTGATAAGTGCCTCACCTCACCAGCCCTGCTCTGGCCCTCTGCTGCAAAAGCCCCTTGGCAGAAGTCATGCTCTCCTTCGTGCTTTCTGCCCTTCTTCTCCCCGCAACAACTCGACCCCAAAACCATGAGCCAGCCATCAGATTAGGAAGTTCAGGACATTTCATTCCCCCACACCTTTCCATGACCCACACTACAAGTGGCGAAGGACCCCCGGACGTTCACGGGCCACATCTGAAATATCCCCATTTCATGACTGGTAAACCACTCCCAAAACACTTGAAATGTTTGTCTTTACAATCTGGGTTTATGAGGAGGGGGAAAGTCACCTGCATCCCCTAGCTTCTTCCTGGTGAACTTTTTTCTTTTTTTTTAATTTATTTTATTTTTGTCTGCACTGAGTCTTCGTTGCTGTGCGCGGGCTTTCTCTAGTTGTGGCAAGTGGGGGCTACTCTTCGTTGTGGTGTGCAGGCTTCTCATTGCGGTGGCTTCTCTTGTTGTGGAGCACGGGCTCTAAGCGTGCAGGTTCAGTTGTTGTGGCACATGGGCTCAGTAGTTGTGGCTCACGGGCTCTAGAGCGCAGCCTCAGTAGTTGTGGCACACGGGCTTAGCTGCTCTGCGGCATGTGGGATCTTCCCGGACCAGAGATCGAACCCACGTCCCCTGCATTGGCAGGCGGATTCTTAACCACGGTGCCACCAGGGAAGCCCCCTGGTGAACTTTTAAAGGAGTCAGGGAGGTGGCTTGGTGGAAAGGAAGGAGGAAACCATCCTGCAGCCGATGAGTCTGAGCAGGACGTGTGAGCCCCAGGGTGAGCCACCCACAGTCCTGGGCACAACGTCCGCCACCCTCCTCCTGCAGCAGAGGCCATGAGAGCAACCCCATCTACTACGCTGGCCATCAGCCTCCTGCCCCGACTACCACAACAGGACCAGTGGACTGGCTCAGAAGGACAGACACCCAAGCTGGTGGCCGTGGAGCTGGTCTGGGACCAGGAGTAAGGAAAGGGCGGGCCGCACCATGCAGCCCACTGCCGTCCCTCACCTGCCTCGATCCCTCCAGCTCCGCTGCAGCCTCCATGCAGGCCACTGCCATCCCTCACCTGCCACGCACCCTTCCAGCTCTGCCGCGGCCTCCCCCAGGAGCTAGGCCAGGCCTCCATACAGGACTCAGACAGTCCAGACCCCAGCAGTAAAGCTTACAGAACAGACCACTGTGGTTAGATATCTCTAACTTTAAAAAAACTAAATGTCAGGGTTCACATAAACAACCTGGATGCAACGGTCTCAGCTCCAAACTGCCTCACATACAAACCAGGACAGAGAACCTGGCCGAGGATGGGGCTTCACCGAGGGTCCAGCTCCTCCTCCAAGCAGGAGGCCCAGCCTGCAGGGCTGAGGGGGCGTCTCAGGGCTGGCCCAGCCCAGATCACAGCGCCAGCGTGCCCTGCGGACACATACCACCTCCCCTCTGTTTTCGGGGCACAAAGCCATCCACACGGCCAGTGCCACTGCACACAAAGACAACCGGTGCCACAAGGAAACAGCTGACAACACGACAAGCACACAAGTTATAAAAACCACTCAGGTCTCAATCAACTTTCAAAGTTATAGTAATTATACGCTTAAAAACACAAATAAATGTCTTGGTATAAAAATAACTAACATAAATTTTGCCAAATTTTCTAAAACTGTGAAGCACACTCTAGTACGCCAACAGCTCTATGGTAGAAAATACCACCAGGAAGACTTACCGTCTCAGCTGCTGAAGCACCAGAATCACTGCTGTCCTTTCTGAACCCTGCCCACCCCAAGCTCCGCGCTGAGTCCGGGCAGCAAGAGGGGAGGCCTTGCCACACCCAGCTGCATGGCGGGCAGACATGGCCAGATTAACAGACATGAATGCACAGTTAAGCATCACTGAACTCAAAGTACCCACTCTGTGTTCTCTTCCAGTGGATACTACAATCAGAATTACTATCATGTGGGAAACAACAAAACTTTTTGTTTTAAAAAGAAGTCCTCAAAATGGTATGCTGATTATGTAGAATACACACTGAAGTATTTACAGGCAGTGGAGTGACTTAATTTAAAACAGTTCAACAACACAAGTGTGTGGTTGTATATTTTATTTTAATATACACACATGTGTGCACATGTGCACACACACACACAACATGTATACATAAAAATAAAGTCAGGGATTCAAGGACTTCACAGAAGAGCCTAAAGAAACTAAAAGGATAACAAAGGGATTTTATAAACAACTTTACAACAACAAATTAGACGGGACTTCCCTCGTGGCACAGTGGTTAAGAATCTGCCTGCCAACGCAGGGGACACGGGTTTGAGCCCTGGTCCAGGAAGATCCCACATGCCGCAGAGCAACTAAGCCCGTGTGCCACAACTACTGAGCCTGCCCTCTAGAGCCCACAAGCCACAACTACTGAGCCCTCATGCCACAACTACTGAAGCCCGAGCGCCCTAGAGTCCATGCTCCAAAACAAGAGAAGCCACCGCAATGAGAAGCCCGCACACCACAATGAAGAGTAGTCCCTGCTCGCTGCAACTAGAGAAAGCCCGCGCGCAGCAACGAGACCCAATGCAGCCAAAAATAAATAAATATATATATATATTTATTTAAAAAAAAAACAAATTAGACAACCCAAAGGAAGTGGACAAATTCCAAGACAAATTCCAAATAAGCAAAAATGGCTTAAGAAATAGAAAATCTGAATAGACTTGGATCATGTAAAGAAATTTAAATTAGTACTTTAGAATCTTTCCATAAAGAAAACCCCAGGCCCACATGGCTTCACTAATGAATTCTAGCAAACATTTAAGGAAAAAAATACATCCTACATAAACTTCAAGAAAACAGAGGAGGAACAGTTCCCGGTCCTCGCCTGATACAAAAACCACAGACATCATAGGAAAACCGCAGATCAATGTCCCTCATGAACAAACATATAAAAATCCTTAGGACTTCCCTGGTGGCGCAGTGGTTAAGACTCCACACTCCCAAGGCAGGAGGCCTGGGTTCGATCCCTGGTCAGGGAACTAGATCCCACATGCATGCTGCAACTAAGAGTTTGCATGCCACAACTAAGGAGCTGGCGAGCCACAACTAAGACCTGAAGCAACCAAATAAAATAAATTAATTAATTAAAATAATTTCTTTTTTAAATCCTTAACAAAATACTAGCAAAATGAATCCAGGAACATATTAAATGGATTTTACTCCATGACCAAATGGGATTTATTCCCCATTTGCAAGGAATGCAAGGCTGGTTTAACATTCAAAAATTGATTTATATAATACATCGTATTAGCAGAACAGAGAACAAAAACATACAATCAGCTCAGTAAAAGCAAAAAAAGCACCTGACAAAATCCAACATCCATTCATGATAAAAGTTCCCCATCAACTACAAATAGAAGGGAACTTCCTCAACATGATAAAGAGCATCTATGAAAACCCACAGCTGGTATCATACTTAATGGTAAAAGACTGAACGCTTTCCCCTAAATAAATAGCAAGAAATCGCAACAAATTTTCGATGGAGTGGTGAGAAGGTGCTCCACACTAGAAGTGGGGCTACAAGAGGAGGATCCAGCTTGTCCCAGATGACCCTGAGGGGCTCCACAGAGTCAGCAAAAACACAGAGCAGAATCTTCCAGAAGGGTGGAAGGGAGTCTAAGCAATCAACAATATTAAGACCATATTAAGGGCTAGTGAAGAACAGAAAAAGATAAGCAAAATACAAGAAAATCAAAACCGTACAAGTTGTGGTCCACATGTGAAAGAAACAAAAATAAGACAGGATTCTGATCAACGGGAATGTTAGAAAGTAGACTCCATCTGACATTAATACCAGGCACAACGCTCCTTCATAAGGACCCTGGGACTGCAGAGCAGAAAACGAACCCCTGTCATGAATGTTATTGACTGTAAAAGTTACAAACCAGTAATTCTAAGCCCAAGACTTAAAGAAGGATACAGAACGGAAGGGAAATGCTGCCAACTCGTATCATGTACAAGTGAATACACACAGGCACTGGCTGAGAAGAAGCAACGGGCGAGGCAGGCAGCAGGGGAGGAAAAGCACCATGACATCCTCTTACAAAGAGGGGTGGGATCAGGAGACCCTGTGGAGAGGGGATGGCAGAGGAAACAGGTCCAGAGCACCTAAAAACAGTGACATTGTCAACAAAGCTGGGAGATAGCAGGAGGGGCATCAGCAAGCCAGCAGATGGGCTGGAGCACATCGTGCAGGAGGAAGGGGCAGCAATCACCCTCAGCACAAAGCGGGCTGTCTCCGGGAGAAGGGGCTGTGCTGACAAGAGCAGACAAGGGCTGATGTGTTTTCATCACCAAGCCTCTGGACTGCTTAATCTCTTCACCAAGTGTAGAATAAAAATGATTTTTCAAAGAAGAAGGAGCTCTTCCTACACTACCCACTGAATGTGCTGAGGATTCTCCACGAATGTCACACAGAGAAGCATCCAGACCCCTGACCACCTGTGTGACGGGGCAGGAAGGCACCCTCTCTGAATCTCAGTTTCCTCAGTAAACGACAGGCGGCAGTGATGGTACCAGTTCGCTGAGCCACTCAGAGAATAAAATGCAAATGAACATAAAACGCATTATATTAACCAATGATATCTGAACTGTCTCCTACCTGGTAAATACAGACATATTCCTTTCGTTTGTCCAAAAACTATTTTAAGAACTCTTCCCTAGGTTTCATTTACAAAATTTAAAGTTAACTTACTCCATGCAAATTCAAATGCATCCAATTTAATATATTTTAGACACAAGTCATCCATTTTCAGAACAATTACTCCTGAGCAGAAACACTTGGCTCCTTCCACGTGAGCACTTGGAATCCGGGAGGGCGCCAAAAGCACCAAAATACCCACTTACAGTCTGCAGACCAGTGGTGTGATGGGGTCCACACAACGTGCGATGAGATGCCTAATAGTGCCGGGGGGCGGGGGGGGGGGGGGCGTCAAAAACAAACCTCACCGAGAAGCTTCCCTTCAGCAGCTCTCAGCGCAGGGACAAGGTCTACCGATAGGCACCCCATGCAGGCGGGCCGCGGGTACACTGTTCTACTGGAGCATCGGGTCAGACGGGCACCTTGGCCAGTTCACCCCCCTCACTCCTGGCAGCTTTGTTATGAATAGAGCAGAGCCTCCTTTTACTCTCAAATACACAGTGTGGATAAAAATCATATGGTCACCCCATGTGGCAAGTTCTCTGACCTCCTCCCCTCCACAGCCGGGGTCTCTGGGGTCAATGCCTCCCTCCCTGGGGCCAGGGGTCTTCCAGCTGCTTCAACCAACAGAGCCAGGCAGAAGCAACACTGTGACTGCCAAGCCCAGGATCCTCTGCCTGGGACACTCTCCCTGGAAACCCAGTAGCCACATGCAGAGGTGCCACGCAGGAGCCACAGTCCACAGGCCCAGCTGAACCTAACCCTTCTAGTCACCCACACAGTGCGGGCTTCTCAGGCAAGGCCCTTGGCAGCAAGAGGCAGAGACAAGCGCCCCCCCAGCCCATGCCCTGGCCTGTCAGGACCCACAGAATCCACACACAACAGCTGCTGTGCAGAGCCACAGGCTTGGGGGTGGCTTGACCACGACAGACACAGCTCCCTCCTTAGGATCCGTGTGAGGGACTGAAATCTCACCCTGCAGGCACCACCCTGGCAGCAGTGTGCGGGACACATGCGGAGGCCACTCTCAACGTCCGGGAAGCTGAGGTGGGGTGCCTAGACCAGGGCAGATGGTCTGCAGGGGGAGGGAGGCTGGACAGGCAACGGCAGGAAACAGAACTGACAGCACTTGGTGACCACTTAAACGCTCTTTGGTCTCATTCACTGATAAATAATAAGAATTTAAAATACGAGGAAAGGCCCCAAACGCTCTCACACATGAACATCCTTCACTTGCCAAATTCCTTACAAAGTCTAAGTAAGAGAAAAGAACAAGTAGTGAAGACTTCCCAGGACAACTGTCACTGACACAGCTCGCCACCGGGCATGGGCAGATGGTGACAGTCCCCCATGGTCCCCACCCCACAGAGGGAACCAGCCCCCAGGCCAGGCTGCAGGCCACTGTCTGGACCAAAGGGGACCCAATACCCCATCTTTTATGGGTTCAAGGTGGGTTCTTTTTTTTTTTTTATGGTACGCGGGCCTCTCACTGTTGTGGCCTCTCCTGTTGCGGAGCACAGGCTCCGGACGCGCAGGCTCAGCGGCCATGGCTCAAGGGCCTAGCCGCTCCGCAGCATGTGGGATCTTCCCGGACCAGGGTACGAACCCGTGTCCCCTGCATCGGCAGGCGGACTCTCAACCACTGCGCCACCAGGGAAGCCCAAGGTGGGTTCTTTTTACCCCTACACTTTTCCTGACCTTGAAGCCCACAGGATTTCCCAGGGGTGGGGGTGCTCTGTACGCACAAAGGCAAAGGTCACAGGAGTTACAGACTCTCCCATGAACAGGCTCAGAAGGGCTAAAGGGATGAAAAGGAACAAAAATCACAGAGGGCCAGGGCTTTGATTTTGTTTCCTAGTCTATTTTTCCACGTAAAGTAGGGCCATCTTCACTGCCCTTCCCTCCTGAGAGCACACGGTCCAACCCGGCATGTGCAGAGAACAGTGACCCCCAGCAACGGGAGGAAGCGGCCGACAGAAATGCTCTCATCTTCAGATGGTCAGGAGAATCCATCAGCCGGGCCACTAAATGGGGAGTGTACCCCATTTTTCATGGAAGCATAAAACATGAGCCAACTGAAAACCACCAGCTGGAAGCACACACTCCATACAAGCCCTCACACCACAGAGAGACGAGACCACACAGCACACCCATCTGAGGAGAGGTGACCGCCAGGTCTGCTCCTGTTGTTCTAGAAACCAGCACAGCACAAAGTGCAAACAAATGCATTTCCCAGTAATCACTCTAAACCACCACACCTTCCGATCACTACCCACC
This sequence comes from Orcinus orca, assembly GCF_937001465.1. Lineage (NCBI taxonomy): Eukaryota > Metazoa > Chordata > Mammalia > Artiodactyla > Delphinidae > Orcinus > Orcinus orca. The sequence goes on along the minus strand of NC_064577.1, from coordinate 34,290,517 downwards.
CAAGCCAGCTCTTCTGCACCATGCAACCAGCTTCCCTCCCCAGGGCATGTTCTCCAGCCATAAATCACAGGCTGTCGGCTGTTGAGAGCAAGTCCGCCCAGCTGCCAAGCAGGAGATGCTGGTCTGAGGCCCCTGAAGGCACCACTGAGTCAAGGGCAAGAAAAGCAGCTCCACCCTAGGCCCTGGGAGAAAGGGGCCCACACCACACGGCTCAGGGGTGCCACTTACTAGCACCCAAGAATTACCCTGTGAGCTGATGAGCACTGGCACTGAGGGGCACCTCACTGCATGATGGCCCCATTCCCAGTCCCTCAGAAAGACGTGACATCACAAACGCACCAACCAGCAGACAGGATGGGGCTCAGACAGGACAAGCTCCCCCATTCTGTGCTCCTGAGTCCTGTCCCAGGGCAACAGAGGGGACCACGCCCCAGTATCACAGCTCTTCCTGGATGTGCACACACGAAGGGGACAAAACGTAAACAGAAAGGACCATGAGCACTGACACAACAGTTTCAGGCTGGACGCCACTCCAGAGCTTGACTGATGGTCCCTGCTGGAGCCACAGAGCCGAGCCAGGACCAAACCTTCCATGCAAGGCAACAAAGCCCAACAGCTTGGCGCCCTCTGAGTGAGGGGGAGGGCCACCACCCCCCCCAAGAAATGACAGTAACCTGAAACTGTACAGGGGATCACTAAGAAATACAGGAGGACAACTGGCCTGAAGGCCATGCCCACCAGACTGTGCTCAGGACCAGGCCTGAGGGAGGGGAGGGGCAAGCCAGCCCAACCAGAGGCACTTCCCACCCCAAGAAGAAGTAAGACATCTATTCTCTCGAGAGGGTGCCTGGTTTACTTCCTCAGGACTGCATACACTAAGGGGAAAACAAAAAACTTCCAAATGTGGAAAAATTTTAGTTGTTGAAATTGAGTTTTCAATGGCTAGGATAAACAGCTGATTATTATCAGCTAGAACCCAGAATGAAAAAATACAATTCTGATAAAATACACTTATATCAAGTAAACTATAAAGGATTTTAAGTATACAAATATGTAAATAAAAATTAACTTCAAAAAGAAATGTTTAAATGATCAGAATAATCACATTAGTTTTATCTTCCCATTATGTCTTAAACCTTTTCCTAACCTAACAGTGAAATCCCAATCATAAACACACACCTTCACAGGAGGGGAGACGGCCCGGCCCGCCCCGCCCCAGTCACTGACTGCAGCTTCCTGCGTCCTGTCTGGAAGATGAGGCTGCACGGTGCACAAGAGCCCAGAGGACACTTGACGACTGTGACCTCCTGTTTTCAGATGTCGATCTGCTCATAACGACGTATTCCACCACCTTATTATCTACCCAGCTTCCTCAAATGTTCTAAACAGCCCCCGCGGAAGTCAGGATCCTAATAACAAGCTGCATTAAGATGTTCCCGTTTAAATGACCCCTCCTAGACCCTAGCGTTCGGGCTGCCTGTGGTCCTACGACACAGAGGGGCCCAGCTTTCCAGGGCAGGGGGCGGATGACTGGGAGGCCACTCAGGGTGGCCCTCGTCCAGCCCACCCACCCCAAGACAGCGTGGTCAGACTCTACAAACCATGAACAACCACACAAAGGTACAGGCACAAGCAGGCTTTCTACCACCCCTAATACAGGAATTTCAAACACCATGTAGCAAAAAAAAGCTAAAAGCTCTTCCCTTAAAGGGTCAGAATCAGTGTGAAGGGCAGCAAAGATGCTGCCCCACCTCTACCTCCACCATGGGAAGAGCAAGCCTGAGGATGGCAAAGACCTGCAGGAACAATCTTGGAGGGAGAGCCAGACCAGTCGACTCCAGTCCCTCCCGAACATGCCCTGTTAGGACCACTTACTCAGTGCTAATGATTCTTCAGATAAAAATCAATTCTCAGTCGATTCACAAGTACCAAAAACACTGATCATACATCTCCTATTTGCCTAACAAAGTGACGTGTAAAGGATGCAAAAGGCATAATTCCTGCCACAGAAACTTAGAAATGATCAACATAAAGCCTGCAGTTCCCAGAGCAGAGGTCAGAGGAGGAGGCTGTGACACACAGCGGAGCGTCCCGAGAAGAGCTGGCTCGGATGCAGGAAGTGGCAGGGGTCGTGCTCTGGTACCAAGCCCAGGGGGAGGAGGGGGCTCTGTGCGGAAGTGAGACAAGAGGAGACACAAGGAGGAAAGGGAGGAAGAACCTCGCCTGGGACCAGATGGGCAGAGCTGAGCCCACTGACGGGCTTTGACAGGGCAGGCGACCTGGGCAGCAGAAAAGCAGCATGGGACCCAGAACACCCAGAGGTGGTTGTCACTGCCCAGAGGGACCCTCCAGACTGGGCCAGCCCCTGAATGGAGGGAGGGCAGCAGCAAGCAGATGGCCGAGAGGACCCTGGACAGCATGAAGGATGGGCCAGGGAAGTGGCCAGCACAGCCCAGCGAGCACCGGACCAGTAAAGGAGGGCGGGGCCTCGGAGACGCCTCAAGCCACCTCCCCACCTTGGGGCTCGGCCCTGGACTTAGCCTGTGAGAGCACAGACAGCACCGGCCAGCATCCTCCTCTGCGGCTGGGTCTCACTCGCAACTCAGGCGGGAGGAGGGAAAAGCCACAGCACAAGACGCTACCTTGACCTGCGGAGCCTGAAGCACAACAGGTGCACAGAACCAGGGCTCTGGGACCAAGGACAGAAACAAGGACTAAGGTCAGTGGAGAGTCGGGCACAGACAGAGCCTGAGGGACCCCTGCGCTGGAGGGAAGGTGAGGGTGGCCAGGCAGCCAGGTAAGTGGGCTACGAGGTGGGGCACCACAGTGGAGGGACACTGGCCAAGCAGTCTGCATTTGTCTCACAGAGCACAGGGCTCTGTGTTTGTCTCTCATCCAAGAGGCAAAGGCACTGCGATGGCTAAGCCCCTTCCCGTGCAAGCGTGGGCCCAGGCTGGCTGCCTGCAAGCACACACCTGTCCAGCAGGACACGTCACCCCATCACACAGCAGGTGTACAAACCAGGCCGCCGGTGAACAGAGACAAGCCTCACACAGTGCGTGTTCTAACAAGACCCATGCACTGGGCAGCCCGCCACGCATAAAACAGAGTCACGTGAGATTAAAGCAGCCTCAGAGTTGGCTGCTCCACATCTTAGACCCCCAAGAAAACTGAAGATGCCTTATTTCACTGAATCCTATAGGAGCACATGAACATTACATAAACATCCACACCCTGAAAATGGTCACATTCAAATCGTTCTAGCACGTTTTCCTCCACCGGAAACCCTGCCCCAGGCAAGTGCTATGACTAAAAAGCCCAGTTTGGTTAATTTGTCCTCTGGCCAAACAACTTTAATGAAACCACAGGTGCCGTTTCCAAAGAATCCTGAAAGAAGAGGAATCAAAGCCACATGAGAAATGTTCTGGGTAAGCAAGTGCCTTCTCTTCAAGTTCAAGGGTGAGCTCACGCCACGCTCTGAGGCCAGAGGCCTGCTGCTTCCCTTCCACAGACGGGGGCATGGAGAGGGGCTGCCCCCACTGGGATCTCAGGTGCTGCTGTAGGACCCGCTCCTCCCTGGGGGACAGAGCCAACCACGTCTGGAGTCTGGGGCGCGCATCCGGGGTGCGGCCTGCCCGTCCGAGGGTGCGGGCCACCTGCTCGACAGCCACCCTGACCTGGACATGAGGCTCCTCCACGTCCTTAAACCACGTGCCAAAGCAGGGCCCCCGCCCTCCCCACAAGGGGCTCAGGCTGTGGGACTGTGGGCATCTGCTGTCTTCACTTCCCTGCTCTTTAATCTTGTTTGTGACTGCTTTACCCTTTAACAAGGTGTACTTGTGACAGTGACAGAACGGACAGAAGAACCCTCACTGTGAAGGGGGGACAACCCCAGCAGCCGGCAAACAGAATGGCGCGCCCCCGTCCGCTGCCCGCCCTCGGGAAGCACACAGAGCCACCTGTCAGTCAGTCTCTAATCTGAGGAGCCAGAGCGGAGACGGCATGCCTGCCAGTGTGAGCGGAGCGCAGCAAGTTCAAATAGCCACCAGCCTCAATTTTTTTTTTTTTTTTTTTTGCGGTACGCGGGCCTCTCACTGTTGTGGCCTCTCCCGTTGCGGAGCACAGGCTCCAGACGCGCAGGCTCAGCGGCCACGGCTCACGGGCCTATAGCCTCTCTGCGGCATGTGGGATCCTCCCAGACCGGGGCACGAACTCGCGTCCCCTGCATTGGCAGGCGGACTCTCAACCACTGCGCCACCAGGGAAGCCCCTCAATTTTTAATATTGTGTTTCCCTTCCTTGAATTTCCTAGATTTCCATTAATCCTAATGCTTAAAGAGGGACTAAACCAAAGGGTGTTTCAAAGATCTACAGTAAAGAGGCCTTCCAATGAAATGAAGTTGCCAAACACTTATTTCCTTGCCAGAGGGTTAAAAATCATCCCTGCAAGAGGAACAGGCTTCAAGGGAAATAAAAATGAAGCGCCAGTTTCGATGGTACTTGTTACGAGTCCACCTGTTTCGCCTAACCCACACTAATGAGCAGGTGGATAGAATGAAGCCAAGTGCATCGAAGGAGGCAGACGCAATCCTGAAGCACAGCACACCTGCAGGTTTCATCATGCACAGGGGACACCCAGCCTCCCCGTTCAGGTCTGACAAGCTCATGGCGAAACCGCTCCCGCCCGGGAGAGTTCAGCACCAACACTGTCTCCTCCTGCCCAGGCGGCAGTAGCAGCAATTAAACCAAATTTCTCCTTCAAAAAAAGGAAAGGAAAGAACGTGCATGATTCCAGAAAGACCTGGGTTTTCCAGAGGAAGCACTGGGCTTCTGAAGGCTCCAGAAGGATGTGCCTGCCCTGGGAGCTGTGGGAGGGCCAGGCCTCCCCTCCCCTGGCAGGGCTCTTACACCAGGTGATACCCTCACTGAGGGCGCATCTCCCCGACAGCTCTGGGGTGCGGCTGCCAAAGGGCCTCGGCCCCGCAGGGCTTCCTCCTCTGGGCCAACAAGCGGGCAGGGACACAGGGTTCAACTTTGCTAAGCCTTTGGGAAAATCATTTTATTCCTCAGGAGGAAGAGAAAATGGAGGCCTTCTCTCCTCCTGAGTGTCAAACGGGGAGATGTCCCAATAAAAAGCACTTCCCCACTCATGGCCAGTGAAGGGGCCAGCAGGAGGGCAGCAGTGGGCTTGCCAATGCCTGTGCCCCACCCGGGGAAGAAGGAACAGAACTTGGGAACAGGGTTTCCCTGGTGGCACAATGGTTAAGAATCCGCCTGCCAATGCAGGGGACACAGGTTCAAGCCCTGGTCTGGGAAGATCCCACATGCCGCACAGCAACTAAGCCTGTGCACCACAACTACTAAGCCTCAGCTCCACAGCCCGCAAGCCACAACTACTGAAGCCCGGGCGCCTACAGTCCATGCTCTGCAACAAGAGAAGCCACCGCAGTGAGAAGTCCTCACACCGCAATGAAAAGTGGCCCCCGCTCGCCGCAACTAAAGCCCACACACAGCAATGAAAACCCACCATAGCCAAAAATAAAATAAGTTAAAATAAATTAATTTTTTAAAAAAACTTGGGAACAACCTAGTGACAAGCAGTAAGAGGACCAAAAACGTTAAAAAAAAAGCACTGGCGTCCCCAGGACTCTCGCTGGTGGCCTGAACGCACAGGCCTGCCGCTGCCAGTCCAGGCAGGGGTTACACAGGCCTCGCCAGCTGCACGCCCCAGGGGTGGTCACTGCTGGCTCCAGCCCCATGGTGGAGGCACCTGCGGCTCAGCTACCCTGACCTGAACACAGCAGTGGCCTCTGGAGAGGCAGCTTCCAGGCCAGGGGGGCCTGGCAGGAGACCCCAGGAGCCTGTCAAGGACACAGATTCCAGACTGGGGGAAGGAGGTCTAAAGCAGGACAAAAGTGAGTCAGGAAGCAGCACCAGCGTCTGGGCGGGTCTACCCTGCAAGGCCAAGTGGACCGACAGGCTTGGCTGTGTTCGTCAGACCCTTGTTTCTCTGTGACCTAAGACTTCTCAATGTGACTCATACAAAAAACTAAGAATCCACTTACACTCAAACTTTCAAATAAACCACCTCAGCTGCATCCACCCATCCTTCACCAGGGCTGGATGCCCTGCACTACCTCCCTCCCCTGCCCGCCCAGGACCCCTGCAGCAATGGCCTGGTGACCAGGACCACCCGCTCCCCTCTTGTCAACACTCAGCATCGTTCCTGGCCAGCCACCTCCAGCACTGACCCCCATCATAGCAATAAAGTCCTCCTTAAGCACCTCCCCACACATGCAGCTGGAACGAGAGCCACCTACAGGCACAGGCTGATACCTGTGTTCCATCAATACCACAGATGCGCCAGCCATAACAATTTTTAAAAAACCTCAGAAACACAGAAAAAATATTTAAATTATTGTTAAACTGGGGCTTCCCTGGTGGCTCAGTGGTTGAGAATCCGTCTGCCAATGCAGGGGACATGGGTTCGAGCCCTGGTCCAGGAAGATCCCACGTGCTGCAGAGCAACTAAGCCCGTGCGCCACAGCTTCTGAGCCTGCGCTCTAGAGCCCATGAGCCACAACTGAGCCCGCGTGATGCAACTGCTGTGGCCCATGCACCTAGAGCCAGTGCTCCACAACAAGAGAAGCCACTGCAATGAGAAGCCCACGCACCGCAGCGAGGAGTAGCCCCTGCTAGCTGCAACTAGAGAAAGCCCGTGCACAGCAATGAAGACCCAAAGCAGCCAAAAATAAATAAATAGATTTTAAATAAATTATTGTTAAACTTAAAAAAAAAAAAACCTGTTGCTACTATTGTAGCAAGGAAATTGAAAATATATGCTCAAACAAAAACTTATATACAAAATTTCAAATCAGCATTATTCAGAGTAACTAAGAATTCCCATACAGTGGAGTACTGACTGTAAGAAGGAACAAAGCACTGACACAGGCTACAACGTGGAGGAACCGTGAACACATGATGTTAAAGGAAAGAAGCCAGACTCAAAAAGTCACATTGCACATGATTCCACTGTATGAAATGTCCAGAATAAGCAAACCCAGAAAGACAGAAAGTAGATCACTGGTTGCCAGGGGCTGGGGGATGGCAGGGGAGGAACAGGGAGGGACTGCTAATGCATGTGGGGTTTCCTTTAGGGGTGATGAGAGTATTCTGGAATTAGACAAGTGGTGATGGTTGTACCCTGTACATATACAAAATAATCACTGAACTTATATACTTTAAAAAGGTGAATTATGTGAATTACATCTCAACTTTTTAAAAACCATTGTAAGTATAACATATCACATTTATTTACAGAATGAAAGGACACATGAATAAACAGATCACCTCATCAGACTACAGGAACATGTTTTATTTTTCCAGGTTTCTTTTTAAAACGTCTTGAGATACCCTCATCATTTAAATGCCAATCCTTCCTGAAGACAATGGCATCATAAATGAAAAGACACAGATGAGAGAACATTCTAAGTGCAGGGCAGGCAGGGAGGAGGACTGTCCTCTCCGATCCTCCCACCTCCTGTCCCTCCACCCCAGGACATCACACCAACAGCCCCACTTCCCCCAGGCCCTCACGCTTCCTACATCCCGCCAGAACCTGCAACAGCCAAGGAAAGGAGATGGGATGACACCCAAGAAGACGACATCACGCTGAGTCACGGCCCAAATGCCACCATTTAAACATAGTCCAAATGCCCTGCTCTCCTCAAAGTGGGCCCTGAGCTCTCCAGCTTCAGAGACAAGGGCAAGGACGAAATCACACCCACTGCAATGAAAGAGCAAGGACCACAAGGCCCAGGGAGGGGAGCCCTGATCCCAGAGCATCAAGTGTAGCAGCCTCCCCTCCCCTGCAGAGTTTAACCAATTAAACTCAATTGATCTTTCCTCCTAGAAAAGGCACCACCAGACAAGCAAAGCAGGCAGCCAGGAAACGGTGGGAGCTCTCAGGCCAGGGGCCAGGTCTGCGCTCAGTACAGTGGTTACAAATACCCTGAGTATCTGAACAAGACCAAATTTCAAACCACCTGCCTTATTTCCTTCAAGCTGGTTCCAATCATTTTTCTCTGTAACACATCTGAGCAGCAGGAAGCTCGAGAAGGACACGCCCCTACCTGCCTGCTGGCTCCAGCTCTGCAGGCACTGGTGCCCCCTGGCGGCAATGCGCAGGGCCACCAGTCCACCCCCTTCCCCAGAGCAGAAAGCCCATCGCTAACAATGCAGGGCCAGCCCTCAGTCGCAGGGCCCAGTGCAAAGCAGCAGAGAAAAGAAACCGTGTTCACTATTCTGTCGGGGTTCAACATCTCCTCCTGTGTTCCAACCACTTCCCCACGAAACCAAGGTAAACAGGGCTTGTCCCCAGGGTTCTGACAGCCCCACAAGCTGACCGCTGACCGCCCCGCACCACTGGGACAGTGTTTACCAGGGCCTGCAGCATCCCGTCCATGGCGATGACCCCCTCGATGGTCTGGAAGGAGGAGCAGGCCAAAGTGCATAGGCTCCAGTCCAGGAAACTCGCCATCTTCTTCTGCTTAACGTCGGGCCGCGTGACAAACCTGCCAAAAGGGGACAGACACGTAGGTGACAGCTCAAGCGAGGCCCCAGCTGCCAAGAGCTCACTCTTTCCTGGCCCACTGCCACTCTCCAACCTAAGACCCTGGCTCTCAGGTGGCAATTCCCACCACCACCTCTCTGGGGTCTCACACAGTCCCCACCCCCCCCACACTTCCCGCCTCCTGAGCCCCCTCATCCCGAGACCCTGTGTAGCATGGGACCACCTTCACCTGAGCCCACCCACGCCCACTCCTCGGCCCAACTCTGTATCCCTTCACCTTGGGACCCCATGCTGCCACCTGCGACCTCCCTCTCTGCATCTGCCATGGGACTCCTTCCCCATCCTCTCTGCCTGCTGCACACGCCATGCAGAGCTCCAGCTGTGTCCACGGCCCCATCGTCCCCACCACAGGCATCTGCTCAGTGCTGCACTCCTGGAGTGCTGGCTCTCACCCACCCTCCTGTACACTGGTCTGGGCCGGCAGCCACCCTCGGGCTCCCACACCAAAGCCCAGGCCCCCTTCACTCCTCTCCAACCAGTGCACACACCATCCCCCAGCTCTCTGACTCAGGCTGAGTCCCTGACCTCCTGGGGGAGCTTGCAGTCTTGGGGCAGAAACACAGGAAGCAGGCAAACAATGAGAAGGAAACAGTTGAGTGAGGGGAGGACAGCAGGCGCAGGGACAGCGTCGCGGGAGGTGACCTGTGAGGACCTCTCGCTCCCCTAGCTGGCCCCACAGACCACACCCAGAGAGGGCTCGGCACCAATACCACAGAAACACGCCAGGTGGCACTACCCTGGGGGCAGCACTCGACATGCCTGGCTCTGATCTCTGCACCCCTGCAGGAGCCTCCTGTCCTGACCAGGAGCCCCCACAGGCCCCTCTTCCCTCAAAACAGCCACCGCCGCCCCACGCGAGATGCTCAGCCAGCGCAGGGATTACACTGCGGCCATGTAGAAGGTCTCCGTGTCAGTAAAACAAAGCTGCCACGACTGTCTTCGCCCACCTCCATCAGGGTACACACCCAGAGACTTGGTCACCAAGGATTTACCAAACTTTAGGATGCTGGTTACAAAGGCGAACTCACATGCCACCCCCGCCAGCCAAGAAGTTGCGTTACGGCGGGTCTGAGAAGAGGGCCCAGGAATTTCATAAAATCTGCACCTCAGAGTGATCATCTAAAATGGATAACTGGTATTATACACCCTATCTCAATGTCCTTGGCCCTGTTCAAAGCTCCTTGATTCTGGAGGGGGCCACAGGATGAGGGTCACACCTACAGTGACCTGATCCTCAGCCTGAAGACAACAGCCGGCCGGCACTCACCCTGCATGTGGGCAGGCACAGCGCCTGCAGTGGGGTGGCCCTCAGGACAGGCGAGGTCACAGGCACAGAACGGCCCACAGGGCCGGTAAGCGGCCCTGCTGGGACCCAAAGCCCAACTTGGAGACGTGAGTCACAGCGCCATCCACTCAGGGGCCACGCACCCTGCTTCCTCCACCCACTCATCTGCTGAGCAGGCAGGAGGCTGATGTTCTGTGTGCAGCCTGTAGCGGCCAACTTCCTTTCCTGGGCAAAATCACACAAGGTGAGTTTCCAAATTACAGTAAAAACCTAAGGTTCCTTTGAAAGATTTAAGCAAATAGGTTATTTTATATTTTTTATTTTTCTCTCTAAAAAAAGGAATGTTATGTTCGCAGCAGAGGTCCAAAAGTACAGATAAGCAAAAATGGAAAATACCTATCCCACAAGTGTAACACACAGAACGAGACCCTTCTACACAAACTGAAAGATCTCTGAATCCTACACTTCCTTCCCTTTTAGGAAAAGTTACATCACAGACTACATCTACTTTCAATGTGGAACTCAGCTAAGATGTGCAGGTGTTTAGAGACCCCACTGTCTTTCTCTCAGGAAGGTAATTTCCACAAGAGTGATCAGCAAAACCTTAACTACAGGACTAGACCTACCAGAGGGACAAAGGGCAAAACACCAGTGGGACACATTGCTGCTCCGGACCCTTGTCAGTACGGTTACCACAGAGTACCTGGTCTGAGAGTGAAACAGTACGGGTGAAGTGACAAACCCTATTTTGTGTAAGAACTTACTTTGTGTGTGTTTTTAAATTAATTAATGGAAAAGTTAAATATTCACAAAATGGTGATAGAATTTAGTTACCTGTAAGAAGGAAAAAAATCTATCATATATCCTATACCAAAAGAAATTCCAAATGGATTAATAATTCTACATTAAACAATAAAAAGGTAGAAAAATATAAATGATTCTTTGTAAAATCTCTTAATAGGGTAAGCCTTCAAGCATAAAAGTAAAAATAACTAAATAAATAAAAGGAAAAAAGTTACTATTTTGACATTAGAATTAAAACTTTAGTCCAAAGAAGAAAGTAAAAAAGGCTACCAACCCACTGGAGGAAGTATCACACCCTCCTCTAGCTAACATCCTTCACAGAGAAAGCTCATACTACTGGAGAAAAAGCACCAAGAATCCCACAGATATTAGAAATCAGGTCACTACACGGGACATACGATATCTGAAATAAGACTCATGTGTTAAAGCTCACCAGCGATCAGTGAAATACAAACTAAATGTTAGTAATAAACAAAACAATGCACAATCCAACTGGGGGAAGAGGGTTGTTCTTGAGGCTGCCCATGATTGCAAAAGTCCTGAAAACACGCTCCCAAGAGTCACCGAGCGACAGGTGTAGAGACTCAACAATGTCCTTGTGTCCTGTGACTCAGAAGTCCACCTCTAAGGGCCTGGCCTAAGAAAATAATCCCAAATACCAAAACAGGTTTACACCCAAAGCTAGTCATTACGGCATTGCTTATAAGAGGAAGGACGTGAGAATGCTGGTCAGAGTAACTAAAAACAGTGGAATCTAAAGGAGCCATTTAATCAACGGTAACGTGAAATTAAGTGAAAAAGCAGGTGCTAACTCAAAGAGATTGTGCTGTGCAAACTCCATACAATAACAGCACAGAAAAACACCAAAAAAATACAACACATGTATTGTGTATTATAATTATAAACGTATGGGGTTTTCCTAATTTTCTATGTTCCAAAATTTCCAACTTTTCTACTTGGAGCATACCTTGATTTTACAGTTAGATTAAAAATATCTTTTTAAAATTAATGTAATCAATAAGAATAAAGGCATATATTTCCATTGAAGAGTTTCTGTAAAATAACACTCATATCCACACGTCTTGGCGTAAATGTAACATCAAAGTTACAGAAAACGCAGCTGATGTTTAAAGGTTCCAGTTAATGAAAGGAAATAGGTGCGGCTCCAGAACTGCACTTGGTAAGAGGAAGCAATCAAAGCTGATGGCAGCGAGAGTAAGACAGGCAGCTCCCTCGTGAAATATCAGAAAATAGATGCCAGTGGGGACAAAGGCCACATGTGACCACCCTTCACACCCAGGGCCTCACTGTCAACAACCCACCAAAAAAGACAGAAATATGCGAGTCAGAACCCGTCCGTGAGGTGGGATACTCAGAGCAGCTCTAGGACCTGAGGGCATCCGCCCTCTCTAGAACTGAGGAAAACTGGCTGCACCTACAACCTGGCAAACCGGCAGGAGCTGGGTGGAAAACGGGCCTCAACCTCACCAACACTTGCTCGTCCGACCACTAGATGGCGGGGGAGCATCCCTCCAGCAGTGGACAGGCAGCCAGGGTCGCCAGCTGCCACCTTTCTGGAGGACACCAGGGAGGGAAGAAGGGTTTAGGGTTTCACCTCCCCCACCCCACAGGTGCAATACTCCACCAGGTCAAGCTCAGCAGAACTCTACCAAACCCTCAGTACTGCTGGTAATAAAAGATAATAAACAATAAAGATGTTTCATTTAACAAATTTAGTAAACATTTGTAAGATCACATGCAGTGTTGCTAAATATGGGGAAAAGGAGACTTCCGACTGGCTCAACCTTTCCAGTAGCTGCATTTAAAACCCCTAGAATGTTCATTCCACTTCTAGGAATTCATTCCTAAGAACCAATCAGAAATCAAACAAACTCATACAAAAGAACAGACGTGTGGTTACCAGAGGCAGGGGTGGGGAAGGGGGAACTGGAGGAAGGCAGTCAAAAAGGTACCAATTTCCAGCTGTAAGATAAATAAGTACTAGGTCTGTAACGTACACCATGATAAATATATTGAACACTGCTGTATGTTATCCATGAAAGCTGCTGAGAGTAAATCCTGGGGGGAGAGGCAATAAAGGGGTATGGGGAAAAGGGATTATTATGAGATTATATGAAATCATGTGTGTGAAACTTTTGAAAGTTGTAAAGCAGTTTAGAATTTAAAGAATCTTTCATTCAATTTAAAAAAAGGAGAGTAAATCCTAAGGGTTGTCATCCCAAGGGAAAAAATATTTTTCTGTATCTTTAATTTTGTATCTATATAAGAGATGATGGATGTTCACTAAGCCTACTGTGATAATCATCTTATGATGTATGTAAGTCAAATCATCATGCTGTACACCTTAAACTTGTACAGTGCTGGATGTCAATTATATCTCAATAAAATTGGAAGGGGGACTTCCCTGGTGGCACAGTGGTTAAGAATCCGCCTGCCAGTGCAGGGGACATGGGTTCAACCCCTGGTCCGGGAAGATCCCAGATGCCGCGGAGCAACTAAACCCGTGTGCCACAACTACTGAGCCCGTGCACCACAACTACTGAAGCCCACAGGCCTACAGCCCATGCTCTACAGCAAGAGAAGCCACCACAATGAGAAGCCCACGCACCGCAACAATGAGTAGCCCCCGCTCACCGCAAAACTAGAGAAAAGCCTGCGCGCAGCAACGAAGACTCAACGCAGCCAAAAATAAATAAATACAAAAAAAATAAAAACTGGAAGGAGAAAATACAGCCGATCAGAACAGTACAAAGTTTCATGTAGAGTGTCCCAGGCGGCGCTAATTTTACTAACAAAAAGTCCACACGTACAGTGGGGTTGGAGGAAGAATAGATCACACCATAATTGCATCTGGAAGACTGACCAAAGCTCCAGGCCTGCCTGCCAGCACCTGAAACAACCCTGCAAGTGTACCCATGGGCCACAGACCAACATGCCCATGGGCAGTGGGGGACAAAGGACAGAGCAGTTACATCTCTGGGGATGACAGTACATGTGAGTTTTATTTTGTACTTTTTTACTTTTCTTTATTTTCCTGAACACACATGATTACTTTCACAGTTAGAAAGAAAGCCACGCTTTTCCACTCCTTGTCAAAACCACGAGAAGCCTCTGTCAGTGAGTTTCTCCTCCCCCAGGGTAAGCATCGCAGGCGAGCTCAGGTGTTTCCTTCCTCACTCCTAAAATCAGCTTCTCGCATTTAGGCTCTGCCCTCTGGTTTAGCCAGTACTTTCACAAATACTTCCCCAATGCCCCCAACTGCCCCATAAATCAAGCATGTCTCTTCCCGCCTTGTGCAAGGTCATGGCTACACACCTAAGAGAAGGTGACCCTGAAGGAGGCGTTGCCCTGTTTTCCCGATCAAAACATCCAAAAGTTTTTAGAGCCAATTTTTAACTTTCACAAATGTAGAGGGGAAAAAAAGCCAAATTTTCTAACTCGTTTATGCTATATACATACTTTAAATCACATGTCATGAAGAAGATTAATTTAGAAAAACTGCTTTCTTCCATTCTCACATTTCATGAAACAAGTCTACTCAGCTTTCACATGTGTCTTTGGCACTTTTTTGGAGACTCCAGGCCCTGCTGCCTGGGTCATCTTACCCAGCTCATCAGATAAACCCATCTTGGCCTGTTTCAGGCACAGCCTGTTGTTTTTAGTTAACACGGGATGTTTGGGGATTTTTATCCCAAGCCACAATGACGCAATCACAGCCCATGATCTCCACAAACCATGGTGTGGACTGCTTTCTAAGTGACTTCCAAAGGCTCTTCTAACTGCCACCCCCCCTCCCCCAGAGGGGAGGCCTGGCCCCGGCGAAACTGCTACACCTGTTCTAAATCTGCGCTCCCTTGACGGGCCCACGAGCTCCTAACCCAGCGTCAGGTGACCCTGAGCCCCTAACCAGCACTGTCAGTGATCACATCAGGTTCAGAGGTTTCCTGCACCCAAACAGCGTTGGGTTCCCTCAAGGAAAGCAGCAGAGTCCTCAGGACAGCAAAGACTTCCCCAAGCCTATCATCCCAACGTCCTCTCTGATGACAACAGACACACACAGTAACAGACAGTAAACCTTCTCAGAAAGCACTTACTTGGACACGAGGACAGCAGCTGCGTCTTGGGCCTTGTCACTGACGACCAGGTAGGACTACAAGGAAGCGTAAAGGACAGGCACCATTAAACACACGATGTAGACCTCAGGGACCCACTCAGCCACCTGGTCCCACACTCAGCAGCTCCACAAGAGCCCAGGCTCACGGACAGAGGCCAGATTCCAAAGCTGCACGAACCACTCATAACGTGAACTCAGGGCTGCAGCTGCCACATGTGTGCTCACCCTCAGGGAAGTGCCCAATCCTCATACAGCATGTGGCTACACCCCTTGAAACCCACATTTGCAAAAGCAGCAGAAAAATGAAGAGTGTATGTTGTTACCCAGAGTGTGCACAGAACACTCCTGGAACCCACCAGCACTCTGGCATTCACAGCAGCTAGGAGGCCCGGCTCAGACACAGGAGGGCCGAAGTTTAACGCAATTACACCTTAAGAGGTTTCCACTTCTCATCTCAACTGTTTTCCAAATGATACACTTAAAAGATCTATTTTCTGGAGGACAAATTGTTAGAAATTAGGTCCTCTCCCCAGGCAATCCCACTTAGGAGACAAGCACCCAAAGGGTTAACGGAACACAGCTAGAAACAAACCACCTACCTAAAAAAGACTATTTTAGAAATGAAGATACAGTGGAGCACCGTGTCCCTTAAAGACTCTGAGGGAGACGTCTACTTACTGACACAAGACATTCAGACAGTCCTGCTCAGGGGAAAAGCAGGTCCCAGAACAGCAGGACACCAGGGGCCCTAGTACACAGGGGCCACGCGGAGCACTGTGAAGGACGGGCAGGGAGCCAAACCCTAGGTTCAAGTTTAGATCCACCGCATGTGAGAGAGTGAGCGGGCTAAGTCACTTATTTTTACACCTGTTGCCTCTTCAGTAAAATGAGGATAAAAACAGTGAACTGCCTCATTAAGTAGGATGAAAGGAGTTAATGTATGAAAAAGGCTTTAGTGGGATTGCCTGGGGAGTGTCTGGCGCACAGCAGGTGCTCAAAGAAGCTTAGTATAAGTAAGTGTCAGGGTCAGGCTCTAAGATGGGCCCTGGTCCTTCCCACCAGTGCCCACGTCCCGTGTAATCCCTCCCACGCGGTTGGAGGACACGCTGACTTGCTTCTAACCAAGAGAATTCAGCAGGGCGTGGGATGTCATTTCCATGATTGGGCCACACATGAGTGTGACATGCATCTTGCTACAGCCCCTGCCCCTTGCTGGCTTTCACAGAATAAGCTGCCATCATTGGGGGCGCAGGGTGGGTTTCGAGTGGCAAACAGCCGGCAAAGCACTGAAGCCCTTGGCCAACACCCTCGAGATCTGACTCCTGCCATGACCATGAGAGCTTGGAAGCGACCTGCCCCCAGGCGAGCTCTGCCTGCAGCCTGGGGAGAGCTCGAAGGACAGGGCGCAGCGAAGCCACAGCCAGATTCCTGACTCACAGAAACTGTGAGATGAAGAATGTGTGCTGTGTTAAACCACTCAAGTTCAGGGTAATATTTTCCACAGCAAAAGATAATACAATAATCTATGTCTACACACATAACATCTGTATCAGGAGAAGTTTGAAGAAAAACACAAGTGTTATCTCTAGGTATTTGAGAGATTTCACCTTAATATTCTTCCTGCTTTTTATTTTCTGATTTTCCTACAATGATCATGTATTATTTATGTAATGTTAAAAATTAGATTTTAAATGGACCTTTAATTTGTCTTACCATTACCCCCTAAAACCTCTTCTAAGTTATCATCAGAGTATCTGCACTGGGCTTCCCTGGTGGTGCAGTGGTTGGGAGTCCGCCTGCCAATGCAGGGGACGCGGGTTCGTGTCCCGGTCCGGGAGGATCCCACATGCTGCGGAGCGTGAGCCCTGGCTGCTGAGCCTGCACGTCCGGAGGCTGTGCTCCGCAACAGGAGAGGCCACAGCAGTGAGAGGCCCGCGTACCACAAAAAAAAAAGAGTATCTGCACTATGTACAGAGAAATAAGATTTGCTAAAGTAATTCATCCTGACCCCTTTAGGAATTATCAGTTTCATGGTAAGTTATGAAATGGAATTTCACTTCACTGAAAAACAGTAACAATGGCTGAAGAGAGAAACACATGTCACAAGTGTACCTAATTAAGCCCTAATGGCATGAGAAAGGACACTGGTCAGCAGCTCATTACTTCACAGCCACACTCACCTCTGCTATCTGGAGGATACGGTCCATGGTGGACACTCGCTCTTGCCCAGGCTGATTGTGGAGGTTGCCGTCAAGGCGTGAAAAATCAAACGGGATCAGGCAGGTCACGGAGAGCCACAGGAGGAGAATGTAGCGGGTCTCCCAGGTCTACAGGGCCAAGTCAAAGCAACGTAACTCCTGTGCAAGGGCATCCACGCAGTCCTGCTACCCCCTCCCGCTCAGCGCCCACCCAGGCCTCCAAACGCCAGGGCCTCGGAGCCAGGCTGCAGAGCACCGCACCCCACCACATGCCCTGGGGCATGCAGCCAAGAGACACAGCAAAAGGAACAAAGAAAAATCATAACATGTCAGTCTAATGGCTTCTCATCACTGGCACCCTTCAGCGTGCGATTAATCAGCTGTTCAAGAAAATGGAAAACAGAGAAAAAGATTAAAAAAACATAAGACTTAAGAATAAAGAAAAAATTCTCAACTTCCAGTCACAGAGGAGTCAATAAAACAAGATTCTGCTTTGGTCCCAGACTCCCCATCAGAGGCATGAGAAGCAGAGGAGAGCAGGGCACATGCACAGCAAGACAATTCCCTGAGTTTGCAGTTACAACCTGCGTGCCCTTCTGAACGTGTCCTGGGCCCAAGAGCGCTCCCCAGCACGCTGGACTGCAAGGTTGGCCACTGGCGGGCATCTGGGAACCTGGTTTTCGGGGAACGTTCCCACCATTCCCTAACTGATGAGGGTCACTCTGTGCCCAGGCCGTTTGTACCAACCATGTGGCTTATGCTGAACACCTGCTTTCCTTCTGGGTTTTAGTATGTGCCTGGCGGAGTACCCACATGACCAGCCCGCACAGAAATCGTGGGTGCCGGCCCCTACGACCTTCCTGGTGGACAACACCTCATACGTGTTCTCACAACTTGGTGCTGCGGAATCACAAGTGCCTTGCGTGACCCAACAGGGAGACGACTCCGGAAGCTCACTCCTGGTTTCCTCTGGACTTCGCCCCACGTGCCTTCTCCCTCTGCTGATTTTGCTGTAGTAAATCATAGCCATAAGGATGACTACATGCCAATTCTTGTAGTGATCCTAGGAAATCACTGGACTTGGGGTGGTCTTGGGGACCCCCAACATAGTTCTATTTTAAGTTAAAAAAATTTGGATGATGATATAGTTATCATCACACTGTATGGAGGTTTATTGTTTTCTTTATAAAGGGCATTTTTTTAAACAAAATAATTTAAAGTAACATACATAAAAAGAGAAAGCCAAAGGAAAAAAATGAAAAGAGAGGGAATGACACAAAATAGTATAAGATAAAACTGAAGGAAACAGGAAAGGAAGCTGCCAGTGCAGGAGCAGGGAAAACCAGGGAATAAGTCGGGGGGACAGGAAATGAAGAGGAGGAAAGGGACACTCACTTCATGGTCTTTAGGATTCTGATCTGTAAACATATCCAAAACAGGGTGCACATCAGCTACTTCGTGTGGAAATAAACGAAGAAATGTTTTATATCCTCGAACCTATCAAATAAAGACATTGAATTATTATATAATTAGAAAATAAAGTAGCAAAATTTTTTTTTTCTCTATTACCAAAAATCACCACCTATGCCACCCAATGATCAAAGAGAATTACATCACATTACAGTGATACAACTTAGTAAGACTAACAATAAGAAAGCTACCTTTACTTCTTAAATCATTTCATAAATATGTTGTCCCAATTTGACCAACCAATCTTGGTTCATCAGAAATATAGCTATGTTACAAACTAACAAGTTTTGCTTCTACCTTGATTATGAGGAATAAGTCCTCGGGAACCCAGAAGGTCCCAAATTCATTAAGGCTTCCATGAAACGCGGTGGCACTACACCTTCAGGAGAGACCCTGCATTCAACTAACTGAGGGCAAGGAGTGTGCACACAGGCCTCCCTCCACCACACAGCAGGCCCCACAGAAGCAAAACCCCAGCCGAGATGGCCAAGTCTCTCCCATGGTACGTATGAGCCAGCACACACATCACCTGGGAGCCTGTAAGAATGCAGAATATCAGGCCTCACAGCAGACCCACTTACTCAGAATCTGCATCATAAAAAGATCCCTGAAAAGCTATCTGCACATCCACATCTGAGAAGCACTTCCACTTCCAAGTTTATTTCCTTTTTCCTCGTAAGAAACTTTTCTCAGTTACTCACATATATATACGTATATATGTATATATATCCTCTCCGTCCCTTTCTGGCTAGCTGGTGCTTGATCCATTCAAATACAAGACGCAGAAAACAATGCTGAAAAGCACTGTTTCAGCCAAAGGGTCCCCTGGATCACTAACATCTGATCTCCAGCACATGGTAAAAAGAGAAAGCATGAAACCCACAACTTTTGTATGAGAACAATCTTCCCTGAGAGATACCATTTTGGAAGGTACTTCTGGACCGAGTATATTAAGAAAGTGTTCTGTCAACTACAAAGTGGTATGTAAATATTACCTTGGTGATGATGTAAAGAAATTTAAAAGCCAGATGTACGAGGTCAGCCGGAGATTTCTTATCTTGCACAAATTCCAACAACAAGTTCATCATCCATTCTAGGGAAAAACATACATAAAATATTTCCTGTTAAACATCAACATGACATTAAAACAAAATGCCAAAAGAAAAAAGGGCTATTTAGAAATATAAGAATGGTTTAATATTAGTAAATCTATATAATCCAAAGTATCAATAGAGCAAAAGAAAAAAAAACTTTCATCTTCACAGTTTCTAAAAGGGCATTAGAGTTAATACAACATTCATTCCTGCTTTTAAAATGTAAGGAAAATATTCTTATTTTTTATTATTATTCTATATCAAATCAATATCTAATACCATGCTTTACAGAAAATACCTCTACAACTACTATGACCTAGTAACAATCTGGTTCTAACCAACGTAATAAGACAGAAGAAAAAGGATTTCCACTTCCAGTTATACAGGAATAATTGATATGGAACTGCCTTACCACCACCAACAATTAGAGAACAGGACAATTATATTTTCAGACACTGGAACAACAGGCAGCGCATGGTAACAAACCAACTGCAATCTACAGCCACTCAGGCCGTCCACCAGAAAGTAATTTTTAGAACCCAATGCAGAGAGGGGGGACTCAAGCATAGCAAAGACTGGAGTTCCAGGAGGCTGAGTCAGCTGAAATTTGCAGGGCAGCATGCCAGAGGAATCTAAGCAGAGAATGAGCTCTGGAAGTCTGCAGAGGTCCCCTCGAACCTTTGGGTGAATCTTCACAGGCACAGTGGTTAGTCCGCTAGGCTGGGTAAGAACTGCCAGGAAGCACTAAGGCAGCGTTCCCATAGCTCATATAGGGCTGGCATTCAACTTCCACAAGGCCAGAGTGCAGAGTCCTTGTTGAGCACCCAGAGCAACCAGCAGACATTCCAGAAATGTCTCTCCTTAGTATTAACACTAAATTAGAGAAAAGCAAGAGAAAAAGCTATACCTGCCCTAACAAACCTTAAAGGATATACATGATATACAATTAACTAAACTGTCTTGCCAAACTTCAACATTCTAAAGACAAAAAACTTAAACCCAACAACATAACAATCACAATGTCCATGATCCACTAAAAATTTACTAGACATATAACTAAAACTGCTGTGACCCCTAACAGAAGGGAAATCAGTCAACAGAAATGACGAGGGACTTCCCTGGTGGCGCAGTGGTTGAGAATCCATCTGCCGATGCAGGGGACATGGGTTCAATCCCTGGCCCAGGAAGATCCCACATGCCATGGAAACAAAGCCTGTGCGCCACAACTACTGAGCCTGTGCTCTAGAGCCCATGAGCCACAACTACTGAGCCCGCATGCCACAACTACTGAAGCCTACGTGCCTAGAGCCCGTGCTCCGCAACAAGAGAAGCCACCACAATGAGAAGTCTGCACACCACAACGAAGAGTAGCCCCCGCTCGCCGCAACTAAAGAAAGCCCGTGTGCAGCAAAGAAGACCCAACGCAGCCAGAAAAATAAGTAAAAAAAAAATAAATCTGGGCTTCCCTGGTGGCGCAGTGGTTGAGAGTCCACCTGCCGATGCAGGGGATGCAGGTTCGTGCCCTGGTCCAGGAAGATCCCACATGCCGCGGAGCGGCTGGGCCGGGAGCCATGGCTGCTGAGTCTGCGTGTCCGGAGCCTGTGCTCCGCAACGGGAAAGGCCACAACAATGAGAGGCCCGTGTACCACAAAAAATAAATAAATAAATAAATAAATTTATTTTTAAAAAAAGAAATGACCAGAAATGACAAAGATGATATAATTACTAGATATAAACTTTAAATACTACAAAATATCCTCAAGGATGTAAAAGAAAACATGAACAATATACAGCACGTGGACTTCTTAGTTGCAGCATGCAACTAAGATAGATATTTAAAAAACAGAAGATATGTAAAAAACAAACAACTTCAAGAGCTGGAAAATAAGATCCGAAATGAAAAATTAAATGGGATTAATAGCAGATGAGACACTGCAGAAGAAAAGATCAGAGAACTTGAAGACACAGTAATAAAAACTTCTACCCTAAGGGGAAAAAGGAAGTAAACAACTAAACAGCCTCAGCAACACTGCCACAGTATCAAGTGTATCCGCAGATGTGTGACTGGAGTCCAAGCGGGAGAGGATGGAGGCAAGGGCAAAAGAAATACCTCAAGAAATAAGAGGCAAAAAATTTTCAAATCTGATAAAAACTATAAACCTATCAATCCAAAAGTTTCAGCAAACTCAAAGCAGGACAAAAAGGAAAAAAAACACACCATGGCATGTCATAATCAAACTGTTGAAAACCAGCAGTAAAAAGAAAATTCTAAAAGCAGCCAGAGAAAAAAGTACACACTACACAGAGGAATAGAGATGAGTAAAGACAGACTTCCCGGGACTTCCCTGGTGGTCCAGTGGTTAAGAATCTACCTTCCAATGCAGGGGATGCAGGTTCGATCCCTGGATGGGGAACTAAGATTCCACTAGAGCTCCGCAGGGCAGCTAAGCCTGCGTGCCACAACTAGAGATCCCACGCACCACAACTACTGAGCCCATGCGCCACAACTAGAGAGAAGCCCATGTGCGGCAACAAAAGATCCCACATGCCGCAACGAAGGTCTCACGTGCCACAACTAACACCTGACACAGCCAAATAAATAAATATTGAAAAAAAAAGAACCAATCAGAACCAACCAAGCCATATCTTTTAAAATGCAGAAAGAAAAAACTGTCAACCTAGAATTCTATAACCAGCAATATATCTTTCGAAAATGCAAGTGAAAAAATAAAAAAAATGCAAGTGAAGGGACTTCCTTGGTGGTCCAGTGGGTAAGACTCCGTGCTCCCATTACAGGGGATCCAGGTTTGATCCCTGGTCAGGGAACGAGATCCTACATGCTGCAACTAAGAGTTTGCATGCCTCAACTGAAGACCCAGCATGCCACAACTAAGAAGTCCACGTGCCACAACTAAAAAAAAAAGATCCCATATGCCACAACTAAGAAGTGGCGCAGCATAAATAATTTTTTTTAAAAAATGCAAGTGAAGCAAACTGTCAAACAAAAGCTGAAAGAATTCAACACCAGTAGATTTACTCTAGAAGAAATGTTAAATTCTTCAAGCAGAAAATAACTACCAGACAGAAAACTACAATCTACAAAAAGCAAAGAATAAAATGGAAATAGTAAAACATGGATAAATATTAAAGACTTTTTTCTCATTTTTAAATTTCCTTGGAAAATAACTGTGTTTAAAGTAAAAACAATACACTGTAAGGTTACAACATACACAGAGGCAAGATGTATGACAAATTGACGGGAGATGGGAGTCCTGCTATGAGGCTCTCACATTATACATGAAACAGGGTAACATCATGTGAAGGTAGACTGTGATACATATTGAGGACACGTATTGTAAATCCTAGAGCGATCACTAAAAATATAAAACAAAGGAACAGCTAATGAGATGACAGTGGAAACAAAATCAAATACCAAAAAATGCTAAATTAATACAAAAGAAGGTAGGCAAAAGAGTAAAGAAGAAACAAAACATAGATGGGACAAATACTAAGCAAAGAGCAAGAATTGAGAGCTACATTAAATTACCTAAACACTACAATTAAAAGGCAAGGATTACCAAATTGAATTTTAAAAATAGGAAGACCCGACTACATTCTCCCTACATGAAATGCACTTTAAAAATAAAAATGTAGCTAGTTAAATGTAAAAGGGATGGACTTCCCTGGTGGTGCAGTGGTTAAGAATCCATCTGCCAATGCAGGGGAAACAGGTTCAAGCCCTGGTCCAGGAAGATCCACATGCCGCGGAGCAACTAAGCCCGTGCGCCACAACTACTGAGCCTGTGCTCTAGAGCCCACGAGCCACAGTTACTGAGCCCACGTGTCACAGCTACTGAAGCCTCCACGCCTAGAGCCCAAGCTCCACAACAAGAGAAGCCACTGCAATAAGAAGCCCACGCACCGCAACGAAGAGCAGACCCCGCTCGCCACAACTAGAGAAAGCCCGCACATAGCAACGAAGACCCCACGCAGCCAAAAATAAATAAATTTATTAAAAAACAAAAAAAGTAAAAGGGAGAAGAAAGATACACCAAGCAATCACTAACTATAAGGAAGCTGGAGAGGCCACATCAGTATCAGACAAAACAGACTTCAGAACAAGGACTATTACAGAGATAAAGAGAACTTTTCTGGGGTGGGCCGTGCCACTCAGTTTTCGGGATCTTAGTTCCCTGACCAGAGATTGAACCCGGGCGCCCTGCAGTGGAAGCGCAGAATCCTAACCACTGGATAGCAAGGGAATTCCCAAAGAAGACATTTTATAATGATATAAGGATCAATTCATCATGAAGACTTAACCATCCTACAAGAGCATACATGAAATTAAAGAACTTCAAGATAAAGCAAAAACTGAGAGAACTGAAAGGAGGAAGAGACAAATCTATAGAGCTGAAGATTTCAATACTCCTCTCCCAAGAATTGATAGAACAACTGAAAACAAAATCAGTAAGGACATAAAAGACCCAAATAACACTACTGACCACCTTATTTAAATGACATTTATAGGGCTTCCCTGGTGGCGCAGTGGTTGAGAGTCCGCCTGCCGATGCAGTGGACGCGGGTTTGTGCCCCGGTCCGGGAGGATCCCCTTTGCCACAGAGCAGCTGGGCCCGTGAGCCATGGCCGCTGAGCCTGCGCATCCGGAGCCTGTGCTCCGCAATGGGAGAGGCCACAACAGTGAGAGTCCTGCGTACCCCAAAAAAAAAAAAAAAAAAAAATGACATTTATAGAGTACTCCAACCAAAAGCAGAAAGACATTCGTCTCAAGTACACATGGAATTCTGAACAAAACAGAACCATATGCTGGGCTACAAGTCTTAATAACTGTAAAAGGTTGCAATTTGCACCTAGGAAATGCAGAGTAAAACTACAATGAGATACCACTACACACCCACTAAAATGACTAAAATCAGGAAGACTGACAATACTAAGTGCTGTTGAGGATGTAGGGCAACAGGAATTCTCATAGATTGTTGCTGGCAATGTAAAATGGTACATACAACCTTTACGAAAACATGGCATGTTGGCAGTTTATCATAAAACCCACCTTTACTATACACCCAGCAATTCCACTCTTACATAGAAATGAAAACATACATCCACCCAAAGAATTGTCTGTGAATATTCATAGCAGCACTAGTAACAGCCCAAAGCTGGAAACAACCCAAAAGCCCATCAACAAGTGAAAGAATAAAGTACGGTTCAACAGAAAAGGAACAAACTGCTGGTACACATGCAACAACACGGATGAGTCTCAGAAATACTATTTCAACAGAAGAAACCAGAGAGTATGTAGAACACTGGTTGCCCAGGGCCAGGGTGGGGGTCTTGACTGCAAAGGGACATAAACTGACTTCCTGGGGTGCTGGAAATGTTTTACACCTTAATAGTAGGGAAGGTGCATACATCTGCAAAGCTCAAACTGTATACTTAAAATGGGTGTGTTTTGGGGGCTTCCCTGGTGGTGCAGTGGTTGAGAGTCTGCCTACCGATGCAGGGGACGCGGGTTCGTGCCCCGGTCTGGGAGGATCCCACATGCTGCGGAGCGGCTGGGCCCGTGAGCCATGGCCGCTCAGCCTGCGCGTCCGGAGGCTCCACAACAGGAGAGGCCGCAACAGTGAGAGAGAGGACCGTGTACCGCAAAAAAAACAAAATCAAAAACAAACAATAAAAAAAAGGGTGTGTTTTATTGTACGTAAATTATATCTCAATAAAGTTAACTATTAAAAAAATTTTAAAGAATAAAAAGGTATATACCATGAATAAAGAGATCAAGTTAACATTATTTAAAAACCATATAATTATTTACCTTTTTAGAAAACTCAAAAGAAACTGAAAAAGTAGTGAAGTATTCCATTACACACTAAACCTTGAAAACATTATGCTGAGTTAAAGACACTAGTCACAAAAGACCGTATATTGCCTGATTCCACTATACGAAATGCACAGAATACACAAATCCACAGAGACAGATCGTGGTTACCAGGGACTGGACGGAGAGGGAATAGAAAGTGACCGCTGATGATGAGTGTAAGTTTCTTTTTGGAGTGATGAAAATGGTCAGGAATTAGTGGTGATGGATGCACAACTCTGTGATATACTAAAAAACACGTATACATTTAAAAGGGTAAACTCTATGGTATGTAAAAATAATTTTTTTTTTTTTTTTGCTGTGCCGTGCAGCTTGCAGGATTTTAGTTCCCTGACCAGGAATTGAACCCAGGCCCACTGAAGTGAAAGCATCAAGTCCTAACCACTGGACCACCAGGGAATTCCCTATGGTATATAAATTATATCACAATAAAGCTGTTTTTTTTTGTTGTTTTTTTTTTTGCAGTACGTGGGCCTCTCACTGTTGCGGCCTCTCCCATTGCGGAGCACAGGCTCCAGACGCGCAGGCTCAGCGGCCATGGCTCACAGGCCCAGCCGCTCCGCGGCATGTGGGATCTTCCCGGACCGGGGCACGAACCCGTGTCCCCTGCGTCGGCAGGCGGACTCTCAACCACTGAGCCACCAGGGAAGCCCAAAGCTGTTATTTTTTAAAATGTATACGTGTGTATACATATATTCCATGGCAGTGTTGCCATTTACAAAATAAGTATACAAAGTATACTTTCGCTGTACACCAGCAAAAATCAGTTAGAAAACATAACAGACAGTTTCACAAGCGCAATAAAAGATAAAAAACATACTTAGAAATAAACCTAAAAAAATGTTCCCAGGAATCACCTAAAGAAAACTACCACACTTTACTGAGAGACACAAAAGATGTGAATAATTTAGAGACACAATACTATGTTCTTAGAGAGGAAAATTCAATCTTGTAAAGATGTCGAATCTCCCTACATGAATTTGTGGATTTAATAGAATTTCAAAAGAATTTTCCGGGCGTGATAAAATAATTCTGAAGTGCATCTGCATTAATGAAAGGGCAAGACAACAGTGAGAAAAGTAAGAAGGTCGATTTCTGACAAAACAAATTACAATGCAATTAATGCATACCAAAACAAGGATAAAAGAGCATAGAGCTAGATTAAGGGAACAGAACGGAAAGGCTAGAAACAAAAGCCAATATATGTGAGTATTTAACACACATTTACAATGGCATTTCACATTAGGGTTGGGGGTAGCCTGCTGGACCGTTCAACAAATGAGGCTCACAATAGGAATACGAAAAATAAACTTCTAAAGCAAACTACCAAAGGCCAAACACAAAAGAAGAGACTGATAGTTGACAATATACATATATTTTAAAATTGAGTACACAAAATATACTATGTAACATTAAAAGGAAAAAGCAAACATCATGAAGTAGGTCCAGGACCAGCATCCACGACTATTGTTTCCTTTTTCTAAAAGGAACCTTTTCCAGTTCACTTTACATTAAACTCTCAAAACTCATTCAGATCACTCTGAACAACTCACAGTAAGTGTTACTATTTTGTGATCCACTATGAAGACAGGTTTCGGGCAAGAATAAAGACAGTGCCACAGGTCCAAGGCTGTGACTTAGAGAGACGAGGGTCACACCACCTTTCTCCTCCTGAGCAATGGGCATTCCCAATGGGAACTGCCATGAACCCAAGATCGACCATAAAAGGTGGCCTGGGGAGCCCACCACCCTGCCCTTCCCCTGCAGCACTGCCAGCCTCAGGCAAGCTCACGTCTCAGACATCAGATGCATTTTCCCTGAACCTGGCCCTCACCTAGTACCCAACAAACTTCCGTTACTACTCACGAGGCTTGCAAGCTTTCCCAGGAAGAAAGAAGACAGGGCTGATCAAAGAATCCTAGAATCCAGAATTTAGAGGATTTTTAAAACAGCCTTGAGGACTTGTAGATTTCTCATCATCTTCAGTTTGAGGGTCTGAGTGGACTGTCTGCATTTAAATCTTGGCTGGAACACTAACTAGCTGTATGTCCTTGGGTAAGTTAACCTCTCAGAACTCTACTGCATTTTCTTCTCTGTAAACTGTGGTTAATAATAATGACCTTCTAGAACTTCCCTGGTGGCGCAGCGGTTAAGAATTCGCCTGCCAGTGCCGGGGACACAGGTTCAAGCCCTGCTTTGGAAAGACCCTACATGCTGTGGAGCAACTAAGTCTGTGGGCCACAACTACTGAGCCTGTGTTCTAGAGCCTGCAAGCCACAACTACTGAGCCCGCGAGCCACAACTACTGAGCCTGCATGCCACAAATACTGAAGCCTGTGTGCCTAGAACCCATGCTCCACAACAGGGGAAGCCATCACAATGAGTAGCTTGCGCACCACAATGAAGAGAAGCCCCCGCTCACCGCAACCAAAGAAAAGCCTGCACCCAGCAACAGAGACCCAACACAGCTGAAAATTTAAAAAATAATAATTTAAAAAAAATTTTTAAATAAACTGCATGTGCAAAAAAATAAATTAATAATAATAATGATGACCTTCCACAAGTATTATGAGGTTACTATGATGATTAAATTAATTGATTCATTTAAAAATTGTTTAGAACAAGGTAAAAACATTGAGTGAATGGATAAGAATGGACAATTCACAAAGGGAGAAATACTGTACAAATGTAACAATAAATGTTAAAAAAAAAATTCACCCTCACTAGGAAACAACAAAATGCAAAATAAAAGCACATGATCCCTTTTCATCCTTTAATAGATAACTTTATGTTGGTAAAGATTTCAAATATTTAAATCCAGTCTTGGCAACAATGTAAAGAAAAGGATACTTTGATATACTGTGGATGGAAACATAAGGTGAATTTGAAGTATCAAAAGCCCACCACTCCCAGTTCCTGAAAATTACTCTAACAAAGTATCTGGAAATTGCGCAAAGAGGTGTGTTAAGGATGTTTGCTGGGCTACTTGCAAGAGTACAAAACTGGACAAAACAGGAGTCTACACACATCTGCCTCTCACTGCTCCTAAGACCCAGTAAAATAAAAGTACAGCTGCACAAAATGGAAAGTCCTGACCAGCTGCAAGAATAGGGAGAAAGCGGTTGTAAAGACTTCTGGGAGAGGGACTTCCCTGGTGGTCCAGTGGTTAAGACTTCGCCTTCCATTGCAGGGGATGTGGGTTTAATCCCTGGTCAGGGAGCTAAGATCCCACATGCCTCATGGCCAAAAAAACCAAAACATAAAACAGAAGCAATATTGTAACAAATTCAATAAAGACTTTAAAAATGGTCCACATCAAAAAAAAAAAAGGACTTCTGGGAGAAAGGCAGCTCCAAATCAAGCAGGCAGAGAAGGCCATGTCATAAATGCCCACCTGCACAGCCAAGGAGAGCTCACAGTCAGCAGGTGCAGTGGGGCCCAGGGCAGGGAGGGGTCTGCGATCGCTGTAGCCCCAGAATCACTCACCAGGGACCAAACTCTGAACAAATACTTAGGTAAATAAAGGATTCTCCATACAGCTGTTACAACTGCTAACAGCTATAAAACAGGAAATCGTCAGCAACATAATAATAGTGGGGGACCTTAACACCTCACTTACACCAAAGGACAGATCATCCAGACAGAAAATTAATAAGGAAACACAAGCTTTAAATGACACAATAGACCAGATAGACTTAATTGATATTTAAAGGACATTCCATCCAAAAACAGCAAATTGCACTTTCTTCTCAAGGGCACATGGAACATTCTCCAGGATAGATCACATCTTGGGTCACAAATCAAGCCTCGGTAAATTTAAGAAAATTGAAATTATATCAAGCATCTTTTCTGACCACGATGCTATGAGATTAGAAATCAATTACAGGGAAAAAAAACCGTAAAAAACACAAACACATGGAGGCTAAACAATACGTTACTAAATAACCAAGAGATCACTGAAGAAATCAAAAAGGAAATCAAAAAATACCTAGAGACAAATTACAATGAAAACACGACAATCCAAAACCTATGGGATGCAGCAAAAGCAGTTCTAAGAGGGAAGTTTATAGCAACACAAGCCTACTTCAAGAAACAAGAAAAACCTCAAATAAACAATCTAACCTTATACCTAAAGGAACAAGAGAAAGAAGAATAAACAAAACCCAACATTAGTAGAAGGAAAGAAATCATAACAATCAGAGCAGAAATAAATGAAATAGAAACACAGAAAACAATAGCAAAGATCAATAAAACTAAAAGCTGGTCCTTTAAGATAAATAAAATTGATAAAGCCTTAGACAGACTCATCAAGAAAAAAAGGGAGAGGACCCAAATCAATAAAATTAGAAATGAAAAAGGAGAAGTAACAATGGACACCACAGAAATACAAAGCATCCTAAGAGAGAACTACAAGCAACTCTATGCCAATAAAATGGACAACCTGGAAGAAATGGACAAATCCTTGGAAAGGTATAACCTTCCAAGACTGAACCAGGAAGAAATAGAAAATATAAACAGACCAATCACAAGTAATGAAATCGACACTGTGATCAAAAATCTTCCAACAAACAAAAGTCCAGGACCAGATGGCTTCACAGGTGAATTCTAATAAAACATTTAGAGAAGAGCTAACACCCATCCTTCTCAAACTCTTCCAAAAAATTGCAGAGGAAGGAACACTCCCAAACTCATTCTATGAGGCCACCATCACCCTGATACCAAAACCAGACAAAGACACTACAAGAAAAGAAAATTACAGGCCAATTATCACTGATGAATATAGATGCAAAAATCCTCAACAAAATACCAGCAAACAGAATCCAACAACACATTAAAAGGGTCATACATCATGATCAAGTGGGATTTACCCCAGGGATGCAAGGATTCTTCAATATACGCAAATCAATCGATGTGATACATGATATTAACAAACTGAAGAATAAAAACCATATGATCATCTCAATAGATGCAGAAAAAGCTTCTGACAAAATTCAACACCCATGTATGATAAAAACTCTCCAGAAAGTAGGCACAGAGGGAACCTAACTCAACAAAATAAA
Organism: Orcinus orca; assembly: GCF_937001465.1. Taxonomy (NCBI): domain Eukaryota; kingdom Metazoa; phylum Chordata; class Mammalia; order Artiodactyla; family Delphinidae; genus Orcinus; species Orcinus orca. The sequence continues at coordinate 34,259,947 of NC_064577.1, read as the reverse complement.
GGCCATATATGACAAACCCACAGCAAACATCATTCTCAAATGGTGAAAAACTGAAAGCATTTCCTCTATGATCAGGAACAAGACAAGGATGTCCACTCTTGCCACTATTATTCAACATAGTTTTGGAAGTCCTAGCCATGGCAATCAGAGAGAAAAATAAAAAAAAGGAATACAAATTGGAAAAGAAGAAGTAAAACTGTCACTGTTTGCAGATGACATGATACTGTACATAGAGAATCCTAAAGATGCCACCAGAAAACTATTAGAGCTAATCAATGAATTTGATAAAGTTGCAGTATACAAAATTAATGCACAGAAATCTCTTGCATTCCTATACACTAACAACAAAAAATCAGAAAGAGAAATTAAGGAAACAATCCCATTCACCACTGCAACAAAAAAAATAAAATACCTAGGAATAAATCTACCTAAGGAGGTAAAAGACCTGTACTCAGAAAATTATAAGACACCAATGAAAGAAATCAAAGACGACACAAACAGATGGAGAGATATACCATGTTCCTGGATTAGAAGAGTCAATATTGTGAAAATGTCTATACTACCCAAAGCAATCTACAGATGCAATGCAATCCCTATCAAATTACCAGTGGCATTTTTTACAGAACCAGAAGAAAAAATCTTAAAATTGGTATGGAGACACAAAAGACCCCAAATAGCCAAAGCAGTCTTGAGGGAAAAAAATGGAGCTGGAGGAATCAGACTCCCTGACTTCCGACTATACTACAAAGCTACAGTAATCAAGACAATATGGTACTGGCACAAAAACAGAAATATAGATCAATGGAACAGGATAGAAAGCCCAGAGATAAACCCACGCACCTATGGTCAACTAATCTATGACAAAGGAGGCAAGGATATACAATGGAGAAAAGACAGTCTCTTCAATAAGTGGTGCTGGGAAAACTGGACAGCTACATGTAAAAGAGTGAAATGAGAACACTCCCTAACACCATACACAAAAATAAACAAAAAATGGATTAGAGAGCTAAATGTAAGACCGGACACTATAAAACTCTTAGAGGAAAACATAGGAAGAACACTCTTTGACATAAATCACAGCTAGATCTTTTTTGATCCACCTCCTAGAGTAATGGAAATAAAAACAAAAATAAACAAATGGAACTTAATGAAACTTAAAAGCTTTTGCAAAGCAAAGGAGACTACAAACAAGATGAAAAGACAATCCTCAGAATGGGAGAAAATATTTGCAAATGAATCAACGGACAAAGGATTACTCCCCAAAATATATAAACAGCTCATGCAGCTCAATATTAAAAAATCAACCCAATCAAAAAATAGGCAGATGACCTAAATAGACATTTCTCCAAAGAAGACATACAGATGGCCAAGAAGCACATGAAAAGCTACTCAATATCACTAATTATTAGAGAAATGCAAATCGAAACAACAATGAGGTATCACCTCACACCAGTTAGAATGGGTATCATCAGAAAATCTACAAACAACAAATGCTGGAGAGGGTGTGGAGAAAAGGGAACCCTCTTGCACCACTGGTGGGAATGTAAATTGGCACAGCCACTATGAAGAACAGTATGGAGGTTCCTTAAAAAACTAAAAATAGAGCTACCATATGACCCAGCAATCCCACTACTGGGCATATAGCCAGAGAAAACCATAATTCAAAAAGACACGTGCACCCCAATGTTCACTGCAGCACTATTTACAATAGCCAGGTCATGGAAGCAACCTAAATGCCCATCGACAGACGAATGGGTAAAGAAGATGTGGTACACATATACAATGGAATATTACTCAGCCATAAAAAGGAACGAAATTGGGTAATTTGTAGAGACGTGGATGGATCTAGAGACTGTCATACAGAATGAAGTAAGTCAGAAAGAGAAAAACAAATATCGTATATTAACGCATACACGTGGAACCTACAAAAATGGTACAGATGAACCAGTTTGCAGGGCAGAAATACAGACACAGATGTAAAGAACAAACATATGGACTCCAAGGGGGGAAACTGGCGGGGGCGGGGGTTGGGATGAATTGGGAGATTGGGATTGACATATATACACTAATATGTATAAAATAGATAACTAGGGGCTTCCCTGGTGGCGCAGTGGTTGGGAGTCCGCCTGCTGATACAGGGGACACGGGTTCGTGCCCCGGTCCGGGAAGATCCCATGTGCCGCGGAGCAGCTGGGCCCATGACCCATGGCCACTGGGCCTGCGCACCCGGAGCCTGTGCTCCGCAACGGAAGAGTCCGCAACAGTGAGAGGCCCACGTACCACAAAAAAAAAAAACAGATAACTAACAAGAACCTGCTCTATAAAAAAATAAATAAATAATTCAAAAAAAAAAACACCCCCCCAAAAAAAGAAAAAGAAAATGCTCCAACTTACAAAACAGAAGCAGAGGAGCCCTTGTCTGCATCCATTTGGTCTGAAACACGGACAGAACCAGCAAGATGAAAAGATCAAATTACAAAGAAAAGCTGACCCCAGGGGAAAGAGGAGAACCTTGGGAACAATAGAGAACAGCCAGAACTCAGCTCAGAGAGACTCGGAAAGACAGCACAGCACTCACGGAAGAACAGAGACCAGGAAAGCAGGTGATTCCAGTGCTTCCCTCAGCAACCCCCCACCTCCAAACCCCTGTAAATCAACAAAGAGAAATCCACAAGGAAAAAGAAAACAGAAGAAACAGTAGCTAAGAGACTTCAGCAGTGACTTCCAAGTTGTAACTGAGCTGCACAGGGGAAGTACAGAAGCAGAGCCCAGCGGTGGGTCACAGCCGGGAGGCCAGAGGCCTGAGGTGCCGGGGTCAGCCCAGGGTAGGACAAAGGTGGGGCTGAAAACAGGAGGAGTGGTCCAAGGCTCCAGGCCACAGCACCTTGTTCATACAGGCAGAAGACTAAAGGTTTACTTTTTTTTTCAATAAATTTATTTATTTTATTTTTGGCTGTGTTGGGTCTTCCTTGCCACGCACGGGCTTTCTCTAGTTGCAGCGAGCGGGGGCTACTCTTCGTTGCGATGCGTGGGCTTCTCATTGCGGTGGCTTCTCTCGTTGCGGAGCACAGGCTCTAGGCGCGCGGGCTTCAGTAGTTGTGGCTCGCAGGCTCTAGAGCGCAGGCTCAGGAGTTGTGGCACTCGGCCTTAGCTGCTCCGCAACATGCGGGATCTTCCCGGACCCGGGCTCAAACCCGTGTCCCCTGCACTGGCAGGCGGATTCTTAAGCACTGCGCCACCAGGGAAGCCCTAAAGGTTTACTCTTGCGAATGGAGAATACCACAGTCACTAGCCATATTTGGGTTTTTTTAACTTAAATGAAATAAAATTTAAGATTCAAAGAAAAAAACAAAAAATAAAATAAAATTCAGTTTCTCAGTCATACGAGCCATATTTCAAGTGCTCCACAGTCACATGTGGCTAGTGGTGACCTTACCAGACAGCACAGATCTAGAACATTCCATCACTGCACAGAGCTATCCTGGACAAAGGTGTCCTGAAGAGAGTAGGCTGAAGGGCTTAGAGCTGGAAACCAGGCTTGGTGCCTGACTCAAAAGGTAATTCTGGGCTAGGAGGCCCACAGCAGGACCCTCCTCACAGGGCCACAGGGCCCAGCAGCTGGGTGTGTGCTCCCCAGGGAGGAAAACCGGACCTGTAAGACAACTCTGAAATATACCAAACCAAGGACAAGCACTCTTATAAAGTAAAAACAACTGTCAAAATAAATTCAAGAACATCTTCTACATGCAAAACAAAGATCCAAAAGCAGAACTATAAGGGAAAAGCTTAGAGACCCAGAGGATCACTCCTGGAAATTCACAGGCACACCAGAAGAAGGCAGAACAGAGAAACGATCAAAAACACACCAGAAGTAAAGCTCCCTGTACCAAAGGATGCAAGTCTTCAGCCTAAAATTGTCCAGCTAATGCCCAGCATAAGAAAAAAAGCCTAACGCGAGTCATACCCTCCTAAAATATGAGGTTCTAGAAAAGCCTCCCGAAAAAGAAACTCAGATTTGGACATGGCATAACTGGATGAGGGAAGATGATGGACCCATGCCTTCCATCCCCACCCAGCCAAGCTGCCAACCACGCATGAAATGTATTTATTCTGCCTGAGATAGCTGAGAGTTCAGAAAACTTACCTTCTACAAGACCTGTTAAAAAAGAAAAACCAGCACGCACAGCACCAGCCCACTTTTTAAAAGGCACCTGTGTGCACACTGAGGCTAACCCTTGGTGTCTCCCTGGTGATGTGTCTAAGATCTCCACAGCCCTGGGGGCAAGCAGCGCTGATGACCCCATATCACGGGCGGAAAACTCAGGCACAGAGCAGCTAAGTGGCAGAGCTGGGCTGTAAATCTAGGTGGTCTAGCCCCGGGGTTTGTGACCCCAACCCCCATACCATGCTGCCCTTCAACTGAAATTACTATCGCTACCTTCCTCCTTCTCAAGTTCACTGCCAGTTACTACTGTAGGCCCCATTAACCAGTAAGGCCCGGGCACTTTATCCTGATACCCTCTGCCTGTGCGCAGGTGCACAAACACACACACACACACACACACACACACACACACACACACACACACACACTCACTCCATGCACCAAGGCCTCTGCAATCATCTGTAACTGAACGATCAAAAATCAAAATCCTCAGCCTCTATTCTTACCTAGGTGTGGGTCCAACAGGTGAGGCTGCTCCTGATACTTGTCCATTATTACTAAAAAGAAAAACAATGTGAGAATTAACATGCACATGAGCCTGGGAAACACTCGAGTTTTCCCACGCTGACTTGCAGGGCAGCTCCCAAGAGCACAGGCCAGCTGGAGTGAGCCCCCACCCACCCACTTCCTCAGGGCCACTGTGCCCTGGCCTCTGCCCTCTGCTTGCTCAGCACACCTTCCTCTCAGGCCCTCGCTTCTTCCTTCCTTCACGGCCTGCTGACAGCCAAGCTGAGTTCTCCCCTTCATTAGACACACACCTTCCACACCCTTCACTCTCCTCTGCCACACACACCAAGCCATGTGCCCTCCCAGGCCTCACACCACGGCCTCCTTAATCCCATGCAGCCTGGTTTCCACTCCTACCAGCAGCTAGAACTGCTCCTATCAGATCCCACGACCACGTGGGTTACAGTTGTTCTTATGCACCACACACCTCCACACCTGACCACTCCCTAGGAATGGGAAAGTGGGCTTTCACTGGTCCCTGGATATACACCTCACCCTCAGGACAGTTCTACGCCAGAGGTATTTTCAGTGCTAACCGCAGCCGACAGCCAGAGAAACAGCACAAATCAAGCAACTAGCCCAAGTGGCAGAGGGGTATTCAAGCCCAGGGTTGAGTTGCCGAAGTGTGTGCTCTTTCCACTCAGCCAGCCACACTGCCACCTCCTGAAGTTCAGAGTTGTCATTACAAACCCATGAAGACAAAATTATATAGAAATTTCTTTACCTAAAAGGGTCCTCGAGGACGGTTTTACTGAATCACAAAACCCTACGTAGTTATCTAACCACGGGATCCTAAGGAGTCATTTGGAAGTTGCCCGTTATAGACAACTACAAGGGTCCGTCTAAACTTGGAGAACCTAGACTAATGACTAAGCATCCTACGGTGCGCCTATCCGACATCCTGCGCTGTCCTGCACAGTCTTGGCAGAGCCATGGGCGCTGCCTACAGCTAAGGCTCTGGGTGGGGGCCCCACAACCGCACAGCCAGCCCGGCCCCCGCCCGCTCCAACCTGTTCTCCCCTCTCCTGCTCCCACTGCCCTGTCCACACAGCTGTCTCGGAGGAAATGCTCTTTACTGTGGTCCCAGGGCAGGCTGGAGACAGAACTTGGAGACAAACCGCCCAAGGGAGGTCCACCCGCCCCCTCCTGACGGAGGTCGGCCAGGAGGCCCACTGCCCTCTCCACTTCTCACGCGCGCGCCCGTGTCTGGAACCGCAAGAAAGGAGACCTGCACAGCCTGCGCTGCCCCCTTCCCTCCTCCGGCCCGCACACACCCCGGAACCGCTCCAGGGCGCCCTCCCGGGCCGCGCGGTCTCCAAGCACCGCCGGTAGGCGGCCGAGCAGCTCCTTCGTCTCCGCGCTCTCGCCGAACGACTCGAGAGAGGCGCAGCAGGCCAGCGCCGCGTCCTCCGCCGCATCCTCCGCCCGGTCCTCCACCGGATCCTCCACGGCGCCCACGGCCGGCTCCTCGCTCAAGGCCATCCTCGGCGGCCGGACGGTGCCCGCAGACTCGCAGCCGGCTCCACACGCGCGCGGGGCGTGGGACACGAGGCACCGAACGCTCAAGACTGCTGAGACAGAGAAGACGGCAATAACGCCGGCCCCGCCCCACGACCTCCGACCTTGCGCGCCGGCCCCGCTACAGAGCGCGCCGGCCGCCAAAATACTGCGCGCGGAGGCGGTGCCGACCCCGAGTGAGGCGGGGCCAGAGGGCTGGGTGGGGTGACAAGATCCCACAAGCCGGCTGCGCAGCCTTCCCCGAGCACGCGCGCTGAGTTCAGGCCCCGGGGGTCTTTCTGCAAAGCCGTCTGCAGGCGCGCGGGGCTGCAGTGGGAGCGGCTCCAGCCCGCTAGACAGGCACTTTCCAGACAACGGATGAGACAGGCACTTTCCAGACAACGGATAAGTACACTCGTAAAGCCCCGAAACAATTGGTGATTCGGGAGGAGTGATAACGGCGCGGCTCAGGTCTTCCGAGACGCACACACGGGTGGCCGAGGTGCCCGGCAGCCCCGCCCCTACACGGTGGCAGCCCGACACGCCGACCCCCTGGATACCCCGACACCCTGAGCACTCCAGGCACCCGCCAGGGCACACCCCCTACCCAAGGCTACCGCCCCCCCCCACACACACACACCCTTCTAGTCGAGCAAAAAACACCAGCTGCAAAACGGAGCGCGGGAGAGAAGCTGGGCAGTGGCTAAAGCACATGGGGGGAGGGGGGTCTTTCTTCCACCTGTCCACCTCAGTAAGGTGGACTTGGAGCCCTGCTCAGCCCCAGAGATACTGCTCAAGAGGTGCACCCATCTCATGGTCCCCAGCTCTGCCTAAGCCAGAAACAGGAGACCCGAATCCACAGGGGGCCATGACACCAAATTCCACATAAGCAAACCCCAGATCTGTGTGAATTTCTGTACAACTGTCATGAAAGTATCCAAACTCCAAGTTCCCTCCAGACTGGAATAGGTAATGAGCCTGTCGGAGACCTTTCAGGTGGTCTGGGCCCCCATAAATTAACCCAGCTGCATGGAGGACGGAGACGCAGGTGAAACTAAGACACGCACAGTTCCATCCCTGAAACCACCGTGGGCTTTATTCATCTCTGAAGCCGCCTCTGGTACTGCCGCCCTGGTCCTTTGGCAAGCGGCTGGGCAGGCGACACAGGCGGGCTGCTACTTGAGAAGCTTCCTCATGGTGCCCAGGGATGGGCTCCTGTACTGCTTCCCAAAGTGGTTCCAGTGGTTCAGGTAGTTAAAGAGCTGATAGAGCAGCAGCCGCCTGTCAAACCCTGGAGCCTTGGGGACCTTCCGGTGGTAGGCGGTGAAGAAGGGCCTGGGAAACCCCCCGAACATCAAGGCAATCGCCAGTTCAAACTCAGAATGACCGTAGAAGGAGGCCGGGTCGTAAATAATGGGGCCGGTGTCGTCCTCGGCCACATTTCCTGACCAGAGATCCCCATGAAGAAGGGCGGGGACAATCTCTAGGCCACAAAACAAATCTGGGATCTTCACCTAAGAAAATAATTATTGTACACAGAGTTATCACAGGCCTGGGAGCCACAGTCTCCTCATCCAGTACTTGGAAATAAGGCAAAGACGACCTTGTGTTTGCTCAGGGTCCAGCCACCACTTTGTACCAAGCCCAGGGATAAGGATCCTCTGACTCCAGGGAAATGTAATTTTGTCTTAGTATTTACTACTAATTTAGGTCTAGAAGCTCTACAATTTAATGATTTCCATACAGTAGAGAACCTCAGAGGTTATGATTTTATTGTCATGTAGAATATGAACTGTACAACCTGAGTGGAGTCTTTTTGTATGTAACTTAGCAAACTTTCTGCGCTATTCTTTTATTTCACAGCACACATATATCTGCACCTCTTTTGTAGCCTGATTACTTCAGCAATGAGTTAAATAAAATTTCTTTGATGCATGCTGATAGACTGATATGCGAGTTCTGTTTTTAACATTTTGAGAGTTACGTTTTAAAACCAATCACTGGTTTCAAAGTGCTACCCACACCTGCTCTAAGAGGTAAGACGTTGCCTTGGTGAAAAAAACAGCATAAGAATGGACAAGAAAGTAATAGTAAATGCCACCATTTACAAGCCAAACACCTACATTTCACATGAGCAAAGTTTGAGGTTAAGTACCTGGTGACCAAGCACACGTGAGAGGTGCGCTCAGGGATCAAGTATGCCCTCAGGTCCCATCCCCTTCTCAGCTTCCCCATCAAGGCAATAGTCAGGACACTTATGGGTCCACGACTTGACCAGCTCTGCTCCAGGCTCAGCAGTCCCCACTCTGGCTCTGTTCTAGCAGGGGGTCCCACACAAACGTGGTAGGCTCATAAGAGAACAGCCCCTCTCCCAGAGGATAATTGCTGTGCCCACCTGTAGCTGTGACCAGAGTTCTCGTGCCTCTCGGTCAGCATAGTCCTTCTCAATGAGGTCCAGCTGTGCTTGGAGCCGGTGCTGGGTGAAGAAGGTTGGCCAGTCATCCTGCCACTCGTTCACCTGAGCAACAAGGGAAAGGAGGGGCTGGTGCCGCAGCTGGTGGTCACAGGACAGAGGTAAGCATGGCATCTGCCTAAACCCTAAAGCAACCACTAAAAGAGCACAGCAAATGTTATCGCCATCCAACAAGGGAGATAAGATGGAATCATTAAAAATACTTACTTAGGGACTTCCCTGGTGGCGCAGTGGTTAGGAATCTGCCTGCCGAATGTAGGGGACACGGGTTCGGGCCCTGGTCTGGGAGGATCCTGCGTGCCGCGGTGCAACTGGGCCCATGCGCCACAGCTGCTGAGCCTGCGCTCTAGAGCCCGCGAGTCACAACTACTGAAGCCCACACACCTGGAGCCCGTGCTTCCCAACAGGAGAAGCCATCACAGTGGGAGGCCTGTGCGCCGCAACGAAGAGAGGCCCTGCTCGCCACAGCTGGAGAAGGCCTGTGCGCACAGCAACGAGGACCCAATGCAGCCAAAAATAAATAAGTAAATTATTTAAAAATACTTAGTTAGGGCTTCCCTGGTGGCGCAGTGGTTGAGAGTCTGCCTGCCGATGCAAGGGGCACGGGTTTGTGCCCCAGTCCGGGAAGATCCCACATGCCGCGGAGCGGCTGGGCCCGTGAGCCATGGCCGCTGAGCCTGCGTGTCCAGAACCTGTGCTCCGCAATGGGAGAGGCCCGCATACCGCAAAAATAATAATAATAACACTTAGTTAATTCGAAAGAGAGATAAAGAATAAAAGGGGAGCAAAGAACAGAGAAGACAAATAAAAAAGAAATGACAACAGTTCCAAATCTAACCATATCAATAAGTACATTAAAAGTTAATTCGAAAGAGAGCATAAAGAATAAAAGGTGGGGGCTTCCCTGGTGGCGCAGTGGTTGAGAGTCCGCCTGCCGATGCAGGGGACACGGGTTTGTGCCCCGGTCCGGGAAGATCCCACATGCCGCGGAGCAGCTAGGCCCGTGAGCCATGGCCGCTGAGCCTGCGCGTCCGGAGCCTGTGCTCCGCAACGGGAGAGTCCACAACAGTGAGAGGCCGCGTACCGCAAAAAAAAAAAAAGGAATAAAAGGTGCGACTTCCCTGGTGGTGCAGTGGTTAAGAATCCGCCTGCCAATGCAGGGCACACGGGTTCGAGCCCTGGTCCAGGAAGATACCACATGCCGCGGAGCAACTAAGCCCATGCGCCACAACTACTGAGTCTGCGCTCTAGAGCCCGCAAGCCACAACTACTGAGCCCACGTGCCACAATTACTGAAGCCCATGCGCCTAGAGCCCAAGCTCTGCAAAAAGAGAAGCCACCGCAATGAGAAGCCCGCGCACCGTAATGAAGAGTAGCCCCCGCTCGCGGCAACTAGAGAAAGCCCACGCGCAGCAATGAAGACCCAACAACGAAGACTCAATGCACCAAAAAATAAATAAATTTATAAAAACAACAACAATAAAGAAAAAATAAAAGGGGAGCAGAGAACAGATAAGACAAATAAAAAAGAAATGACAACAGTTCCAAACCTAACCATATCAATAAGTACATTAAATGTGTCTAAACACCCCAGTTAAATGACAAGAGATCAACAGGTTAGAAAAATAAAGCAATTATTTTTAATCCAATTATATTTTTTAACCAAATTATAAGCTGTGTACAAGAAATGCACTTTATATATAGAAACAGGTTAAAAGGATAGAAAAAATAAATCATGCTAACACTAGTCAAAAGAAAGCTGGAGGGCTTCCCTGGTGGCACAGTGGTTAAGAATTGCCTGCCAATGCAGGGGACACGGGTTCAAGCCGTGGTCCGGGAAGATCCCATATGCCATGGAGCAACTGGGCCTGCATGCCACAACTACTGAGCCTGTGCTCTAGAGCCCGTGAGCCACAACTACTTAAGGCCACGCGCCTAGAGCCCGTGCTCCGCAATAATAGAAGCCACTGCAATGAGAAGCCCGCGAACGGCAACAAAGAATAGCCCCCACCCACCGCAACTAGAGAAAGCCCGCCCACAGCAATGAAGAGCCAACACAGCCAAAAATAAAAACTAATTAAATAAATAAAATTTAAAAAAAGAAAGCTGGAGTAGCTATATTAATATGGAAGTAAATTTCAGAGCAAAGAATATCACCAAGTATAAAGAAAGTCATCTCACTATGGAAAGGAAGTCAACTGATGAGGAAGATATAATAATCCTAAATAATTATGTCCCTAATATATGGCAAATAAGCACATGAATAGATGCTCCACATCCTTAGTCATGAGGGAAAACAGAACCTCACTGAGATACCGCACAATCACTAGGATGGCTACAATTTTAGAAAAAGGAAAATACCAAGTATGTGAGGATGCCGAGGACCTGGCATGCTCCTACCCTGATGGTGTGAATGTAAAATGGTATAACCACTTCGGAAAATATTTTGGTAGTTTCTTAAAAAGTTAAATATAAGCCTACATTTGACCTAGTCATTGGCTCCTAGGTATTTACCCAAAATAAATGGAAGCATTTGTCCACACAAACTCTTGCACATGAAGGTTCATAGCGGCTTTATTTGTGAAAGCAAAACCCGGAAACAACTCAGATGTCCATCAATGGATGAACACACTGTGGTTTATCATGCAATGGAATGGACTTTTGACACAGGCAACAACAGGGATGAATATCAAAATGTTTGTGCTAAGTGAAAGAAGCCAAAAAGGAGTCCACACCATATGATTCCATTTATAGTAAATTACACAAAATGCAAACCTATCGATGGTGATGGAAAACACATCAGCGGTTGCCAGGGGCAGGGAAGGGCAGGAGGAAAACATTACAAAAGGGCAGGAGGACACTTTCTTGGTGATGGATATACTCATTGACCTGACTGCGGTTAGCGGTTCACAGGCACATGCCTATGTCAAAACTTACCAAACTGTACATTTTAAATAGGTGCAGTTTATTTTATGTCAGTTATACTTTAATAGAGTTGTTTAAAAAAAAAAGATGAAAAGCTTATTTTATACAAAGGGTTACTTTGTGAAATTCCTTAAGGGAGGAACCTTCCGGAGAGCATGCGTCCCTGGTCAGCATCCTCAGCGTGGAGACTCCCTGTGCAGAGGGTTGTGGTGGCTGAGGCCCTGTGTTCACCCCCTTGGTGCTAGGTGCACCTCAAGAGAAGGCGGGAGACCCCCTCCCCAAACAGCCTGAGGTGTATGGGATGGCATGCCCTCGTGCTCCATCTGCCTGCCCAGGCCCCTAGTGTCCCGGCCTCGGTCTACCTCCTAGATGACCGGGTCATGAAGACACAGCTGGAGACCAGCACTGGCTAGCCCTCCACCTGAACCAATGGGCCATGATGCCCTCACCCACGAAAATATATGACCTTCCCCTGAGCTACCAAAGGCGGGGCCGCCTGGGTGCATAGCTGGTGGGAGGACCCAGCTTTCACCTGGACCAGGTGGGTCAGGATGTGTGGCGGTCAGGGCCTATGCTCTGAAGCCAGACAGGGCCAAACCCTGGCCCCTCCGCTTACCAGCTGCATGACTCAGGTACCACCTGGCTTCTCTGCACATCATTTTCCTCATCCATAAAACGGGTCAATGGCAACCCGCCTCCTGGTGTTGCGATGGCAACTGGGGAGTTGAGTCGGACACAGCAGCAAATAAACTGTGTCAGTCCTCTGACCGAGCCAATGGCCCCAACAGGGCTCAGCTCACTAGGTGCCACCATTCAGGGTTGCCCCATGAATGACTGCAGCCCCTAAGGGCCCACTCAGTCCTCCCAAGGAGCAGGGAGCCTCTTGAAACTTCAGGCTGGTCCATCCATGCTATGTCCATCGGACACTACATCCAGTACCATCTTGTCACAGCACAAGGAGGTGGACCAGGTGGCCTCCCAGGTTTCCTGCCCCTTCCTGGCTGGGCTGCAGCTAAACTAGGTTGGTTCACTGATCCTGGACTCTGAAGGGGCACTCGGGGGCTGCCTGTGTCCCTAACAGGCCAGCCCCATCCTCACCTGCTTCACACATCAGGGTTCTGTGTACAAGTTCATTCCTCAGTTCTTGAAAAGCCACTGTGTGAGGTCAACCAAATCTCTGTAGACTCATAGCTCTTCAACTCAACATCTGAAGCAGGATAACAAGCCATATTTGGCCATACTGGGCTGGGACCACACTATTGTGCTGGTCACTAGCTCCAGACAGGTGTGTAACCCCCAGGGGAGCTGGCTTCAGCAGAGATTCACAGGGTCTTAACAAGCCTGGTAAACCACCAGGTACAGTTCTAGGGACCCCAGATGTGAGGGCTACCCCTTGAATAAGATCCCTAAATCTGCCTCCAGCTTCATAAGGATCTTGCCTCTAGTGACCTCCACCTGGAAGAACAGCCCTCTGCCCACACCAGGCAGACATAAAAGTATATCTATTGTACAATATGATTCCATTTATACGAAATGTCCAGAATATGCAAACCCTAAAGACAGAAAGAGAGTCATGGTTGCCGGTGACTGAGGGCGGGGGAATGGGGAGTGACTACTAATGGGTATGTGGTTTCTCTTTGGGGTGATGAAAATGTTTTGGAGTCAGATAGTGGTGGTGGCTGCATAACACTGTGAATATACTAAAAACCACTGAACTGTACACTTTAAAAGTGACATTTATGTCACTGAATTACCTCTCAATAGTACTAATAGTTTTTTTTTTCAATAGTACTAACAATTTTTAAAGGCCCCAGGAGACGGGCTGAGTGACCAGGACTTAGTCCCTGACCTCTAATGCTGCCTTACCCCCACCCACTTCCGCCCTCCACACTTAGCACATGCCCTCCTGTGATATGGCCTTTGCACCTGCTGTTTCCTCTGCTCAGAATGCTCTTCTACCTGCCCCACAGCTCCCCACCTCCTCTGAGCTCTGCTCAGTGAACCTCGACATCTACTCTCCCCAGCCCATTTATCACAACTCACACTCTGCTTTCAGAAATCAGGTAGTCAGGGGCTTCCCTGGTGGCACAGTGGTTAAGAATCCACCTGCCAATGCAGGGGACACAGGTTCGAGCCCTGGTCTGGGAAGATCCCACATGCCGCGGAGCAACTAAGCCCGTGCGCCACAGCTACTGAGCCTGCGCGTCTGGAGCCTGCGCGTCTGGAGCCTGTGCTCCGCAACAAGAGAGGTCGCGATAGTGAGAGAGAGGCCCACGCACCGCGATGAAGAGTGGCCCCCGCTCGCCGCAACTAGAGAAAGCCCTTGCACAGAAACGAAGACCCAACACAGCCAAAAATAAATAAATAAATAAATTTATAAATTTATAAAAATAATAAAAAAAGAAGAAATCAGGTAGTCAGACTTGCTGGTGCCCAGTGGACTGGCACTCTGTCACACACAAGGGGTGGGGTGACCAGCATTGGGGCATCAGGAACTAAGCAGAAGCATCCTCGCCCAGGCACTCACCTGTGGGATGAAGCCGCAGCACGTCACCGTGTGGAAGCCGAACTTGCTCACATACTGGGGCCCGGCACCCTCAGCCCTCTGGCCTGTCAACAGAAAGTGCTGCTTGGCTTTCTCTTAAATGTCAGACCTCAGCAGAGCATCAGGATGGGCCTGGGCTGCACTGCTGGAACATGGGTGGCTGAGGTTATACTACACATGGTAGCAATTGGTCCACACATGGACCAGCAAGGACACGCCTATCTCAAGCACACTGGACAGCAGAGGGGTCATGAGCTGATTCTACCAGCTTATCATCAAAATTCTTATTTAACAATCTCTTTTTTCACACTGCGGTCTACAGGCAGGTGGTGTGCAACCCAACCCATTACTGAAATATCCCCCCTAAGCACCAACCCAGGGTAGATGCACCCAGGTCAAGGGTGCACAACAGCAGTCTGAACATACCCACTCTGTTCTCCTCCTCCCTCAACTTCTCCCTGAGCTTCTGGTTGTAAAGGTGCAAATCTGCCATCTGGTCTCCAAGTTTTGATGCCTGACTGAGGAAAGAAGAAATGCAGCCAATTAAAATAAGAAACAACAACCAGCTCGCATGTTCCGTTTTGAGAAATGTTTTAAAAACTACTCTCTGTTCTTTAAAAACTGAAAAAAATGAACTGTAGGCAATGACCTCCAAAACACAAAATAGTATAAAATCACCAAGAGGGGTAGGCTTCTGTTGAAGCTCACAGAGGTACTGGGAATTAAGGGACAAATCAAGGGAAAAAGTAATGTTAAGTAGAGTAAAAAAAAAAAAAAGGCTCCCAATTTTTGTAAAAACAAATGTAAATCACATATAAGAAAAAGACTGGGATGATAATCACCCACCAAAATGTAGCAGTGACTGCTCCCTGCTTCTGGGATGACGGGCGCCTTTAGTTTTCTTTACATGAGTTTGCGTCTTCCACCATTTTTTAAACAATGAACATACATAACTTTAATAATTAGAAAAAAAAATTAAGGACTTCAGATAATTACTAGATCAGATCTCACTGCCCAAATTGAGCTGGCACGGGTGCCCTCTGAGCACAAAGCAATGGATGGTTCAAACACGCTTATTTGGCACAACTTTGTGGAGCCAAACTAACCTCGGACTCTGACCCTGCATGGAAAGCAAGAGCTCCTGCCTCCATCAGGGATGGCAGGTGTGGTTCTGGGCCCTGCCTCTGCTCCCTGCATGGAGTTGTATGGGCAGCTCAGCAAGAGGCTGCTCCCCCTCTCTCTCATCTTCCTCTCTCTGTCTCTCTGTCTCCGTCTCTCTCTCTCTCTCTCTCTCTCTCACACACACACACACACACACACACACACACACACACACACACTCTCTCTCTCTCTCTCTCTCTCTCTCTCTCTCTCTCTCTCACCTGCTCAGGCCCCTCATCTTCAGATGCTCCATCACAAAGGCAGCCCCACCTCCAGGCAGGTCAATCACCTTGATAGGCTGAGGCGCCCGCACCAGGCCAGTGTTCCGAAGAGCCTCCAGGCTCGCCATCTCCCCCTCAAACATCTGCCGGGCCTGCGTCCAGAACATGGCCGTGAACTCCGATGCCAGCAAGGGCTATGCAGCCAGGCTGAGGCTCACAGCCCTGCACAGAAGCCACCATGTGGGATCGCAAGCACCCAGGACCTCCAGTTGCTGAAAACTGGCTGGGGAGCAAGGCATCAGCCCCCAGAGGGTGGGACGCAATGTGGCCCCCTTTGGATAGGAAGGGGCTGCGCTGAGAGCTTAGGGTGGACAGGATGCTGAGGCCTGCACCAAGTGCTTGCTCTGAGAGGTAAGGAAGCACAGGCCATGGGGGGGTGGGGTGCTGGGGGTGCTGGGAAACCTTCGGGTGCTAGGAGTGCCATGGGGGTGCTGGGAGGTGCTGGGAGTGCCATGAAGGTACTGTGGGGTGGTGGGAGTGCTATGAGGTGTTGTAGTAGACCATGAGGGTGCTGGGGGTATAGTGGGGTGCTGTGGGGTGCCACAGGGTGCCATGGGGGTGCTGGTGGGGTGCCTTGAAGTACAGGTTAGTGGAGGGTATGCGGCTGGGCCTGGGTCCCCTTCCAGGTTACCTGCCCCCACGATGCCTTGAGCACTTACAGCAAATGAGAGGCAGCACAGGGCAGCATGGGGGGGCATGCCAAAGTGACTGGGGCACACACTTGGGGCGGGGGAAGGCAGGGGCTGGGGGGTCCAGGGCCAGTCCCCAGAGGCAAGCACCCACCAGGGCCTGGAGGCTGGGAAGGAGCCATGCACCCCACCCAAGAAGAAGACAGCCACTCCCCAGCGGCTGGGCCCGTGAGCCATGGCCGCTGGGCCTGCGCGTCCGGAGCCTGTGCTCCGCGGCGGGAGAGGCCGCAGCGGTGGGGGGCCCGCGTACCGCAAAAAAAAAAAAAAAAAAAAGGGATCCCAGCCTGGAAGAGCTTTCAGGAACCAGCTGCGAAGTTTCCAGGGCCAGCGTGAACCCTGAACCCAATACAGCTTCCCAGTGGGTGGGCCTTATCGTTTTGAGGGATTTGGGTACTGAAACCAGATTCTTTAACAGTTCCTGGTGCCAACAGAGCAGGGATGCCGGACCAATGCCGACCCACTGTCCATCCTAAACGTTGGCAGTTCCACAGGGGGACTGGAGGGGTCACTCTGGGATTTCCTCCAGCCCACAGCCAACACCCCCTCCCCACTGCCGCATCTCAAAGGGGCCTGGCCCACAGAGCACCAGGGGCCTCCTTGGAGCTGCCCACCAGGGCCAAGGGAGCGCCATCCTCAGCACCTGCGGTGCACACACTATGGTCAGTTTCTCCATCTGTAAAGTGTTACTATTTTCCATGTACATTTAACAGCAATATTTTAAGCAGGCAATGGAAACCAGGTCCAACACAAGCATGGCCTGTGAGTAGAAGGAACAGAAGAAGCCTGGCGCTCTGTGTCGGGCAAGGGTTCTTCCTGCCTCTTTCCATCTGCCGGGGAGGACCCAGGGGCTGTGGGGAACGGAGTCCAGAGCTGAGCCCCTGGGGAGTGGCAGAAGCAGCCCAGGACCCCAAGCTTCACCGCCCCCCGTGCTTGAATGGTTGAGAAATTAAAACGGACACCAAAAACTCCTGTGCATCCAGGCAAAAGGAAGTAAATTAATCCCGGAGCAGACAAAACCTCGGAATCCCACAGAAAACGCTTGAGCCTCTGCAAGGCCGCAAGCTGACCCCGGGGCTGTGACTGCCAGGCCTGGCCCAGGACCAGACCGCGGCGCTCCCTCTCCCTGAGCCCCTGAGCGCCTGAGCCCCCTCACCACCTTCCTCTCCTCCCCCCATTCCTTCCAGCCCTCCCCCACCCTCAACCCCTTCTCCCCTCCAGCTCCAGGGGCAGGCTCAGGCCGCAGGGAAGGGTGGGGTGGGATGGGATGGGGTGGGGGGCACGCACCAGCGTCCTGCGGTTGACCTTGATGAACACGGGACCGGCATCCGTGTCGTAGGCGCGTCCCTCGCTGATGCAGCCGGCCCCGGGGCTCCCGAAGGCGCGCAGGGTCGTGGTGCGCAATTCCGCGCGCAGCAGCTGCTCCATGGGGCCGGCGGCGGGATGGGGGACGGGAGACACGGGGACACGGGGGACCTGGGACCGCGCAGACAGCGGGCCCAGACGCGAGCTCGCCGCTGCCGAGGCAGCTGTCCGCGGGGGAGGCTTCTGTTTCGCCTAAGGGCTCCCAGCGCCCGAGTGTCCGGCCTCCCGGTCTTCCTCCCGCAGGAGAATGAGAGCGGGGGTTCAGTTAGGCCGGGCAAGCGCTCGCCGCCCCCATCCCATAGGCCAAGCCGGGCGGACCCAGCGCTATGGGAGGAGGGCGGAGCTCTCTGATAGGGGGACAGACGTGGGGGCGGTGCCCTCCCGTGTGTCCACAGTCAGTGAGCCTGGACCCGGCTAGGACTTGCCCAGGGCCCTGTAGGGCCTGACCTCCCTGCACAGAGGCTTCCTGAACCCTCTCTGAGCCTCGGCCCAGAGCCCTCCCACCAAGCAATACCCAGGACAGTCCAGGGGAGATTGCCGTCCCTGGGATGCAGGTCACAGGCCTTGCTAGGTCTCACACTGTCCACAGAAGGCTGGCGGTCTTGACCACGTCCTGCCGGGCCCCAGGCACTGCCTGATGACACCGGTTGCTGGCACTGGGCTTGCTCATCAGGGCACCTGGTGCCCATCAGAGATAGAGTCTGTTCTTGGGCTTCTGATACCAGGCAGCTGACCACACCCGGAGTGGGACTTCTGATTACAGAGGCTGGCTGTCCCAGGAAGGGAGCTTCCTGGCACAGATGTGCCAGGACTTCCCTGGTGGTCCAGTGGTTAAGACTCTGCTCTCCCAATGCAGGGGGCCCAGGTTCCATACCTGGTCAGGGAACTAGATCCTGCATGCCACAACTAAAGATCCCACATGCCGTAATGAAGATCCCGCATACTGCTGCTAAGACCCGGTGCAGCCAAATAAATAAATAAATATTAAGAAAAAACACACACATGTATGTGTTTGTACACACACGTGTTCAAAGGCATGTACACATGCATGGCCGAGAGCAGGTGGGCAGGAGACTGCTTGGCATCTGTAGGGAAGGGTCTGACCCCTGCAAGTCTCCCTCCTCCCAGCTCTCCCTCTCAGTCTGGCGAAGCCCAAGCTCCTATTGCATCCCCAAAAGGGATCCGTGACAGTAAAGACAAGCTCTCGCACTTCTGCAGACATCTTTATTCTCGATGGGCAGTCCTGCTGGATATGGAATTCCAGGCTGTTCTTGCATCACTGAGATGGCTCTGTGGCCTCACCTTCCAGCTCCCGTGCTGTTGAGAAGCTGGAAACCAGTTGGATTCTTATTCTCTGCATGGAAACTATTCTCTCTCTGGAGGCTTTTGGATCCTCTCTTTGTGGCCGGTATGTGACAATTCCCCAGGGAAGTGCCCAAGATGAGTCTCCTCTGGGCAGGACAGGTGGGCCATTTCAGGATGGAAACTTGGGTCCTCCAACCCCGGGAAGTTGCCTTCAGCTTCTTCAGCTTTTTCCTTATGATTTCCATCCTGTTTTCTCTGTTTTCTCGGAATTCCAAATCTTTGGTCTAAACCCAGTCCCAAAGCTGCCAGGGTCAGGTGCCCGTGAGCTCCACCCTTCTGCCCCTTCCTGCCCTTTCTTGCACGAGACGCTGGTCTTGACTGAGCCCCATTCTGGGCTGTGGCCACGGTTTGCCCAAGCAGGGTCTGAACATGCTGGGTGGCAGCCAGGCAGGGGCACACCATCTTACTGGTCCCGAACCCAGGCACTTGGGGCTGCTCCCCAGGCCTCCCAGCTCCCATCTGGGCAGCCCTGGGTCCAAGGGCAGAATCCTCAGCATGAAGACACATGCCTAGGAGAGAACTCTGACTTCGCAAACCAGCCGACCCTCCTCCCAAGCCTGCATTTGAGTTTTGGTTTGTGGTAGGAGGCTTAACTGGGAGATGTGACTCAGACACATCCAAGCAGCCCCTTCCCCACTACGGCCAGTCTCCTGGTTCCCCAAGAACCAGAATGATGGCTGCAAAGGTGCAGACGGCACCTCTCAGCCCCAACTGTAGCTAAAACTCAGGTAGCTATTGCAGGAGTTCTCAGGAAATGTATCTGGGGGTGTGAATTGGGGTGGTATAACCAGCCAAGGTACTGGGGTCACTGTGCAGAGGAGCGACTCTCCTGCTCACTCAGACCCTTATGGTGAATACCAAGTCCAGTGGCACCGAGAAGGGAAATACAGCCCATGGCCAAATGTGTCCCATTGCTCCGTGTGGGGGGACTCTCAGGAGGGTGGGGAGGGTGTAATGCTGCTCAGAAAAGGGGCACCAGGAAGGCAGCTGTGGGCACAGCCCCAGGGTCATCACAACAGCTCGTTCTGAAATCAGGCAGCTGGGGCAGGGGTTGGGATCCTAAGGCCTGGCTGCCAGCAGGGCCGGTGGTCGTGGTCCAGGTGTCAAGGCTAGCCCACCATCCTGGCCTTCACCATAAGCATACTGCGTTCATGCCCCTCACACAGACTCTGGGAAAGGGAGGGGTATTCTTCCACCTCTTAGGAATTCAGAGTCGGCTGTGATGGGGTGGCTGTTCCATGCCCACCACAGTCCCCCACCACCCTGATCTCTGATCGCTGTTTCTGAACAATTTCCAGGATATCCGCACACTTCTGCCCAAGAGGAAACCCCAGCCGGGAGGCAAGTTCTCACACAAGGAGCTTTTGGAAGCAATTTCACTGGGAGAAGATGAGGAGGACAGAGGAAGCTGCCCCCCACCCCTCACCCTGGGAGACAGGCTCTAGACATGCTGAGCAGTGTTTACTGGCAGGGCTCTCGCCAGGGAGCTAGTTCATCTCCAACAAGCCCATGGGTGTTGTTACCTGGGCCCACTTTATTTTTTATTTTTTTTAATTTATTTTATTGAAGTATAGTTGATTTACAATGTTGTGTTAATTTCTGTATAGCAAGGTGATTCAGTTATACATTTATATATTTTTTTCATATTCTTTTCCATTATGGTTTATTACAAGATATTGAATATAGTTCCCTGTGCTATACAGTAGGTTCTTGTTTATCTGTTTTATATATAGTTGTTTGTATCTGTAATCCCAAATTTCTAATTTATACTTCCCCTACCCGCTTTCCCCTGTGGTAACCATAAGTTTGTTTTTTGTGTCTGTTTCTGTTTCATAAATAAGTTCATTTATGTCATATTTTAGATTCCACATGTAAGTGATATCATATGGTATTTGTCTTTCTCTGTCTGATTTACTTAAGTATGATAATCTCTAGGTCCATCCATGTTGCTGCAAAGGGCATTATTTCATTATTTTTTATGGCAGAGTAGTATTTCATTGTATATATATACCACATCTTCTTTATCCATTCATCTGTCGATGGACGTTTAGGTTGCTTCCATGTCTCGGCTATTGTAAATAGTGCTGCTATGAACACTGGGGTGCATGTATCTTCTTTTTTTATATATAAATTTATTTTATTTTTGGCTGCGTTGTGTCTTCGTTGCTGTGCATAGGCTTTCTCTAGTTGCATCAAGCTGGGGCTACTCTTAATTGCGGTGTGCGGGCTTCTCATTGCAGTGGCTTCTCTTGTGGCGGAGCACAGGCTCTAGGCATGCAGGCTTCAGTAGTTGTAGCACGTGGGCTCAGTAGTTGTGGCTCGCGGGCTCCAGAGTGCAGGCTCAGTAGTTGTGGCTCACGGGCTTAGTTGCTCTGTGGCATGTGGGATCTTCCCGGACCAGGGCACAAACCTATGTCCCCTGACTTGGCAGGCGGATTCTTAACCACTGCACCATCAGGGAAGCCCCACATGTATCTTTTTGAATTAGAGTTTTCACCTTTTCCAGATATATGATAGGAATGGGGTTGCTAGATCATATGGTAACTCTATTTTTAGTTTTTTTGTTTGTTTTTAAATTGCTCCTGGTTGAAAATCATGGGTTTTTTCCTTTTTTTTTTTATTGTGACTGTGCTGGGTCTTCGTTGCGGCACGCAGGCTCTTTGTTGTGGGCTTCTCTCTAGCTACGGTGCGCAGGTTTAGTTGCTCCTTGGCATGTGGGATCTTAGTTCCCCAACCAGGGATTGAACCCGTGTCCCCTGCATTGGAAGGTGGATTCTTAACCACTGGACCACCAGGGAAGTGCTATTTTTAGTTTTTTTAGGGAAACTCCATACTGTTCTCCATAGTGGCTGCACCAATTTGCATTCCCACCAATGGTGTAGGAGGGTTCCTTTTTCTCCACACCCTCTCCAGAATTTATTTATAGACTTTTAATGATGGCCATTCTGACTGGCGTGAGGTCGTACTTCATTGTAGTTTTGATTGGCATTTCTCTAATAATTAGCCATGGTGAGCATCTTTTCATGTTGTCCATCTGTGTGTCTTCTTTGGAAAAATGTCTATTTAGGTCTTCTGCTGGGCCCACTTTAGGAATGGATTCAAAACTCACATAACTCACTTAAGACTCGCCTCTTGTACTGGTCCCACAGCCCCTAGTACAGCATGGTTTCCATGATACCTGAGGTGGAAGGTCTCCAGGCTTCTAAGACCATTCACTAGGATGGGTTCCTGACCCCTCAACTAGGATGCCATAGACACATAGTCCTGTGTGATGCAGGGCAAAGGTTTGCTAGATTCATGTCTGTTTGGAGCAAACTGGCACCTTCTTCCAGGGGTTGGGTGCACTGCTCTCTGAAGCAAACTGAACTTTCCAAAATGTGCATTTTCCTCCCTGATTTTGGCTATAATTTCCCAGATTCCCTCTGAATCCCAAACAGAATCCAGCCCATTAACATCATCCCATAACACAGTCCCAACAGTTTACAAGTGTCTGACACTGCCCTGCAGACATGAAGCTCAAGACAGCACAGTGGTGGCCTGTGGCCTCCACAGCTGCTGAACCACCCGAGTGGGACTTTGCACAGCAAGATGAAACCCTGTCAGAACCCCAGCTTTTTTTTTTTTTTTTTTTTTTTTTACAGTCGGGGCACCCACTTCGGTCAGACCCTCTTCCACGAGAATTCCCTCTGTCGTCTCAGCTGGTGGTCTGAGCCACAAACCTACAATGAGCCTGAGAGCGATCTCAAAACCCAAGCCCTGAAGATACACACTTCACTCCCAAGATAGCCTTCCAGGCCTCGCCTCAGTCTGTTCTGGACGCCACCAATTATACGATTTCCTGGTGTTTCGGAAGCAGTAAGTTAGATTTGAAGGAGGGGGAATGTGAGAGGACATGGGGACAATATTCCCCAATCCATTTGTGCCAGCTTATCCTCAGATGCACAGAGGGGCCTTCAGGGAACAGAACACTCCACAAACAGCAACTCTTGGGGGTCCAGTGGCCTTTGGGCCTGAGGTTTATACAATTTTGGCAACCCTTTATATAGGAATATATATACTTATGAATACAAAATTATATATAAAAGTAGATATTTTAGAATAAGCAATCGCAGCAAACTGCAGTTTAAAAAGCTGACAGAGGGGACTTCCCTGGCATCCAGTGGTTAAGACTCTGCGCTTCCACTGCAGTGGGCATGGGTTTGATCCCTGGTCAGGGAACTAAGATCCTGCATGCTGCCCGACACAGCCAAAAAAAAAAAAAAAAAAAAAGCTGATACTGCGCCATCACAAAAGCAGGGAAACACCATAAAATTGTTGCTTGAGTGCCTGCCATACCTCTGAGGTACTCCCCGATATCTCTGCCTTGACTGCACTCACTGGCGGCCTACCTAAGATGCGGCACTCCAGGAAAGCTCTGGCCTTGGCTCTAGTCCCTGGTAATGCTGGGCTGACATGGCGGGGGCCACCATGGGGCAGAAGCAGCCGCTCCCTGCACCTGACACAGCCCCCAGGCATAGGCCCCCCCCCATTCACCTGGTGGGATTCCTCAGCCCAGGGCCGGGGCCCCAGGAAGGGAAGGGGGGACCAGGGATACCTGCTGAGAGATTTGTGGGGGACAGGTTTCTCCCCAACATGCCTCCTGGCCCAGGCTGGGCTTGGAAGTTTCACGGCAGGTGTCCTGCTGGGGCAACCTCAGCCCCCGAGCACAGTGAGAAATTTCCTCCAACTGAAATACATCCTTCCTGTGTCATCTTTCGTCAATCAGACACACTTTGCGCATGGAGAAATTTTATTTATTTTTTATGCCACTGCCGCCACTGCAATGAAGAAACATCAATAACTGAGAGTTTAAAAAGGGTAATCATTAAAGTGATTAAAAAAAGTCACAGTCCTCTCTCCCGTCCCACAAAAAACAAACTCTGAAGGCATCAGTTCTGCTTCTGATTTCCACTGAGGGGCCCTGACCTGTAAACAGGAACAAAAAGATGAGAGGCAAACGTGTACGCACCCTATCGGACCCACCTCATGAAACATTGTCCTCTCTAACACCCGCATCCTCCAAGCCCTGAGCCAGAGCTAGTAGGGGCCACCAACTGGCTTCTTCCCTGAAATGCAATTTGATAGTTATCTTCAACCTCCCTTTACTGTTAACCAAATCTCACAGGGTGAGAAGAACAGCAGTTAAACTGGACCTGAGGTCGTGTGTAGCAACAAGTCCTCAGGCCACACCTGCATCTGTCCTTATCTGGAAGCTCTGAGCTATTCTCTTACTGATCAAAGCCAAGAAAAAGTGTTAAGAAACAACAGTTGTACCTGTTTATTTTCAGAATATATTACAAAGGCTTCCTGGCAAACAGCTCCGATAAATATTGAATTATGATTTAAACAAGGGAAATAAACACTCTCAGGCATCACTGAAACCACTGAAAGTTTATTCAAATCTTTACATAAAGGGACTTGTTAGCATCAATGCCATTCATGAACATTTCTCACCACTGCAAGACTGAAGGAGGGAAACCACTGGTTTAGTGCTGGTTTCTACGACGCAAATGAACGACAACTCACAAGCTTTAGAAATCGGCAGTTGACGGGCTGCTAACAGAAGCAGTTCCCTGGCTCCTAAATCGACCAGGGACACTGAGGCGAGCAGTTTGGTCACTCCCAGAATGCGTCCAGACCTGCTCCGCCTGCGGCAGGTCCAGGGGCGGCACAGAAAGGAAGGAGAATGTGCTGGGTTTAGGACTGATCATCAGGAGGCGCTCCTAGACGACGCCTTCACGTCTAGACCCAAGTCTGACCCACCAAGAAGCATTACCCCGGACAGTAGGCCTCCCCTCTCCTCTCCTGGAGAGGAGACGGGGAGCCGGTGGGAAGGTGCCCTTGGTGGCAGCACCTGGCACTCTGGCTACCTCCCTTCTTTACCTTCGGGGCAGCTGCGGGTTGGACGCAGCCCGCCCTCCATTGGTCCCTTGGTTCACATCCAATTTCTAGTGCAGTTTTATCCAGCTATGAAGTCTCACTTTAGGGTGATAAAACCTTTATTCTGAGATGTCACGTACTTTACAAGGCTTGGAAAGTTGGTTTGAAGCTACTCCAGGGTGTGAAGAAATGGGAAGAATCCCTGAAGAAGAGGCTGAGGAGGAACCAGAGGCTGGCCACAGGCGTCAGGTTAGGATCTGGTAACCCGAACTCAGGCCTCCCTCCCTCTCTCATTTGATGAGATTCCTCATGATGCTGAGGGAGGACCCTCTGTACCCTGATCCAAAGTGATTCCAGTGGTTCAAGTAGTGGAAGAGCTGATACAGCTTAAGGCGCTTCTCGAAGTCTGGGGCCTTGGGGACTTTGCTGTGGTAGGCGGAGTAAAAGGAGCCACTGAAGCCCCCAAACATGCCGGCTATCGCCAGCTCATACTCCGAGTGGCCATAGAAGGAAGCTGGGTCAAAAATGATGGGCCCAGAGGAATCCTCCGCCACGTTTCCTCCCCAGAGGTCTCCGTGGAGCAGGGCTGGGACGATGTCCAGATCATGGAACAGGTCAGGGATCTTTAACTGCAGGGGAAATGAAGCCTTAGCAAAGTGACCGATGCACACAGGAGGGACACAGAGGCTTTTCTGAGTGTGGCTCCCAGTGCCCAAGCAGGGCCTGATCTGTGCACAGGTGCACAGACATGCCCACCTCCCATCCAGGCCCAGGCCCAGGTGGCTGCACCAGCTGCAGCGCCTTCCCATTAGGCCTGCAGGGCATGATGGGCACAGGCTGGGAGGGGCGACACTCACCTGCAGAGCAGCCCAGAGCTCACGGGCCTCCCTGTCCCCAGACCCCTGTTCCAGCAGGTCCATCTGAGGCTGAATGCGCTGCCGGGCATAGAATGTGACCCAGTCCCTCTGCCAGTCGTTCACCTGTGTGGTTGACAGCAGAGCTCAGAGGAAAGCGCCAGAGCAAAGGCGGAGCAGGCTGGTCCCCAGAGGCGCCACTGCAGGGACCAGTGTAAAGGGGTGGAGCTGACCAGGCAGCCTGGGGGTCTGGAGGACGTGCTGGGACCGGCAGGTTCCCGGACAACCTCCCACAGCCTCCCACACATCTCAAGATCTGAACAGTGTGGACTGTGCCCCGTGGGATACTCAGTGCTCCCCTCCCAAGCAGCTACCTGCCTATCCTCGGAGGGCAAGGCCGCCATCTTACCCACTCAGCCCGAGTATGGCTCCCCAGGCTGAAATCCCCAGGGCAGCCAACCACAAAATCATAAAACTCAAAGTTACAATCCCTTTTCATTAAGCTACCTTAGAGAGTTTCCTACTTAAAATAAAACGCGGTTTAACTTCCTAATTTTCACCCACCTTGAAATCCAGCATCCTAACTTGCTGGTCCTTCTCTGCTCCTCTGAGCTTACCTAGCATGTGAGGTGGATACTCCTTATATACATTGCTTAAAATTAGCAAAGAAAAAAAAGGAGCAAAGACCTTTTACCAAATTTCACCAAAAAACAGAGAGGGTGTGCTTTCCGCAGCTGTTTCTGAACGGCTGCCCTGACTGGGAAATGCAGGCAAAATGGTGGTGTCACTCACCTGGGGGAGGTACCCGCAGCACGTCACCACGTCAAAGCCAAACTGGTCCACAAAAGGCCGCTCCACTTGCCCACCTCCTTTCCCTTGCAAGCAAAATGAAACGAGAGAGATGAGAGTCCCCTCGCTCCCTCGGGGCCAGCTCTGGGAGCTCAGAGAAGCTCTGAGGCCTCAGCGTGCCTTTCTCCACCTCGTGTCCTCATCCAAACAAGGGCCCTGGGCTCCGGGACTCAGGAACAGAGCCTGTCTCATCAGAGTCAACAATCCAGAATACCCACTCCTTCCCAGGATAGGCACCAGAGGATGCTCAGAGGAGTGACTACACTGTCTCCAAAAAAGGAGGGAAAATCCACCCCATAACCCATCAGGAAAGGACAGCTTTCAGTGGCCAGTTTAGCATTTGCCACTTATGAAAGATAAACTGCTGTACTTGTAAATGATCTCATCCTCTGCAGCTCCCTAAACTCAAAGCAAATCCAGAAGAACTGAACTACATGTAAGTGGAAGGGACGAGGCCGTCTCTCTGTCTAACACAGTAGGTTCTTGGTCGTCTGTTCCTGGTGTGTCTGCTACTCTGCCTAGCAGAGTAACCATATGGGCTACACATGGATTATCAAACGTCAAAGGATGAAAATCCTGGAAGACACCCTCAGTGCTACCACCACAGTAAGCCCTAAAAAGGTCAGACGTGAGGGCTATCGTCCTGAGTCTCACATGTGATTGTTCCTAGAAGAAAAGGCACGGTATGGTAAGCCAGAGAAACTTTGACAGGCTTTCTTCTGGGGAGTGAGAGGTCAAAGGAACCGTAATATGATAGGATTTTGAGTTCAGGGAATATTTCCTGTCTTTCAAATGCATTTTCGAGACAATACACTAATTGTATTCACTGTGTTCACTGCATCCCAAACATGCAGCCTTGGGGTTTACATTCCTTTCCTGTGGCAGCAACACAGGTCTGACTGTACACAGTGGCAGCACAACTCCACCCACACACCCATACTGGCCAGATGTCTTCCTCTGGGGTGGGTCCCTCGGGCCCACAGCCATACCCACTGTGCCAGCCTCCTTCTGGAGAGTCTCTCCAAGCCTCTTGTTATCTAGGTGTAGATCTGCCAGCTGGGTTCCAAGCTTTGCAGCATGACTGTAAAAACAAAAGACAGCCACTAAACTCATGGTACAAATGGGGACCCACCTCCATTTGAAAGGTCTCAGGCCACACAAAGTAGGTGAGACAGTAAGGGTACGAGTCTGTTCTGGTGAAGCAAGCGGAAGATGGAGGGCCTCATCTGAGTCTGCAGCCAAGTCATTTGTCAGCATCTCACCCTGAAATTCCTCTCCTGTTTGCTTTTGGCCCACAGAGTACATGCTGCTCATTCTGCAGAACCCAGGATGTGCCGGGTCACAGGTTCCTTCTATCACATCCCGCAAAATTATACCCCCAAATGCAAGCTTCCCACTCAGAGAAAGAACAAAGGCACCCAGAGGTGAAGGTGAAGCAAACGAACCTGCTCAGATACCGCATGTCCAAATGCTCCATCACCAGCATGCTGCCACCTCCAGGGGCATCGAGCACCTTGATGGGTTTGGGCACCTTCACTGTGCCTGTCTTTAGGATGGCAGTTAAACTTGCCATCTCACCTTCAAACATCCTTTTGGCCTGTCAGAGAAACAACCGGGGAGGGAAGAAGGAGGAAGAGCAAGGCTCTGTGTAGACATGTTTTCTCCAGCACCACAACCAAGGCTGACTGCAGACTCAATAGAACAGACAGCTTTTCCACTTTTCAGTAGAGCAGATTACATGTTCTGAAGCTGCACAGGAATTAGAGGGATTGTACTTTCTAGTCTTGTATATGTTTATGCTGTCATTGATCCCAGTCTCTCCAAAGAGAGGAACGTATGCCTGGTGCAGAGCTGGACTGTGTAACCAGTACCTCAACCACAGTCCTGTCCCAGGGGGCCTTCAGGCACAGGCGGCCCCCATCTCCGTGTGCCAGGAAGCTGGCATCACTTCTCACCCGAATGGACCACCAAGTCCTATGGCATCTCCTACCCGGCACTGGAAACCACCTCATCTCCACCACCTTTCCCATTTCCAGTCCAAAAGTCCTTGTTCCTGCTTTTGGAAGGCAAATCCCACCCTGGAACATACCCCCAGCTGTCACCCCACTTCCCTCATGACAGCCCCACAGGGCCTGGCCCTGCCCACATCCCCCCCCCATCTGGGCCCCGACCCGGGCTCCACCTCCACACTGACAGGCGGGCACACACACTCCTTGCGCTCCTGGATTACAGCCTTCTCTAAGTTCCCCAGAGATCCCTGGCCTCCTCCAGCCTGGAGACTTCCACACGCCATGTCACCTCTGCTTGGAACACCCCTCCCCCTTCTTTTGCCAAGTCAGCCCCTTCCCCGTCATGCTTCAGATTTCAACTTAATACCAGTTTTGATTTCTCAGAGAAATCTTCCCTAACTTACCAGACTAAGTAATTCCTCCCCTTTAAAGTATCTCTTTTTTTAAGGTAAAATTTCTACAGACGTATATGAAGAAAACTGCACAGCTCAGAAGCATCCACCTCTAATTCTCCCAAAGTCAGCACATCCACGTGACGGCCACCCGGCATTCCTCTCCTCCCAGCCACTGCCACCCCACCCGCACATTTGTCTGTCTGCTTTGTCATCTCCACAGAGGCAGATGGCCAGGCCTCTTCATTCCACACTGCATTTGTTACGCTGGTGCATCAACAGTCAGAGTTTATTCTCTCTGCTGTGTAGAGCTTGCTGTGCAAATGTTCTAAAACGTGTTTGTCCAGTCTACTGATGAAGGACACTGCTTCCAGTTTGGGGTCACTACGAACAGTGTTGCAATGGACATTCTTCTACTTCTACTTCTCATAGTTACTAACTCTGTGACCTTGGTTTCCTCATCTGTAAAATGGGGTTAATAACAGTACCAATTTCATAGGCTTGCTGCCGTAATTAACTGAGTTAGCAGCTAACAGTTACACAGGCCATTCTAAACACTTTACAAACATTATTATTATACTACTTTGGAGAGCTAAAGTTCCTGAGGAGGAAAACAAGAACTGTGTCTTAAGGAGAATTTTCAGAGCATATTCTGAAGACGAAGGAACACTGCTGGGCCCTGGCTATACTTTGTACTACAGCACTGGTTGTGCAGCGTAAAGGAAAGGATAAATTTCTTTTTTTTTTTTTTTTTTTTTTTTGCGGTACACGGGCCTCTCACTGTTGTGGCCTCTCCCATTGCGGAGCACAGGCTCCTGACGCGCAGGCTCAGCGGCCATGGCTCACGGGCCCAGCCGCTCCGCGGCATGTGGGATCTTCCCGGACCGGGGCATCAACCCATGTCCCCTGCATCAGCAGGCGGACTCTCAACCACTGCACCACCAGCGAAGCCCCGGAAAGGATAAATTTTTTTTTTTTTTTGGTCACGCCACACTGCATGTGGAACTTCCCTACCCAGAGATTGAACCCATGCCCCCTGCATTGGAAGTGCGGAGTCTTAAATAATGGACCACCAGGGAGGTCCAAATTTTTTTAACTAAAAAAAAAATGTAGGGAGAGGTGAAGAAGGATCTATGAACACAGCTAGAGGCAAGGCTCCCTCACAGAAATGTCCACTACCATGTGGTCCTAAGTGTCTAACCCTAAGAACACTGCTCCTCCAGAATGGGACAAGGGCAAAGTAAGCATTAGCTGGGGTGCAGGGCTACAAAAGATCCAGAACTTAAGGGAGGAGCATGAGAGAAAGCCAACTACTCAAGCATGCAAAGGACAGATAAGCATAATCAAGAGAAAAAACTTATACCAGGTCATTCCAGCAGAGAGTGAGAAGGAAAACAAAAAAGCAGCTATGTAGTCTTCTCTTAGAAGTCTGGAAGAAGACATTTTCACCTCCTAAAGGGCAAAGCATAAAGACAGTCCTTTTTTCCAATCAATCAGCAAATGTTTCCGCTATGGGCAGTACATCTGCATAACTCACACAGTATATTCCCAAGCAAACTAGAAAGAGACATGTTTGAAACTATCTACCAAAGGATTAGAAGGAACTTATGTAAAGATTAGCAAAAAGAAAATGGACTCTGATGACAATAAAAAGCAAGAACCAGAAGAAATAGCAGTAGCAGAACAATGTTTAAAAAGCACTACTGAGAGATTCCATTTTAATCATCAGAAAGTATTTGCTTCCCTGTAATCTACACCAAGTTCTGAATTATTACAAACACTAATGAAAGTGGAAATACAGCTGTGAAAAGGATGGAGCCACATAAGAGAAAAAGAACCCAGAGAAGGCCTGTGGTGGAAAGTAAGGAAGGACACCTCCACTACATTAGTACTGACTGGGGGAAACCAATGTAAAAGAGCAACTTCAAGAACCATTAGTTGTCAAATTCCTATAAAAGGGATGTACAGGATGACACGCAGCCAACCTCTGTAGAACAGAGTCGAAGGCTGGTCTTGAGAGAACAGCATCGTTTCAGAAAGAGATCATCCCACACCACTGAAGATGGGATTCTGCAATATGATTTCCAAAGAGAGGATAAAAGTGCTGAGGGTGTGTAACACGTAGGACTTAGTACTGGGGTCAGCACCTTCAGCCCTATCTGAAACAAGGCATTGTCCAGTCCTGCTCCTTGCCTACTGGAGCCATCCAGGGCCTTCCAGCTAACACTACAAGCATGACCCACCCAAAGTGCACAAAGAAGTGACATCAACGCCCCGGGGTAAGTCAACTTCAGCAGGGAGGCTCACCTATTTTAGACAGGAACCCTTGAGAAAACGTTCAGATACAAACAGAATGGAGAGACAGCCGAAAGGGGCTGAACGTTTGTGTTCCCCGAAAATTCAGAGGTTGAAACCTAACCCCCAAGGCGACGGTGTTAGGAGGCGGGGCCTTGGGAAGTGACCAAGCCAAAGGAGTGGAACCCTCATGAGGGGATTAGAGCCCCTATAAGAGACCCCAGAGAGCTCTCCTCCCCCTTCTGCCACGTAAGGACACAGTCAGAAGTGGCCTCCACACCAGTGAAGGAAGCCTCACCACCATCTTGGACGTCCGGCCTCCAGACCCAAAAATATACATGTTCGTGTTTAAAGCCGCCCAGTGTTTACAGCCGCCCAGCAGACGAAGGCTACATTACTTTCAGTATTCAGAAAGGGTTTTGATCTCTGCAAGTTCAAATAAACCCCAGGACAAGGGACTTCTACTACCTGTCCTTGTTCAAAACTCGCCAAACAATGAATTTTCTCAAGGCAGCGGCCACCTGGGCCGCGTGAAAGCCACCCACAGCATCCACGCGGCGGTGGGGCACACGCCGGACGGGCCTGGACCCGCGCCGACCTCCCTGAGGTTCGAGAGGCCGCAGGGCTGAACCGCGGACCCCCCAAAACGCCAGGCCAGCCTGACAAAAAGAAGGGTCACCGAGCGCCTCCGCGGCCCGCAGACCCGGGCTCGGACGGCCCCGCCCGCGGACCCGGACCGGCTCCCGACGCCGAACCCGGACACGGACCCGGGACCACAGTCCCCCGCCCACTTCCCCCGCCCGCGGCAGCCCTGACCTCCGCCTTGGGGTTCACTTTCACAAACACTCGTCCTCTGTCCGTGTCGTAGCTCCGGCCCTGGCTAATGCACCCACCCCCCGAGTGACCCGTGGCCTTGACGGAGCCGCAGCCCAACTCCCGTTTCAGCAGCTCCTCCATGTCGCCCGCGCCCGGGCCGCGTACCCGCCTCAGACCGCACGCAGACGCCGCGACGCCGTGAGGACGCGTGGGGATTGGGTGAGGGGCGGGAGGGCGGGACCTGGCCGTGGGAGCGCGGGAGGGATTGGGGGAGGGAAAAGAAGGGGCGGGACCTGGCCGCGGGAGCGCGCGGGGATGGGGGAGGGGAGGGTCGACGGGAGGTGGGGGCGGGGCCGCCTTGTACTCCCAACCACCCCGAGACCCTGGTGGTTCTCCTCGCTACGGGATCGCCCTGGCCTTTCCCCGGACCTTACCTGTGACCTGCCGTTAACCTTGTGTGGCCCGTCCTGGTCTGGGGCACACCCCCTGTTCCAGCCCCCTCGTCCACTGAGAGTTATGTTTTATTGGGGGCATTACTGAGGACTTAAGCTGGTGAGATAGCCTCTCAGATGGCTCTGAGGGACTGTTCAGAAGAGGAAAGGGAAGAGCAAGAATGTAAAGGAGTTTTTTTCAAAAACAAACAAAAAAAACAGATAGTCAAACATCAAAAGATTACTGCTAATTAAAAAAACCCAGACATCTCAAGTAAATGAATTTAGTACTTTTCCGTTTATGAGAAGATGCGACAGTCTGAGCTTAGTGAAATCGTTCCTTTGATACGCACCCTAACTATCTAGGGCCAGTGTCGTGTGTTCTCCATTCTGAATTCCTCAGGGTGCACAGTCGGGGATGGCTGCAGTGGCTGAGGGCTTGATGGCCTCAACGTCTTTTCTTTACTAATATGGCAGGCAGCATTCTTTGTCCACGGCTCCCCGCGTTAGTCAGCATTCTCCAGAGAAATCGAACCAACAGAGTGTGTGTATATAGAGAGAGATTTATTTTAAGGAAACGGCTGTGAAAACTAATAAAGGGAAACCTGTTTTAAATGGAGTGGGAAGGCCAAAAGGGAGAGCTCTCACCCTGTCCACTCAGACACAGCCTGAAGGTAAAGACGTGTCACCAAGTGCCTCTGCCCTGTGGCCGCTCAGGGTCAGTAACAGGAAAAACTGTTGATTACAGATCCCAACAGGAAGAATCATCAAGGGGAAAGAATCCTCAATTACAGGCCTCAACAAGAAAGGTGTTCTTTGTATCTCCCACAAGAAATCAATTACCCAAGCTACTCAGCCAATGAAAACCAGTCATCACTTTCAACTCTCACTTTCCTCCAATGGACTTTAGTTCAAAACAACCCCTCCAGGGACTTCCCTGGTGGTCCAGTAGTTAAGACTCCATGCTCCACCAATGCAGGGGGCCAGGAATTGATCCCTGGTGGGGGAACTGAGAGCCCGCGCACTGCAGCTAGAGAAGCCCGTGCGCCGCAACAAAGACCCAGCACAGCCAAAATAGATAAATTTTTTAAAAAAAGAAAACCCAAAACTGCTCCTCCAGCTTCTTCCTTCTAACGTTCTTTTCCTTTCTTTGTTGGATTTGTCTGTGGCTTTTGCGGTAGCCAGCTTGTCCTGAATTGCAATTCTTTGCTGTTCCTGAGTAAACCCATTTTGCTGGTAAAACTACAGGGTGTTTTATTTTTTAGGTTAACAGGGCTCACACAATCGTGGAGGGGCAAGACCAAAATCTGCAGGGTAGGCCAGAAGCAGGAAGCCCAGGGCAGAGTTCTGTTGGCAGAATTCCCTCTCCCTCAGGGGAGGTCAGTGTTTGTTCTCTGCAGGCCTTCAGCTGAATGGATGAGGTCCACCCACCAGTCCACTGATTTAAATGTTAATCTCATCTAGAAAACACCCTCACAGAAACATCCAGAATAATGTTTGATGCCAAATATCTGGGCACCATGCCCCAGCCAAACTGACACATAAAATTGACCATTGCATTCCCCATTGTTTCTCGATGCATACTTAGCATGATGCACAATGCCAGTCATGTCACGGACATTCACTAAGAATGTGCTAAAACAATGAAAGAATGAATAATTGAAGCTTTGAAGGTTGAAGATTTAAGGAATAAGAGCAGATAGTTTGCGGATAGTTTGGACCAACCTTCCTGCTGAAAATAACTAGAAATGCTGATTAAAACAGTTTAAATACATCTAAAAAGCATTGGAGAGCTGACAACATAGCAAGGAACATTAGCCCCAAATCTCTCCTCACGCACACACCGGGGAAAGGTGGCTGCCTGCAAACCATCAGGAGAGCTCTACTCTGAAACAATGCTGCTGGCACCCTGACCTCCAGCCTCTAGATCTATAAGAAAATAGATTTCTGTTGTTTAAGCACCCAGTCTGTGGAATTTTGTTTTGGCAGCCCAAGTGGACCAATACACCAAGCATACTAGGGAGCAAGGTGCCATGAGGTCAACACAACAGACAGTGGATAAACTCAGGTGCTGGCATTTTCAGGCCCACTTAATGCCATATAACTGTGCCTACTATGACCAAGGAAACAAGAGCCAAGCTTGAAAATATCTACAGGGAAGAAGAAACTAACAAAAGTGACTAAGCAGATTCTATAAAGAACCTGAGGGAATAAAATTTATGTTTCAAGACAGGACAAGAAAAAAAAATTTTTTTTAATGTGGACCATTTTTAAATTCTTTATTGAATTTGTTACAACATTGCTTTTTTTTTTTTTTTTTTTACTTTTTAAAAAAATTTATTTATTTTTGGCTGTGTCAGGTCTTAGTTGAGGCACGTGGGATCTTTCCTTGCGGCGCCAGCCTCTCTCTAGTTGTGGCACGCAGGCTCCAGAGCGCGTGGGCTCAGTACTTACTGCGCGTGGGCTTAGTTGCCCTGTGGCATGTGGGATCTTAGTTCCCCGACGAGGGATCAAACCCGCGTCCCCTGCATTGGAAGGTGGATGGACGACCGGGGAAGTCCCTGCTTCTGTTTTCTACGTTTTGGTTTTTTGGCCACGAAGCATGTGGGATCTTAGCTCCCTTACAAGAGAGCAAACCCACACCCTCTGCATTGGAAGGTGAAGTCTTAACCACTGGACCTCTAGGGAAGTCCCAGGACAAGAAAATTTAAGCATAACATACTTCCTGCCCATACTGGGCCCTCTGTAATGTGCATCTGCATTACACATTAACCAGACCTCCTCAAAGGTGGGAATGCCTGCTTGACTGTAAATATCAATTTTTTTCTACTTCTGACGCCAGCAATGTAACTCCTTAGAAGATTAATATTTCCTTCCTAATTCTGTAACGGATCATAGTGACCTACTGCTTGCCTGTACATGCAGATCTGGACTATATATCTTTGGTAATGTTTATGTAAAATTTCAGTGTGTCATTTTGATGTACGATCCTTTGTCTCAAAAATGTATCTGACGGGCTTCCCTGGTGGCGCAGTGGTTGGGAGTCCGCCTGCCGATGCAGGGGACACGGGTTCGTGCCCCGGTCTGGGAAGATCCCACATGCCGCGGAGCGGCTGGGCCCGTGAGCCATGGCCGCTGAGCCTGCGCGTCCGGAGCCTGTGCTTCGCAACGGGAGAGGCCACAACAGTGAGAGGCCCGCGTAATGCAAAAAAAAAAAAAAAAAATGTATCTGACTGTGCCTTCAACTTCTAACAGGTGGAACAGTCCTCAGAGATTTCTTAAAGACTCTCTCCCAGATTATAATCCTCAGGTTGGCTCAATTAGAATTCTCTATTTCCTCTTTAGATCGGTTATTGATTAATTTTTTTGTTGACAAACCAAAAAGAGCTTTTAGAAATTAAAAATATAATATTTAAAATTTTAAAGCCTAGGGACTACCCTGGTGGTCCAGTAGCTAAGACTCCATGCTTCCAATGCAGGGGGCTCGGGTTTGATCCCTGGTCAGGGAGCTAGAACCTGCATGCTGCAACTAAGAGTTTGCATGCTGCAACTAAAGACCCTGAATGCCACAGCTGAAGATCCTGCATGCAGCAACGAAGATCCCTCATGCAGTAACTAAGACGCGGCACAGCCAAATAAATAAAGAAATATTTTAAAAATAATAAAATAAAATTTTAAAGCCTAATGAACAGGTTCAACAGATTAGACACAGGAAAGAATTAGTTAACTGGAGGATGTCAGAGAATTGATGCAAAATGTGGTACAAACAGACTAAAGGGAAATTACAGGTGAGACTAAGAAACATGGAAAATAGTGAGTTCTAGTAGACATTTCACTGGAGTTCCAGAAAAGGGGAAGGGCAGAGGCCACAATTAAAGAGAAAATGGCTGAGAATTTTCTAGCACTGATGAAATACACCAACCCTCAGATCCAAGCTGGATAAATTAAAGGAAGTTCACATCTGGACTAATAACAATGAAATTGCAGAATACCAAAGAAACAGGAAATTTCTTTAAAAGTCAGATTACTTTGAAAAGATTGATATCTGGGGCCTTCCCTGATGGTGCAGTGGTTAAGAATTCGCCTGCCAATGCAGGGGACACGGGTTCGAGCCCTGGTCCGGGAAGATCCCACATGCTGCAGAGCAACTAAGCCCGTGCGCCACAACTACTAAGCCTGCATTCTGGAGCCCTCGAGCCACAACTACTGAGCCCACGTGGCACAACTACTGAAGCCTGCGCGCCTGGAGCCCGTGCTCCTCAACAAAGACAAGCCACCGCAATGCGAATCCCACGCACCGCAATGAAGAGTAGCCCCTGCTCGCCGCAACTAGAGAAAGCCCATGCACAGCAATGAAGACCCAATGCAGCCAAAAATAAATAAATAAATTTAAAAAATAATAATAATGGGAACTATATTCAATATCTTATAATGACCTATAATGGAAAATAATCTGAAAAAGAATATATATATATATATATCACTGAATAACTTTGCTGTACACCAGAAACTAACACAATATTGTAAATCAACTATACTTCAAAAAAAATTTATTTGTACTTTAAAGGGGTAAATTGTTCTAATGTCTTTTTGTTGCTCCAGAGAAGGGTAAAAGTAATGATTATTTTCAGTCTTTGATAAATTAAACATGCATATTGTAATTTCTAGGGTATTCACTAAAAAAAGAGAGTTCTTAACTTTCCTATTAGTAGAAGAAAAAATCAACTAATTCCATAGAGCGCTGGTGTCTCTTCTTCATATAAGGACTCCAGTCCTATTGGATCAGGGCCCCATCCTATGACCTCATTTAAACTTAATTGACTAGCTAAAGGCTCTATCTCCAAATACAGTCACATTTTGGATTAGGGCTTCAACATATAGATGGGGGAGTAGTGGAGGGCACATAATTCAATCCATACCACCAAGGTCTTTCACAAAAGTCAGGATGGTGGTTGGAACAGATATTGTTGGTACCCCACCCATGTACCTTCAACATTCACTGATCCCCAGCCGGCCAGCCCAGGGATTCCAGAGTCCCAGTTCTCTGGGACTCTGGGAGAGTTTTCTCTGCCCCTGATGCTGGCCCAATGCAGCATCCCCAGGAGCACCTATCTCTGAGGCTGCCCGGCTGCCGAATTTCCCCAGAGGGATGCACTCCAGTCACCCAAACACCATTTTCTGACCTCCTACCTCATTTCCCTACCCCCACAAAAGCTTTCCAGTGTCACCCTCAGGTAAGCTGCTTGCACTTGTACCTTGTCTGCTTCTGAGGGAGCCCAGCCCTGAGACAGCGGTTGCTGTCACACAGGAGGGAGGGTGTTGTATCAGGGAGGAAAGTGCGCAGTTTCTGGCGCACTGGCCATGCTGTATTTCTTGACCTGGGCTCAAGCGTTCACTTTATAATTATTTATTAAGTGGTACACATGTGTTTTCTTGCAATTTTCCATATGTATATTGTATTTCACAATTTTAAAAAGCAAAAATGAGCAGATGAAAATCTACAAATGGTAGCAGATGAGCTAATTAACACTTCAGAGGACAGTGAGGAGAATTTTTTAATTTTCTAAAGGTCATGGGGCACCTGAATCACAACATCTGTCTAAGGTGGCATGGTAACATGCAGGGTGAAGGCCTGTTATACCCTATCTTTATCTGTGGTCTCAGCCACTTTAACTTCATGCCATGAACAGGGAAGTTTTCATCAAAACTATGCCACCACTAGTTAAGGTTTTGCTGAGAAATTACTTTCAAGAGTGAATTTTATCAAGCCAACTTAAGTTCTGACCTCATTGAAATGGTTTATAGATTATTTTTTCAATTTTCATTTGAATGAAATTATTTTCATCACATCCGTTTAACTCTGCAGTCCATTTTTTTTGTACACATAACGTTTTGCTGACTATGCACCTACTGCTATGAATGCTCTCCTGGAGCCCTTATTTCTACCAAGTCTAATTTTCCTGAATCAAATATAAAGATCTAAATTTCATCATGTACTTTTTAAGCCAATGTTATTTTAAAAATCTGTGTTGATATTTGAAACAGAAATATTACTTATTAGATAAAAGGCTAATTGTTCGTATGTGTTTGTTCATCCATGAGAAAATGTCCCACATTGCTCTGTGGTGGAAGATGGGTTCATGGCCTTGCTAACTCAACCCTTCCATACATTTCCAGATACTCTCACCTTTGAGTCAAACATCCTGCTTTGTGGCATCCTGCCCTTGCAATCTCTTGGTGTTCCTTTCCTCCGGCTTCCTCTTCTGCAAATGGCTTTCTCTCCCTGTGTCCTGAGGTCATCCTCCTGAGGAGGGCTCCAACCCCCTTCTCTCAGACCCTGTCTGCTCCTCTGTCTGTGGCCTGCCTTGTGCGTGTGTACATGGGCACATGTGTACCCCAACCCAATTGTCCACTCTCTATGGCAAGCCCCAGGCTCACTCCTCACAGCGCAGCCACTGCCGTGGAGCCTGGGGCACTGGGTTTGGGGTGGCAGAAGTGGCTGGCGTGGCGGGGGTGACTACTGGCAGCATATTTGCACCTCACCTCTCCCTGCGACGCACGTGATGCGCTACTGACACAGAATGAGTTGGGTGAGCTGCTGCAACGTGGAAAGTTAAAACCGTGTTGGACCATAGTGTGTGGGAGCGTGAAGGGTGCCCAGTGGAGGCTCCATCAACACTCCACAGGGACTCAGCCGATGATGTAACTGGGCGTTTGCTGTGTACCAGCCACCTCCCCAAACACTTGTGAAGTGCGAGGCTCGAGGAAGTCTCACAAGCAGGGAATGGGACTTCCCTGACGGTCCAGTGGTAAGGACTACATGCTTTCACTGCCGATGGCCTGGGTTCAATCCCTGGTGGGGGAACTAAGATCCTGCAAGCCGTGGGCCACGGCCAAAAAAACAAAAAGGAAGAAGAAGAAGAAGAAGAAGCAGGGAGGACTTCCCTGGTGGCGCAGTGGTTGAGAGTCCGCCTGCCGATGCAGGGGACACGGGTTCGTGCCCCGGTCTGGGAAGATCCCACATGCCGCGGAGCGGCTGGGCCTGTGAGCCATGGCCACTGAGCCTGCGCATCCGGAGCCTGTGCTCCGCAATGGGAAAGGCCACAACAATGAGAGCCCACGTACTGCAAAAAAAAAAAAGCAGGGAAACTAAAGCCCCGGAGAGTGATTGCTCGCCCAAGGTCACACAGCTGGAAAATGAGTCAGGATTCCACCTCAGGAGTCTTCAACACCCTCCCACCTCAAAGTCTGCAAAACCACTCCCCAGGTGGGTCTCCGAATCAGACACTACTGGGGGCCAGACACCAGTAACCCTTCTGCCCCACCCACTTCCCAAGAGGGTGGTCAGTTTTCAGGGGGGCCTCGGAGGTCTGCATTAGCAGGAGCCCTCCCTGTCCTCCAGGTTGCACCTGTCCTGTGGGGTCCTGCCACCCACCTCAAGGCGCTTGAGGCCTCTGCCCACGGCGGGGCCCTCTCCTCCAAGGGCCTCCTGCTTTGCCGCTCTCAGCACAGTCCTAACTGCAAGAGCAGAGTGGGTGAGAGTGCCCACGACTGACTCCTTCCCAGCCGGGGAATGAGTGTCCCTGCTCTCCCACCCACGCAGCCCCTCCTTCACTCCCCCACTCTGGTGTCCAGCTCCCTTCCTTCAGCCCCCGTGTTCCCTTGCCTGTCTCCAGACAGAGGCCTCCATCAGGTACCTGCAGAGACCCTTACTCTGGGACTCAGCCACAGACCTCCCCAGGTAAAGGGTGGAGGCTCTTTTCTAGGGAGTGTGGACAGATGGGAGCTTCCCCTCCTTCCGAGGCCGGGCTTACGTGCCACGGGAGAGCCAGGATTGCTCCAGTTGGTGTAACTCCGGAATTATTGTGAAGGAGAACCTGGCTTACATTTCAAGAGCTTCCACCTTGGCTCCCAATATATTTCTTATCCAAAGCCTCTCTCCTCGACAACAGAGGAGGGTTCCAGGTCCTCCAAACACCAAGTTTGCGTGTAGGAGCTGTGGGCAGCTCTGGGCCAGAGAGCCAGGACTGGGAGGGGGCAGAGGGGAGCCCCAAGTGTCCCCTCCATGCCTCTACCGGGTGGGCCTGATGTGAACGGTCCTGAGAATGATGACGATGGGCTATTGTCTTGTAGGAGCCGAGAGGGGCAGTGCAGAAGCAGGAGCCTGGCCCGGAGGCGGCCAGAGAGGGACACAAGCCTCTGGAGGCCCAAGCACACCTGGGCCTGGAGGTATGGCAGCGGGCGGAGGGGCGGGGCCGCTCTGGGACGGGGCGGGGTGGAAGCCTAGGCAAAGCAGTGGGTGCACGGGGTATGATCAGGGAGTGGGCGGGGCAGGTCAGTGGGCGGGGCTTCGAACATGTGCGTGGGCGGAGCGAAGCTCTGACTCAAAAACCTACATTAAATGGACTTTGTCTCTGTGGCTCTGGAACTTTCTGGGGGCATCCGTGAGGTTACAGCTTTACCTAAAATAGGGTTTCTTTCTACAGCGTAAGAACAACTGGCACCTTGGCTGTGAATTCTTGGTGAGTCATCATCAAATATATACCCAGTGTGAATCTGTGCTCAGCTGTTAGTTTCTATTTACTTCTTGACAGCAGGGGAGAGAAGTAAGAGTTAACTGGTGTGTGCAAGTGCCTGGCTTTGGGGGAAATACGGTCAGTCCCTTTTTAGTTCCTCAGTCTATTTTTATTTGAGCATCAGAGAAAGAAACTTGAGAAATGCTTTTCCATAGTCAATGGCATAAAATGGCTTAAAAAGATTCCTTGCATATCACCCGGCAACGGCAGACATTCCTTCTCTCCTCCATCTTCCATAGTAGGGGACACCCCACAATGGTCTTCTGGGCCAGAGGCCACTGCACAATGCCACACGGATGCAGCACAAACTTCATAATGAGCTCTGTGCTTCAGAAATGATACCAGTGTCTGGCAGTTCCTCAAGCACTCATGATACTTACTATATGACCCAGCAATTCCACTACTACCTGTGTACCCAAAAGAAATGAAAACACACGTCCACACAGAAACTTGTACAAAAATGTTCACAGCAGCATTATTTACAACAGCCAGAAGGTGGAAAAGCCTAAATGTCCATCAGCTGAGGAATGGATGAACAATATGTGGTCCATCGGTACAATGGAATACTATTCAGTCTTAAAGAGGCAGGAAATTCTGACACATGCTACAACATGGATGAACATTGAAGACGTCCTAGGTGAAATAATTTAGTCACAAAAAGATAAATACTGTATGATTCCATATGCGATCCCTACAGTAGTCAAATTCATAGAGGCAGAAAGTAGATTGGTGGGTGCCAGGGGCTGGGGGGAGCAGAATGGGAAGATGTTGCTTAATGAGGACAGAGTTTCTGTTTTGTTTTGTTTTTAATATATCTTACAAGTATGTGTTGTATTTCTTTTTAAAATTAATTTATTTACTTTTTGGCTGCGTTGGGTCTTCGTTGCTGCGTGCGGGCTTTCTCTAGTTGTGGCAAACAGGGGCTACTTTTCGTTGTGATGTGCGGGCTTCTCTGCGGTGGCTTCTCTTGTTGCAGAGCATGGGCTTCTAGGCGCATGGGCTTCAGTAGCTGTGGCTTCTGGGCTCTAGAGCACAGGCTCAGTAGTTGTGGCGCATGGGCTTAGGTGCTCCACAGCATGCGGGATCTTCCCGGACCAGGGCTCGAACCCATGTCCCCTGTATTGGCAGGCGGATTCTTAACCACTGCACCACCAGAGAAGTCCGAGAGTTTCTGTTTTACAAGATGACAAAATTCTGGAGATGGATGGTGATGATGGCTGCATAACAATGTGAATGTGCTTAATGCCACTGAACTGTACACTTAAAAATGGATAAAATGGTAAATTGCATGTTATGTATATTTTAGCACACTTTAAAAAGGAAAACAAAACAAAACCAGGTCTATGCTGCCACACTGACCAGCTAGCTCCAGCAATGGAAGCCACAGGCAGGACCTCTGGCCATGAAGGTCTCCCTGAGCCCTTGTTTCCTTGGTGTCAGCAGGAATGACACCCCCACTTCTCAAAGTGGGCCAATCACAGACACCCTGAGACTCCCTCACTGTCCACCGGCCACAGGCCTGGACACTCTGGATCCTCGCTTCCAAGTCCTGATGACCTCCCAACCTGTGGCGCCTCCTCTCTGCCCCATGCAGAGCCATGGGCAGACCTTCCTCCTCTCTCTCCCAGAGTCACTGCTCAGCATCAGGGAATGCACAGAACAGTCCCACCACAAAGGCAATCCGAACCCAAGGGTCAAGAGTGCCTAGGTTCAGACACCCTGCTCTAGACCCCAAGACCATTTGAGGGCCCTGGGAAAGGCCAGCTGAGGTACAGCAGGCACACACCTCCCAGTCTAGGCTGTCTGGTAGGCAGAGCTCCCCACTCTGAAACTCATTCCTGCTCTGGGTGGGCCCAGGGCCCCTCACCACAATGCGACCTGTTGTGGACTGAATGTTTGTGTTCCCCCAAATCCATATGTTGAAGCCCTAACGCCCCCCCCCCCACACTGTGAAGGTATTTGGAGGTTAGTTAAGGTATTTGGAGATATTTGGGGTCTTTGGGAGGTAACTAGGGTTAGATAAGGTCATGAGTTTGGGGTCTCTTGATGGGATTAGTGCCCTTCCAAGACAGACACCTGAGAGTTTGCTACTCTGTCCGTTGTATGAGGACACAGCCAGAGGCAGCTGTCTACAAGCCAGGAAGAGGGTTCTCACCAGGAACCAAGTCAGCCAGCATCTTTATTATGAACTTCTAGTTCCTTAATGGCAAGAAATAAATTTCTGTCATTTAAGCCCCCCAGCCTGTGGTGTTTTGTCATGGCAGCTCCAGCTGGTGAAGACATACACTTCG
Organism: Orcinus orca; assembly: GCF_937001465.1. Taxonomy (NCBI): domain Eukaryota; kingdom Metazoa; phylum Chordata; class Mammalia; order Artiodactyla; family Delphinidae; genus Orcinus; species Orcinus orca. The sequence goes on along the minus strand of NC_064577.1, from coordinate 34,216,485 downwards.
GCACACAAGTGGTCCTGTTGGGGGTCTCATGGTCCTATGTGTTTGTGCACTTGCACAAGTCATATACATTTACCCACAACTGGCTGAGAGCACCACGGCTTTCCACTCTGACGACTGTCTTGTCACCTGCTCCTTGTGCCGGGGAAGTGCCCGTGGGGTGTTTGGGGGATCTGCCCTTGGGCGGGAGTTGGGTTTCCTGGAAGATGTTTACGTGGATCTCAGTCACTTCTGGGTTGAGGGAGTCACCACCAGCCCTGGACTGGCTTGGAAACATGCCCACAACACATGTTAAATCTGCCAGGGCAAAGTGAGTATGCAGGGCCAGGCTGGCCTCTGATAGGATGTGCTGGGGGCTTAGCTCTGGAAGTGTGGAGGGGAAACAAGTCTGTGAGGGCTGTAACTGAGGGGGTGCAGCTTGGGATAACTTGGCTTTCTTAGACTCCTGGACAATGGGAAGCCCTCTTCGGTAAGGAACACTTGCTGACCAGCATCTGGTTACCAACACCGTGTGTTTCTCATGGGAACCATGTGCCCTGGGCCTCATCAGAATGCCTGGGTGTATGGGGCGCATCTGTAGTAGTCCTATAGACAAGTGTTCATACATCCCAACCCATTGGGCCTCCTCTGGGGACCTGACAGCCTACGTTTGGACAGAGTCTGGTGGTTTCAGAAAAAAAAGGCATGACAAAAATCTTTCTTCTTCCTGGAGAAAACATCATGAGACCCTCACACAAAGAGACAATTGCAGGTTATGCAGACAAAAAGTTAAAATAAACTAGGCAGACACAGTTGTTGCCCTGTGCGTGTGGGTGGCAGCATCCAGGATCCTCTGCCTGGGGACGGCAGCGGGGAGTGCTGGGGTGGGCAAACCCAATGTCCTCCATACCCCCCCAGGTCCCCAGTGGAACTGAGCCCAAGTGTCTCAATAGTCATGAAATGCAAGTAGCTGCAGATGTCGCCAACGTACAGCACAGAGGTGGGTGTGAACCCCAAAGGACATGGCTGCTGTCAGTGTTCTGACCTCACCCAAGTCCCCTGTCCCTGTAGGCTTGAGCTCTGCCCCACCCCATCATCCTCTAACGGGGGCTGACCACAGAGTGGCTGATAAAATAAAAACAGCCCATATACATCACAGTTCTCCTCAAACCAAGTGAATACTGCTGTATATTGGTACTTTTTTAAAAAATTTATTTATTTGTTTATTTAGTTATTTTATTTTTGCCTGCATTGGGTCTTCGTTTCTGCACGCAGGCTTTCTCTAGTTGCGGCAAGCAGGGGCTACTCTTCCTTGCAGCACGTGGGCTTCTCATTGCAGTGGCTTCTCTTGTTGCAGAGCACGAGCTCTAGGCGCTCAGGCTTCAGTAGTTGTGCCACATGGGCTCAGTAGTTGTGGCTCACGGGCTCTAGAGCACAGGGTCAGTAGTTGTGGTGCACGGGCTTAGTTGCTCCATGGCATGTGGGATCTTCCCAGACCAGGGCTCAAACCAGTGTCCCCTTCATTGGCAGGGAGATTCTTAACCACTGTGCCACCAGGGAAGTCCCTATATTGGTACTTTTTATCCAACTGGGAAGGAAAATGAGATGATATGGAAGAGAAAGTAGGCATTTGCACAAAGGAGTTTAAAGAGAGGGAAGATTTTTTTCTTTTTTTTTTTTTGACCATGCCATTCGGCTTGCGGGATCTTAGTTCCCGGACCAGGGATGGATCCCGTGCCCTCTGCAGTGACTGCGGGGAGTCCTAACCACTGGACTGCCAGGAAATTCCCAAGATCTTTAAAAATGTTTAACTTTTCTTGCAAATATTTCATAGTCTTGAGTACCGTAAAAAGGCAAGTTTACTTGTAAAACCAGACGTATCCTATTGAATACTTCTTTTGGTTTTGTTTTGCTTAATTTTTTTGATAATTTGTTTTGGGATTTTTTTTTTTTTTTTTTTTTGTGATACGCGGGCCTCTCACTGTTGTGGCCTCTCCCGTTGCGGAGCACAGGCTCCAGACGCGCAGGCTCAGCGGCCATGGCTCACGGAACCAGCCGCTCCGCGGCATGCGGGATCCTCCCGGACCGGGGCGCGATCCCGTGTCCCCTGCATCGGCAGGCGGACTCTCAACCACTGCGCCACCAGGGAAGACCCTCGTTTTTTTTTTTTAACATTTATTTTTATTTATTTGGCTGTGCCGGTCTTAGTTGCGGCACGCAGGATGTTTGTTGCTGTGTGTGGGATCTTTGTTGCGGCATGCGGGAGCTAGTTCCCTGACCAGGGATTGAACCCTGGCCCCCTGCATTGGGAGTGCGGAGTCTTAACCACTGCACCATGAGGGAAGTCCCCTATTGAATACTCCTAAAGTTTAGGGTCTGCTGAGTTTTTGAAACAATCTTTCTGGCTCTGATATTTCTAAATATATTTTCCTAAATCCCTCTGTGTGTCATGTGGAGATTTTAACGCAAAAATTGGAGATGACTCGTTGAAACGTCGGGAAGCACAAATGTGTGTGAGCATTCACTTAAAAGCACAAGGTTGAGGGTAAAGTTTCACACAAAAGAAGCTGTTTGTTTTCTTCCTCTGGCATTCTGGACAAACAGATTTTCTCTGAAAAATGTTTTTCAGGCTTTTGGGTTGAGTAGGGTTATTTTCTGTAAGTCAAGAGGGGAAGAAGTGGTGGGTTTGGCACAGGATGAGAATGTTCTTTTTCAATAAACAGCATACTTTTTTTTCCTTCTGCAGAGCACCTGGCTGGCCCGCCTCTTGGAGGAGCTGGGCTACAGTGCATCCCATGTTGCTCCCCGCTGCTCCCTGGTGCCCAGTGGGAGGCTGGGTCTTCTCACCGCAGCCAAGGGTGCATGGTAATCCCCAGTTCCTGTTCATTTGGACTCTGTGCTCAGAGTAAAACAGGGGAGATGGGGGGGCGGGGGGCCGGCTGCAGGTCCCTCCTGCATTCACTGCCTTGGGTCCCAGTCGGCCTCTCTGGCCTCTGCTCTGGATCTCAGGATTGTGATGACCCAGCGCGGTCAGGATGAAGGGACCGCTTCTTTCAGGTGTCTAACGGACATGAGACCAACTACACCCTTTCTGCAGCCAACGCACACACTCCCGTCCTCAGCAGCCCGGCCTGGCTGGGGAGGCTTCTCACTGAGACACCACATGCAAGCAAGAGCTGGGCAAAGGGGTGTGGGTCCTCTTCTGAGAGAGCCCACCACCTGCCTTAAGTCCAAGTCCTCATGCAGCCCCAGTGTTTGTGAGATGCAGAGCGGCCCCCTCTGCATGGAGGGGACACAAGGCTCTACCCTGACATGCAGTCTAGGGCAGGGTGACAAGCGCCACGGGTGGGACTCTGGGACAGGGTGAGAGCGTCCAGGGACCCAGGCTTGGGCAACTGGCTTCCAAAAGGTCCCACTGTCACGCTCTCAATAGCTGGGGAGACATGGAAGATGCTGTTTCCAACTCACTGAGCACTTCGGGCCTCACTCTGTGTCAGGAACCTGCCTTCTCCCCTAGGTATAATCACATTTTCAAATCCTTAGAAACATTATTCTCACATAAATGGGAGGTGAACACGTGACAAGGTTTCATTTAGCTCATTAATGAGGGATCTGGAAAGACAAAAGCTGGCTTGAAAAGTGTCAACTTTAATAATAGCCAGTTATTTTACCAGCAAAAGCCAGTTAATTTGGGAATAGGCAGAGGAATTACAAGTCGGAAAAGGGAGGCTACCGTGTATCAGAGGCAAACCCAGAGCACAAGGAAGGGAACTCGCTTTTATAGGGGAAGGAGAGTGCAGTGGGAAGGGGGCTGTGATAACCAGAGTCCATTGGAGGAGCTGGGAGTCCAAAGTATGAAGGTTTCCCATTGGTTGGTCTGTGAAGGCCTCTGATTGGCTGGGCTGTCTGGGCGGAGAGATTTCTTCCTCTTGCTGGATAGTAAGTAGAGGGAGCTGTGCTTCCTGTTAGGAGTCATGGGCTCGCGTACCAGGCGTGAGAGCTCTCCCACAGGCCTTACCAGACTCCAGCTGTGGCTGAGGTTTCCACAGTTAATTCCACAAAAGCGTTTAAAACCCCACCTTATGCAGTCAGTGGGAGAAGGAATGCCAAAACAGGACCAATCAGTTAGATACCAAGCTGGTTAAGGCCCTATAGGACGGTGAAAACTTAGCTGCTAGGCAGGAAAACAAGACTGCAAGTGAACCTCTCACCTTTCTGTTATGCCAAGGCAGTGTGGATAGGGAGTCAAAGTTCATTTCCAGGAGAACCGGTGACTCTCGAGTAGTTCTTTGGAAAAAGCTTGGCCTTTTCCCCGTCCTGTGGATAGTTGGCACTGCTTGAGGAGATGACGGGTGTGCAATGGATCGTTTTAATTAAACAGGATATCCAGGAGCAGCCCCAATGCAGGTCAGGAGGGCTTCCTGGGGGGCGGTGTCACCGTGGGCGCTGAGCTACTGGGAAGACGCAAGTGCGCATGAAGCAGAGGGTTGAAGTGGCATCACGTATTCCGGAAATGCTTTATTTGGTGTCCCCAGCAAAGCGTCAGAGACGAGCCGAGCACGGAGCTGAGCCTGCAGGCAGCCGCCTGAGCACGGTGGCGGGGCAGGCCAGGGAGCGCAGCTCTTCAAGGAGGGACGAGGTCAGGTGTGTGGGTGGTACCGTCACCTGCTCAGTGGAACTGCAGTTGGGGTGGAGGTGTGAGGGGGTCAGGTGAGGGCCAGGTCAAGGTCAGGTCAGGGTTGGGTGAAGTTCAGGGGAGGATCAGATGAGGGTAAGGGACAGATAATGGTCGGGTGAGGGTGAGGTGATGCAAGGAGTCAGAGTGTGAGGGGGTCGCATGGATGGGCGGAGAGGACACCCACTAACCCTGGAAGAATTCTGAAAAAGAAAAATGATGCCCTGCCCCAAAGGAAAACGCTACAATTAGATACTGCGTGTATTACTGAGGCTTATTTTAACTTCCAGCAACAGAGCATCCATCTGCAGGTGGCTACGGCCATGAAACTGCTCGTCACATGACAAGAGGAGGGCCATAGCAGGAGGGCCACAGGTGAGACTTCATGATGCCCTCGTGGTCACAAGCTGCGGCTGTCACACACCTGACAAAAACATACAGAAGTTGAGAAGGGACTTGCTCCCTGGTGCCCCTTTTTTGAAGGCCCCAGCAGACACCCCTCATGTTCCTTTGCTAAAGTCACATGATAGGCCACACCTACACTGGTTAGAGCCAGGAGACAGGCAGGCTCAGATCAGTGATGTTCAAGTATGGTCCGTGGACTCCCTCATGGTCATATGGGGTTAGGGCCCACCTTAATGACGTCATCTTGATTATATCTGCAAAGACCCTATTTCCAAATAAGGTCAGATTCACAGGTAACAGGGACAGGACTTCAGTACATCTTTTTGGGATAACCCCCATCATGTAGTATATGGTGAACATGTGTCTCCAGTTTTCCACTACAGTATTACATTCAAGCAGGATAGCTTTTAGCATCAGGATAAACAATGCATGTTATTTAGAAATACAGAAAGAAGCTTGAAGCAGCTAATGAAATTGGGATGGCATGCCATGACGCCATTCTGGCCACTCTACACCACTGGTGGATCTTTGACATCTTGTAGTTACAGGGTTCGTTCTGTCTCCACTTGAAAGAGATCAAGTGTTTGATGAAAGGGGCTTTTCCTGATTTTTGAAGAAGGAAGACTATGGCCTCAAAAAACTGTTTTTCTTAAGAGCAGCTGGAGGCCTGGTGCTGTATTAACAAAAACCAACTGTAGGAGTTTTGTGGGGTTTTTTTAATTTAGTTTTATTTTTTATTGACGTATGGTTGATTTACAATGTTGTGCCAATCTCCAACTGTAAGGAGTTTGATTTCAATGAATTCTTTAGGATTTCTGGAGCCTTGACCAGGGTGGTGTGTTGTAGAAAAGCACAAATGACAGTCAAGGATCCAGTAAAGGGCCAGCTGCCCCTCCAGCCTCCTTGAACAACAGCACAATGGCCTCTCCCCTGTCCTCCAAAGTGTGTCTATACTGCTTCACCTTCTGATTACATCTTATCCATGGAGAAGCATCTCTTTTTTTGGGGGCTGCTTTGCGTCTTTGTTGCTGCACGTGGGCTTTAGTTGCGGCGAGCGGGGGCTACTCTTCTTTGCGGTGCACGGGCTTCTCATTGCGGCGGCTTCTCTTGTTGTGGAGCACAGGTTCTAGAGCGCAGGCTCAGTAGTTGTGGCGCACGGGCTTAGTTGCTCTGCGGCATGCGGGATCTTCCCAGACCAGGGCTCAAACCCCGTCCCCTGCATTAGCAGGCGGATTCTTAACCACTGCACCACCAGGGAAGCCCATGGAGAAGCATCTTTAAATGATCCTGTCTGCCCTTCTGTTTTACTTGAATTGTTCCCAGTCAGTGCCTGGGCTAGCAGGGGCTGTGGGCATTTACTTTGGCCTGACCTTTGGAGCAGCCCCAGGACAAGGGGAGATGTTCAGGGAGCAGATTTCAGCCTGGCCACAGGGAGTAATTTTCCAATGGTCAGAGGTAGATGGGACTGGAAGTCTGGCCTTGAATTGGCAGATGGGCAAGTGGCAGCCATATTCCTCCATTTTCTGCCTGAACTTTTATTGAAATTTGGGGGGCAGAGGTCAGTGTCTCACCATGGAACCATCCCCCAGGAGGCTGGGAGCTCCTGTGGTGGGAACCCTTCTCCTTTTGGCTTGTGAAATAAACACCTCTGGTGGAGACACTCCAGGCACTGTTGGGTGGGCCTTATTTTATCCTAAGGCAGGAATATGGAAATCCATATGTGGATATAATCCTCTTAGGTAGTTACTTTTATTTGGGAGGTCCAGCAGAAGGAGGTATCCTGCTTAACTAGGTAATGGTTAAGTGGCTCTCAGCTGATTGGGACCATGGAGTCAAGAGTTGGAGATGGGAAGAAATTCCTCTGAGCTTTTTGGTTTCGTTTTTGCAAGGGTAGGATTGGGGACAAAATTCCACCTCCTGCATATTTTTCCAGTGTCCACTTTCCATTCTTTTATCTTAGGCTTTTTTTTTAAATAGTGGCTTCACCAGTACATAAACCAACTAATCAATCAATAAGCAATAGGTGTTGTAAACTAAACTAGCATTCCAAAGTAAACCCGTTTTTAGGTCCAAAGAAGTGCAAATGACAACGATAAAAATCTTAAACAATTGCTTTTGTAATTCTTCTTCCTTTATCTCTCCTCTGCCCCCACCCCCCAACAGGGGCCTAAAGCAGTTCCCTGCCCACGAGCAGAGGGCTCTCTCCAACGTTGGGTGGAGGGATGGCATGGGAGAGGCTAGGGCCGCGGGCCTCCCAGCCGCTGGACGCCAGTTCTTCAGCGAGCCTCACGATGAAGCCCCCAGGGTGGCGTCTCCGGACAGTGAGCGCCACCACGCCGGCGCGCGCCGCGTGCAGCTGCCTGGATTCCGCGCGTAAACGATCGCGCACCTAGTCAGACACCCAGCGCAGAAGACAGGCCCCTGCCTGGCGCCCACTGCTCCCTAGACCCGGAGAGAAGCCTGGGAGCTGGAGGGTCCCCACCTGGTCCTCTACCCCAGCACCTGCAGACACTTGCACGGACGCACACACAAGCACTTGCAAACGTACACAGGAAGAGGTGCGCAGACGCATGCACACACGCACACAGAGACACGCGGATGCGCACATAGACACACACGAACACGTGCACGCGTTCACACAAGCACACTCACCCATCACTCTGCGTGGTGCCGTGGGAGTACCCGTGGGAGAGACCGCGAGCCTGGGCTCGCCTGGGACACGGGTCCTCGACACCAGGCGACCTGGACCGGGTCTCCTGCCGCTCGTCTGCGACCGGAACCGGCCCTTGCGACGCCCCCACCCGGACCAACGTAGTCTCCGGGTGAGTGGGCGGCGAGCCCCAGCACCCAGCCAGTCGGCCCACTCGGGAGCGTGAACACCGACCCGCCCCTGATAGCCCCTCCCCGCCCCTCCCCTGGCTCCGCCCCACCTCGCCTCCGGACCTCCATTGGCTGTGGCAGTAGCATCGCCGTCCTCTGCCCCGCCCCGGCCCCGCCTTCCATCTACCATTGGCGGCAGAGGCCGTAAGTTCCCGGGAGGGGCGGGTGGGGAAAGGCCTGGAGGCGGAGACGAAAGCGAGATGGACGGGCAGCCAGCCAGTGAGCACGCTCAGCCGCCCTAGCAACTGCGGCCAGCCAATGGCTGGGCAGAGCGGGGCTGCGAGCTGTCAGGCATCAGGGACCGCGGGGCCAGCAGCCCTCCAAGGACTGCGGGGCCAGCGCGGCGCTGGTCTGCCCTGCCGCCGCCTCTGAGCTGTCCCGCGGGCCGGGCATGAGCGCGGGCGCCGGTGCGGCAAGATGAACACCGGGGGCAGCCCGGTTCGCGCCTATGATTTCCTGCTCAAGTTCCTGCTGGTGGGCGATAGCGACGTGGGCAAGGGCGAGATCCTGGCGAGCCTGCAGGACGGTGCGGCCGAGTCCCCGTACGGTCACCCCGCGGGTGAGCACCGGGCCGGGAAGGAGTCGGGGTGGAGCGCGCGGGGACCTGGCAGGAGAGGGGTGCAGGTCCGGGAGCGAGGCCGGGGAGGACAGTGGAGGAGTGGGGGGAGCGCGCGGGGGCTGAGGAGGAGAGGGGACGCGGGCCCGGGGAGCGGAGCCGAAGACGGGAGCAAGGGAGGCCGGGGAGGCCGGGGAGGCGCGGGGTCCCGGAGGGGAGCGCTCGGCGGGCCAGGGGAGCGCTCGGCTGGCCAGGGGAACGCGGGTCGCGGGGCCTGGGAGAGAAAACGAGGTCGCGGAGGCGCGGGGAGGAGAGGCGGTGGAACGCGCGGGGACCGGGGAAGAGAGGGGACGCGGACCCGGGGAAGGGAGCGCCGGGCTCAGGGCTGTCCAGGCTCTGCCTGGATCCCGCCCGCACTACGCGGGCAGCCCAGGCTGCACCCCCTGCCCAACCCCGGACGTGGGGGACCCAGGCAGCTCATGGGGGTGGGGCTGGGACAGGCGCACGCAGCGCGTGCGGCGGGAGCGAGCGGCTGGATAGGGCGCTGGGGTCCTCCCGATCTGGGGGTGACGGCTAGGCGGAGGAGAGCGTGCCGCCATGTAGCCCGGGTTTGGGGAGAGGGGGTTGCAGGGCTGCTCCGGGCTGCCCCGCAGGGAGGCCGTACTTGTGCGCGACTAGTTTGGAAAGCACGCGTGGAGGGTACGGCGCTGGCGCGAGGGGACAGGAGCGTGGGATCGGAGCGCAGCGGGTGCAGGCTCCCAGGTGGTGGCTCTGCTCGTGGGTCGGTTGGAAGGGGAGGGAGAGAAGGCGCAGAGAACAAGTCTTGAGGCTTCTCCAAGGTGACGTGTAGAGGGGCTCCTTGCGCTGATAAACAGGCCTGGGAGGGCAAGGAACCCAAGTGACCCTAGGGAGCGTGACCTGGGGCGCAGGAAGGGAAGCACCGACAGAGAGTGCAGGAGAGTGGGTTCCAGGGTGAGGGGAAGCCAGAGCGCCCAGAGGGCAGCCGGCAGGGGGTCCCCGAAGTTTGTAGTTTGAGAGCAGCAGCCCTTGAGAGGGAGTGGACATTAAGAGGAAAAGAAGCAGGGCGAAGAGGAGAGTGCGTGGGCAGGAACTTGGGCCAGGAGGTGGGAGGACAACCAGGTGTCCTGCGGTCCCACAGGTCTTTACCCACCACAGGCTGCTTGGATGGTGCAGAATGAGTGGCTGTGGAAGGAAACCTTTGAGCTGTCATCTCAGGGGTGGGAGCCACATTTCCAACAGACGCTGCTGCTCCTGGGCTTGCAGTCTGGTTCCTGGGGAGCCGAAAAGGGCAGCCCAGGGACTGGAGTCTTAATGTTCAAGCCAGCCTGGGGGTGCTTCCTGTCCTGATCAGGCAGGGTAGGATTGAGAAGACAGTGGGTGGCAAACTGAGTTGGGAAAGGTTCGAGATGGGGGGCATGAGCTGATGGTGAAAACCTGGATCCATCCTCACACTGCAGTGCATAGTAAGATTCCTCCCCAGTCCTATGAAAATGCAGATTCTGATTCTAGAACCATGTCGTCCAAGATGATGCCATTAACCACATGTGTGGCTTTTTACATTTAAAGCACGCGTAGTTAAAATGAAATACAATTAAAAGTGTGCATTAGCCACATTTTAAGTGCTGGGCAGCCACTTGTGAGACGGCAGAGTTCTGCTGGACAGCGCAGCGCTGGGTTTCAACGGGGTGGGAGGTGGGGGCTGTGTCTGTTTCCTTCACGGCTGTGTCCTCTGGGCCTGGGGCTCAGTGAATGGATGGGCCAGAGGTGGAGTAACAAAACATTCAGCAAATAAAGCGCTGTGTATGTTTGGGGGAACAGGCTGTGGAACGTTTTCTGTTCTGTAGTAGGTGAACAGTGCAGGGGCAAATAGGAGGAATGTAGACAAATGTTTATAAAAGGAGGTCCTTCTGGCTGGTGTGAGCAGAGGCTTGGTGCTTCTGCTTCATTACTTTCTTTCTATGTGCTGAACCAAGACTGCTAACAACTAGTTAGCGCTTTCTTCCCAAGGTTTTTCCTTGACACAGAGGGAGGATTTAGGCTAAAAAGACACTTTCCACGAAAGGTTTTGTTATCAGCTTGGCTTGAGACACTGCGGAAAAGACCCGGTATGATAGATGTGCCCTATGTGGGTTTTTGATTTACGGAAAGATTCTTCTTGGATTAAGAAAAGAGATTATGAAAAATTGTAAGAAATTGGAATCATCATCATTATTATTTTAAAGATACGTTTCACTTTGAAACAATGTGCATGCTTCTGGTGGGAAAGGTGAGGGCATTTCAGTCTCACGACCCATCCCCCTCCACCCGCCGCCTGAGTTTTCGGCCTGTGCTGTTATATTCACGTTGCCCAGGTTCCTAACACCCAATTCTGTATCGTAGCTACAGTGCCCACAGTTGCTCAGTGTTAATTCAACATTTCAGAGAACTCTGTGCTCACCGATAGTCCTTTTATTTTGCTGTCTAATTAGCTAATTTCATTTTCAATCATTTTTCAGGAAGGGCTCGTGAGTATTACCTGCGCATTTTCATGTCTGACAGTGTCTGTCCATTGACTCTTATCTTTGAACAATATCTTGGTTGGGTGTAATATTCTTAGCTTCTGTTTTCTTTCCCTCAACCCTTTGTAAGCATTGCTCCACAGCCCTCTGCCATTGGATGTGGGGAAGCCTGAAGTCAGCTGATTTTTTTTCCCATGTAGGTGATTTGCATTTTCTTCATGAATTTCTGACGGATTCCTTCTTCTTGCTTCATTTCATGAGCTTAACCAGACCATGTCTCAGAGCTGAATGCTTCATTTTGAACTCCTGGTACACTGAGTACTCTTTCAATTTGCATATTTCTTTTTTAATTTGAGGGAAATTTATTTTATGTCCTTAAAACATCTTCTGTTACATTTATTGGTGTTTCTATTTCAGGGACACCAGTTATATTAGTTTCCTGTGGCTGCTGGACAAATTGCCACAAACTTAGTGTCTGGAAACAACACAAATTTATTCTCTTCCAGTTCTGGGGGTAGGTAGTCAACACAGTCTCATAGGCTAAAATCAAGGTCGGCAGGCCTGCGTTCCTTTCTGGACGTGCTAGGGGTGAGTCTGTTTTCCTGCCTTTTCCAGCTTCTGGAATCCGCCTGTGTCTCTTGGCTTGTGGGTCCTCCCCACCTTCAGAGCCAGCAGATGTCTCCCATCTCCTCATTCTGATGTAGACTCTCTGCCTCCCACTCCACTTTTAAGAACCCTTGTGATCACATTGGGGCCGATGGGTGATCCAGGATAATCTCTGTAATTTAAGGTCACCTGACTAGCAAACTTTTTTTTTGAATTTTATTTTATTTATTTTTTTATACAGCAGGTTCTTACTACTTATCTATTTTATACGTATTAGTGTATATATGTCAATCCCAATCTCCCAATTCATCCCTGACTAGCAAACTTAATTCCCCTTTTCCATGTAACCTAACATATCCACAAATTCTGGGGATTAGGACACAGATCTCTTTGGGTGGGCCATTACTCTGCCTACTACACTGATTATTCTTACGTTGGGCTGTTTTTATCTGTCCTCCATTCATGTCTTCTAAGTGCCTTGTTCTTTTTGTCTTTCTCTCTGCATTTCTGTGGTACTCTCAAGTCTTTCCTATTTATTGGTAATTTTTATTTTAGCAAACTGTTTCTAGCTGTTCTAACTTATTTGTTAATTCAGTATTGATGTCCTTTTGGTGTCTAATTTTTCCTTACTTTTACAATTTTCCTTTTTTTCAATTTTTAAAGAATTCTTTAAAAATTCATTAGATTAAAAACTCTCCTTTGGGGCTTCCCTGGTGGCGCAGTGGTTGAGAGTCCGCCTGCCGATGCAGGGGACACGGGTTCGTGCCCCGGTCTGGGAGGATCCCACATGCCACGGAGCAGCTGGGCCCGTGAGCCATGGCTGCTGAGCCTGCGTGTCCGAAGCCTGTGCTCCTCGCAACGGGAGAGGCCACAATAGTGAGAGGCCCGCGTACCGCAAAAACAAACAAACAAAAACTCTCCTTTGAACTCTTATTTTACCAACAGCATGTTTTTATTAGGTTGTTCCATTGCATGAAGTAACTGGGATGAATTTCCTTCTGCTCCTGGGGTCATATTTCCTTTTAAGTTAGGTTCTATCTCTTTTCCCTTCCTTTTTAAACTTTTTATGGAGGTATGATTTACATATAGGTAAGTGTACCTATTATAATTGCATAGCTCAGTGAATTTTCACAAAGCTAACACGCCCATGCAACCAGTACCCAGGAAGCACAACACCAACAGGCCCCTGGGCCCCCAGCCCTCCCCCAGCCATGACACCCTGCAGCGTCACCACTGGCCTGGCTTCTGACAACATGGGCCACTTTTGTCTCGTCCATTCTGTGTAAAAGTGAGAGCTGTAATGTGACTGCTTCTCTTGCTCCTGTTGTGTGAGACTCTCCTGGGTTGTGTATGGCTGTGGAAGGTTTATGATATCCCTGGTGTGAACGTACTGCGATCTGTTTATTTACCCATCATGCTGGGGTTGGCATTTCTGTGGTTTCCAGTTTCCGGCTGTTGTGATTTGTCCTGCTGTGAACATTCCCACTGTGCGTCTTTAGAGTATAAAAGATGCGTTTCTGTCAGAATAGACCTAAACCTGGGATGGCCGAGTATTATGGTATGCATATGTTTAACTTAAGAAGATACTCCAAAATTGTTTTCAGTTTACGCTCTCACTGCAAAGATCAGGAGTTCTGTTTGCCCACATCCACATCAACGTTTGGTTCTTGCTGTTTTGTATTCTAGCCGTTCTGGAAAGTATAGTGTAGTTGAATTTGCATTTTTCTGATGACTAATGAGATTGAACACCTTTGTCCATTTTTCATAGGTTGAATTTATTTTACTGGTCAGTATTTTACTGGTCTGGAAAGTATAGTGTAGTTGAATTTGCATTTTTCTGATGACTAATGAGATTGAACACCTTTGTCCATTTTTCATTAGGTTGAGTTTATTTTACTGGTCAGTAGGAGTGTTTGAAAAATGTATTCTGGCTGTGAATCCCTTGTCAGAAATACGTATTGTGAGTATCTACGCTTGTCTGTGTTGCCTTTCACCCCATTAATAGTATTTCTAAGAACAGAAGCCCTTCATTTTAACACAGTCCAAGTAAATGATGGGTGTTCATGGCAGGGACTCTGGGTGTGTTGAACAAGTCTCTGCCTGTCCCAGGGTGGGGCTGTCCCCTGAGGCTCCACCGTCTTACCTCTGATGTTGGTGGCTGCCATCCCGCTGGGATGAGGGATGGCGGGAGGGGTCAAGACACATTTTTTGCCAAGTAGATATGCAGTGGGAGACCCCCTTTCCCAGCATTGCTCTGTCACCCTTGTCGCGGCCCAAGGACCACACAGCCTCCCACCTGCATGCTTTCTCCTTTGCAGGTGGGTCTGCCCAGTGCTTGCAGGTGGCGCTGCTGCATTTCCCTGCGTCTTGCTCACACCCAGGCAGATCCGCCTGCACGTATTCTGTGCTCTGACAGAGTCTGGTGAGGCCTGGCTTCTCCAAGCTGGACCTTTTGTTTTCCTCTCAGCCTACTCATGGAGGGAGGGGCCCTTGGGTTCCTGACCCTGTCCTGTAACCTGAGCTCCGGGAGGAGCAGGAGGGGGAGTGTGGGCTGCGCAGACCCCTTGCCAGGTGGTCCATTGCCCAGGGAGCTGTCCTCCCCTCCCACGGGTGACGTGCACACTCCTGGTCCTGCCGGGCCCCTGCTGGCCCCGGAGCCTCACTTCTGTCCAGTGGGTTGGTGCCCAGTCCCGCCTCCTCTCCCCTCGAAAGTCCTGCTCCAGGCAGAAGTGGAAAGAAGGCGTCATGGATGGACCTAGAGTCTGGCATACAGAGTGAAGTAAGTCAGAAAGAGAAAAACAAATACCGTATGCTAATGCATATATATATGGATCTAAAAAAAAGGTACTGATGAACCTAGTTGCAGGGCAGGAATAAAGATGTAGACATAGAGAATGGACTTGAGGACATGGGGTGGGAGGGGGAAGCTGGGGTGAAGTGAGAGTAGCATCGAGTATATACACTGCTGAATGTAAAGTAGTTAGCTAGTGGGAAGCAGCAGCATAGCACAGGGAGATCAGCTCGGTACTTCACGATGTAAAAAAGAAAAAAAAGAAAGGAAAGAAAGAAAGCCTCAGCAGCTGGGCTCTGCCTTCTGTTAATCCTGGGTCTCCCCTGGGCTCCATCTGGGGTGTTCCCGGCACCAGGTCCATACCCTTTCCTTCCCTGATTGCCGAGTTTCTACATTTTGTTCATTTCATTAGTGATGGGAGAGGAAAGTGGATCAAACTGACACCAAAGGCTGCAATCTCTCGCCTCCTAGTTTTTTTCCCAGCAGGAGACTCACTGTTTCCCCGACTACTCTCTTTTGGCTATTTCTCCAGCTTCCTTTTCCCAGCAGGAAGATCCCATCTTTCTTTCTCAGTTTCATTTTTGCCAAGAGATAAAAATAATAACTCCCACTTATTGAGAGTATAGAAGAATCATCTCGTGAGACAGGTTATTTGTCCTTTCTCTTTGCCTTTGACAGTCTTTCCACCAGGAGATTCACTCACTCTCCCGCTGCCTTCTAGTTGCTGCAGGCAGCTTAAAGCTACTCTGCCAGTTTCCTGGGCAACCACTTTAAGATTCAAAACACGATTTATAAAGTCATCACTTTCAAGTTTGAACTGAGAGTCGAGTCGTGTTTTATCCTACTTCTTGGTGTAACTCCTTCACCTCCCTCGGTACCACTTGTGAGCACTCAATAAATTTAATGCTTTGGGTTTTTTAAATTATGTCATAAATACTTCCATGTATTTGAAAATGATAAAATTGCATTTATATCAGATTTTCTCTTTAAAAGCCCTTGAATCAGCCCTACTTCCCCTGTGTCCTGTGGGGTCTCCTTTCTGCGGTGGTGACGGTCCCTTTAGTCTCACCTCTAACCCCTGCAGCCCCCAGCCCAAGGCGAACCTGATGTCAGGGGACAGGCAGGGAGGGACTCAGAACCGGCCAGCCCAGGTTCCTCCCAGACAGAGACTCAGCTACTGGGGCCAGAGGCCCACCCACCACCCCTTGTGTCCTCTGTCACTGGCACAGGACGCCTGAGTGGCTGCAGGGTGAGCACGGCCGGGCAGGCACAGCCCCGAGGTCCTGCCTGGGTCCTGCCAAGCCGCACCTGCTCACTCCTTGCTGGCCCAGGAGCTCAGGTTCGATGTGGCTGGTTGTGTGGGGTGAAGAGAAGCAGCAAGGTATGGGGAAGTGGCTGGTGTGTCACCAAGCATTTGCAGGCTGTGGGTTTACTTCACATTAAGAGATTGTTTTGGACCTTTGTTTCAGACTTTCCAGGCTTCTTTAGCTTCATTGGCTACAGAGAGTGAATTGTGTATAAGCAAAAGCAGAAGAGCTGCAGCACCCGAGGGGTTTGGACCTAAAAATATCCATTATGTAGATTTTGTCAGATCCACAAACAAGACAATTGAAAGGGGTCCTGATATAAGATAATAGCTTCAGTGACAACTTCAGGGTTTACCTTCTTCAGAAGTGGGCTTGCCTCCTCGGAGGCCTCAACCAAATTCCCCACTTGACCTGGGTTGCCTTCCCCCTCCTTCTCTCCAGGACCAAGATTGCCTGTCCACCCACCCGTTTGCGGGGCCTCCAGGGGCTCCTGAACCTGGTCTGACTGCGCCGCTCTGGCTTAAGATGCCTCCAGCATTTCATCAGTCTGCTAATATGAACAACTTGTCTTTTTAGGTGGTCTTATTTTTGCCACAGCATGCTTTGCCTTTTGGGGACTTCCTAATGGTAATCAATTACATTTCTGAGAATTTGGCCCCGTGGTTTGTATTTTCTTAAGTGGTTTTGGCATTCCAGGTCTTAACCTCTTTTTAACATGTTGCAAAGTCTAGACTCTGGTACCCAGGCCCCTGTCACCTTCAGGCTGCTGTGGGGACTTCTGACTTGAGTGCGACAGACCTGGGGTTTTGGTTAATGGGACCTTACCGCGTGACTTGTTTTCTAAGACTTGGCGGGTAGAGAGAGAGATCGGCATGCTTCTAGAATCAAGAGATGGAAAACGTCAGGGCCCCCAGTCTTCGAAGGTACCTGTCCTGGCATCTGTGCTGTGCCCGGCAGCCGATCACAGCAGTTCCGGCCCCGGGACTCTGTGCCTGGCTTCTTAATCTTTCTCCGGATGCCAGCCTTTCCCACCCGAAACCACCTGCTGCTGGCCATCTCTTGGGAGATTGTGCCATAAAGCTGTTGATCCTGGGGTTTCCTCAGCCAAAGTGACACTCAGGCTGTTTCTCTGTTTATATGAGTTGTGTATTCCAACCTCTTGAAGCTAATAATTAATGGATTACCCTCCCCTAAATGTGACTCAGCTGAGTTTACTCATGAATTTGAATCTTATGGTGACTGGCATTTTGTTTGATTAAAAATAAAAGCAAAAAAAGTTTACAGAGGTAGAATCGTAACTACACATATTAAACTCTAGTTGACCCTGATATGTAAGGTTAAAAGTTATTATCTTAACAGGAAAAATAAATTGATAAGTGTGAAGAATATTAAATTCTCTCTCAGGTGGAGGAACTCCATCTGGAAGTAAAATCTAGAAGGTAGACCACTGCTGAGTGGCCATGGTGTCCTGTTGGCCTGGTGTCTGAGAGGCAAAAGCCCACGTTGTCAGACCTGCGGGGGCCCTGAGCTTCTGTCTGGAGCACCGTCCGGAGCACAGGGAGCACAGGGGGCCATGGGGGGCGGAGGTATGTTGCTGTTGATGGTGCATCGTTTCCTAGGGCTGCTCTCACAACTATCACAAACTGGGGCGGCAGTGGGGGATGGCCTAAAACAACGGAAATGCACACTCTCCCCATCCTGGAGGTCAGAGGTCCGAAATCAAGGTGTCAGCAGGGCTGCCCTCCCCCCCGCCCCTGCCAAGACTCCCGGGGAAGATCTGTCCTTGAGCCTTCCAGCTCAGGTGTTGCTGGTACCCTTGCCGTCCCTTGGCTTGTGGCAGTATCACCTCAATCTCTGCTTCTCCTTATCAAGACAGTCCTGGATGGGGGGCCACCCTCACTCAGTGTGACCTCAGCTTGATGACATCTGCAAAGACTCTATTTCCAAAAAAGTTTCCATTCATAGGTTCCGTGTGGACATGGATTTCGGGGGACACTATTCAACCCAGTACAGGTAGTGACACTCCCAAGATGGACAGTTTCCTTCTCCTGAGGAAGAGCTGGGACCCAGGCCCCAGTGGGAGCCCCTCTTCTCACAGCCTCAGGCCTGGAACCCCTCGCCCCTGTCGGCTCCTTGCCCCATTGGCTGGGCCCGGGGGCAGGAATGGCAGCCCTGCCTTGCAGACCACCCATCTGTCCTCGGCTCTGTGGTCTGCCCTTGAGAAGGTCGTGGAGTGGCTCCCACAGTGTGTGGGCTGGCTTCTGCACTTGGTACGAGCCTCTAAGATCCCTCTGTGTTGTGCACAATTTCACCTTTTCTTCCTCCTGAGCGGGTGGACAGACCACAGCGGGCTGTCCAACCACCCCTGGAGGGATGTCTGGGTGCTTCCTAGTCTTCGGCAATCTGTGAGTAAAGCTGATATAAACAGTTGCATACACGTTTTGTGTGAACTTGGTAAATATCTAGGAGTGGAATTGCTGGGTCATATGACGTGTATGTTTAACTTTATTAGAAACTGCCAAACCAGGGACTTCCCTGGTGGTCCAGTGGGTAAGACTCTGTGTTCCCAATGCAGGGGGCCCGGGTTCGATACCTGGTCGAGGAACTAGATCCCGCATGCGTGCTGCAACTAAAGAAGTCCGCATCCCACAACTAAAGATCCTGCATGCCACAGCTAAGAGCCATTGCAGCCTAAATAAATAAATAGTAGATAAATAAATATCTAAAAAAAGAAAAAAGAAGCTGCCAAACTGTTTCCAGATTGACCCGACCATTTTTCATTCCCACCCGCAGCCTATGAAGGGTACAGTTGTTCTGTGTCCTCACCAGCACTTGGTATTGTCTGTATTTTTTAATTTTGTTTTTCTCAATATTAGCCATTTTAATAGGTGTGCAGTGATCTCTCATTGTAATTTTAATTTCCTGACAACTAATGAGGTTGAACATCTTTTCCTGTGCTCATTTGCCATCTTTGTGGTATTCTCTTTGGTGAGTGTCTTTCAACTCTTTTGCCCATTAAAATTTTTTTTTTTTTTTTTTTTTTTTTGCGGTACGCAGGCCTCTCACTGTTGTGGCCTCTCCCGTTGCGGAGCACAGGCTCCAGACGCGCAGGCTCAACGGCCATGGCTCACGGGCCCAGCCGCTCCACGGCACGTGGGATCTTCCCGGACCAGCACATGGGATCTTCCCGGACCGGGGCACGAACCCGTGTACCCCGCATCGGCAGGTGGACTCTTAACCAGGGCGCCACCAGGGAAGCCCCCCCAATTTTTTTAAGTTGCTTGTTTTCTTATTACCTAGTCTTGAGGATGTTTAAATATATTCTAGATCCAAGTCCTTTATTAGAAATGTGTTTTTGTTTTTGTTTTGCGGTACGCGGGCCTCTCACTGCTGTGGCCTCTCCCGTTGCGGAGCACAGGCTCCGGACGCGCAGGCTCAGCGGCCATGGCTCACGGGCCTAGCCGCTCCGCGGCATGTGGGATCCTCCCGGACCGGGGCACGAACCCGTGTCCCCCGCATCGGCAGGCAGACTCTCAACCACTGTGCCACCAGGGAAGCCCTAGAAATGTGTTTTGCAAATATTTTCTCCCAGTCCGTGGGTTTTCTTCCATTTTATTAAGTATCTTTCAAAGAGCAGATGTTTTTAATTTTGAAGAAGTCCAATTTATCAATTTATTCTTTTATAGACCATGTTTTTGGTGTTGTATATAAGAAATCATTGCCGAACTCTTTGCCTAAGGTTACAAAGATTTTCTTTTGTGTTTTCTTATAGAAGTTTTAGATTTACGTTTATGACTGTGACCCATTATGAGTTAATTTCTTTTTTATTATTTAGTTATTTATTTATTTAGGCTGCTCTGGGTCTTAATTGCGGCTTGCGGGATCTTTGCTGCGGCATGTGGGCTCTTAATTGCAGCATGCAAACTCTTAGTTGTGGCATGCTTGAGGGATCTAGTTCCCCAACCAGGGATCGAACCTGGGCCCCCTGTATGGGGAGCATGGAGTTTTACCCACTGGGCCACCAGGGAAGTCCCTGAGTTAATTTCTTTTTAAAAAAAATATTTATTTATTTATGCCCGCGTTGTGTTTTCATTGCTGCGCGAGGGATTTCTCTAGTTGCGGTGAGCGGGGGCTACTCTTCATTGCAGTGTGAGGGCTTCTCATTGCGGTGGCTTCTCTTGTTAGGGAGCACGGGCTCTAGGAGCACAGGCTTCAGTAGTTGTGGCTCATGGGCTTTAGAGTGCAGGCTCAGTAGCTGTGGCGCACGGGCTTAGTTGCTCCTGTGGCATGTGGGATCTTCCCAGACCAGGGCTCAAACCCGTGTCCCCTGGATCGGCAGGCAGATCTTAACCACTGCGCCACCAGGGAAGTCCTCCCTGAGTTAATTTCTTATGTAACATGAGGTATGGACTGAGGTTCACTACTTTTGCATAGGGATGCCCAGATGTTACAGCACCATTTTTAAAAGTGTATGCTTTCTCTATTGCACTGATTTGTACCTTTGTCAAAAATCACTTGGCCAGGGACTTCCCTGGTGGTCCAGTGGTAAAGAATCCGCCTTCCAATGCAGGGGACGCAGGTTCGATCCCTGGTCAGGGAACTAGGATCCCACATGCCACGGGGCAACTAGGCCCACACACCACAGCTACTGAGCTCGCGTGCCTCAACTAGAGAGGCCGTGTGCCACAAACTGCAGAGCCCACGCTCTCTGGAACCCGCACCACAGCTACAGAGCCCACCCGCCCTGGAGCCTGCGTACCACAACTAGAGAAAAGAAAAACCACATGCCACAACTAGGGAGAAGCCCTCGCGCTGCAACAAAGAGCCCACATGCCACAACTAAAGATCCTGCATGCCGCAACAAAGACCCCACATGCCACAACTAAGACCCGACACAGCCAAAAGTAAATAAGTAAATAAATAATCTTTAAAAAACAACAACAACAAAAATCAGTTGGCCAGGGCTTCCCTGGTGGCGCAGTGGTTGAGAGTCCGCCTGCCGATGCAGGGGACACGGGTTCGTGCCCCGGTCTGGGAAGATCCCACATGCCGCGGAGCGGCTGGGCCCGTGAGCCATGGCCGTTGAGCCTGCGCGTCCGGAGCTTGTGCTCCGCAACGGGAGAGGCCACAGCAGTGAGAGGCCCGTGTACAGAAAAAAAAAAAAAAAAATCAATTGGCCATATTTGTGTGGTTTTATTTCTCATCTCGGTTCTGTTCCATTTTTCTGTTGTGTATTCTTATGCCAGTATCACACTGTCTTGACTACTTTAAATATATAGTAAGTCTTGAAATTGGGTAATGTGAGTCCTCCAACTTTGTTCCTTTTGTTCAAAAAAAATTTTTTTTAATTTTATTTATTTATTTTTGGCTGCGTTGGGTCTTCGTTGCTGCACGCGGGCTTTCTCTAGTTGCGGTGAGTGGGGGCTACTCTTCGTCATGGTGCGCGGGCTTCTCATTGTGGTGGCTTCTCTTGTTGGGGAGCATGGGCTCTAGGTGCGTGGGCTTCAGTTGTTGTGGCTCGCGGGCTTAGTTGCTCTGCGGCATGTGGGATCTTCCAGGACCAGGGCTCGAACCCGTGTCCCTTGCACTGGCAGGCAGATTCTTAACCACTGTGCCACCAGGGAAGCCCTCAAAATTGTTTTGACTATTCTAATTCCTTTAACTTTCCATGCAAAATTTAGCTTTGGAAATTCCCTGGCAGTCCAGTGGTTAGGAATCTGTGCTTTCACTGCAGAGGGTTGCAGGTTCAATCCCTGGTTGAGCAACTAAGGTCCCGCAAGCCGCAAGGTCGGCCAAAAATTTTTTTTTAATAAATAAATAATAAAATTCAGCTTTGTCAATTTCTAGCCCCCCGCCCCCGGCCCTGAAAAATCCTGCTAGGGTTTTTGAGACTGAATCTGTGGATCCATTTGGTGAGAACTGCCATCTTAACTATCAATCTATCTATCTATCAATCCATGAACACAGTATTTCTCTCCACTTATTTAGATCTTCTTTGATTTATTTTATTAGTGGTTTATAGCTTTTAGCATACAGATCTTGCATAGGTGTCTGTCTAACCTCTCACCCTCTCTTACATTTAGTGTCCTGAGACCACAGTTACTGAAGATAAAATGAGGTCCCTGCATCTTTCGGGCTAATAGAGAAGGTGGCATGGGTTCTCCAAGCTCAGGGCAGCTCATCCGAAACTGTCTTCCAGAGCATGGACAGGTGGCCTGGTTTGCCGTCCAGCTTTGGGACAGTTGCTCAGCTGGTTGTGATCACACCCAGTGACGAGAGCCTCCCTGTGTGGTTCCAGTGAGGTCCTTTCCTTCCCCTGACACACAGCAGGTGGTCTCAGCCTCTGCTGCTCCCAGGGATGAAAGTAGGAGATTGAATCAGCAGGGGCTTGGGCTCCTTCTGAAGACACGTGGCATCTCCGTGGTTGCATGTGTTTGCACGGGGGTGCTACTGAAAATAAAGCTCTGCTTCCCTGACACAGCTCACCTGGGGGCTGACCACCCAAGTGAGCAGAGCTGCCCGGACTGGAGGTGGTGGATGGCAGAGCCTGCAGGGCCCCCACTGTGGGACAGGCAGGAAAAAGGGGTGCTGATATCAGAAAACTGCTCTTTAAAATCAAAGATGCACCCTCCCTTTTTTTTTTAATTTGGTTGCACTGGGTCTTAGTTGTGGCTTGTGGGCTCCTTAGTTGTGGCTTACCAGCTTCTTTGTTGTGGCATGCGAACTCTTAGTTACAGCATGTGGGATCTGCTTCCCTGACCAGGGGTTGAACCTGGGCCCCCTGCACTGGGAGCGCAGAGTCTTAACCACTGTGCCACCAGGGAAGTCCCGCCGCCCTTTTTTTTCATGGAGGATGGCAATGCTTTCCCTGGCAGTGTCACCCAGACTGTTGGGCTGTCCAAAGTAGGGCGGGGGGAGGCCCCTTCTGGCCTGACCGCTGAACCCTATTGGTGGCCTTGATCTCGGGTGGCCTCAGCCTGCAGCGGCTTGAAGCAGCATTTCGGTTCCTGGCCAGAGATTGAGGTCTGGCAGTGGCAGTGAGAGCACTGAATCCTAGCCACCAGACCACCAGGGACCAATGGACAGTGACAAGGCCCTGACCCATTGCTGTGTAGAAATGAATTGCCACATAGAGACATAGAGATGGAAAGTAGTGAGGCAAGTAAAGTGTTTATTAGGAGGAAAAATAGTACGGTACCTGTGGATAGACACACGGGCGGGCTCAGAGAGAGTTGCGCCGTTGTGGTAGTTTGAATCACTTTTATGGGGCCTTTCTTCCAGGTTTCCTTTGGCAATCTTGCTTTGCCTGGTTCTGAATCTATATTTGGTTTATCTCAGGGTCTTCCCATGTGTGCGTGCGCGCGCATCACTTAGCCAAGATGGATTCTAGCGAAGAGGCCTATGGGTAGTTGACATCACTTACTATGGGGTGGTGCCCCCTCCCTTTTTGACCTCCAAGGAGGCTTTCTGTGCATGTGTAGTCAGGGAGGTCTCCTTAACTTCAAGAATGAGGAATATGTGGTCTTTTATCTCTTATCTGGGCAGGGCCCAGCCTCCTCCATCATCCTGCTTTTATGGAGTTTCTGTCCACAGGGGAGAAACTGTTCAGCCTGGGGCCCATCTATCTCCTACCTCAGCCTGAGTCCAGGTTCAGGGTGACCTCGAGACCTGGCAGGGGCAGCCCTGCAATTTGAAGGGACTGGGACCCTCTGAGGTGTCAGAGCTCTGGAAAGAGGGGGCTATCATCTGGCCACACCCGAGCGATGGTTAGGGAAGGCTCTGGGTTACTCCCCAGTTTCACTCATGGGGGATGATGTGCCAGGTCCTGCCGGTATCTGGTTGGTGGGGCTTGTCCTTGCTGTGGGATTTCACAGGGTACCTGGACGCAGCAGCTCAGCACAGACACAGGCCGTTAGGGAACAAGGCAGGTGTGACAGTGGTCCCGTCCCTGCCAGGGAGAGTGTGGGAGGGTTTAGCCCCCAGCGTGGGGAGTGAGCGGCTCAGGCAGCTAAGAGCTGGGAGCTGTGTGGATGAGCTGGGGCAGCCAGGCCACGAGGAGCCTGGAAGCACCTGGGTCACATGGCTTTGCTATTTCACGGAGAAAAACCAGCAAGGAGAAACATGCAGGGAACATACTTTCCTTTTCAAAAAGGAGGTGGGGTAGATTCTGAAGAGGAGGGGGACTGGTGCTGATTTCAGTAACTGCTCTCTGTGTATGATTCTCATATGATGAACACACTTCAAATGCCCATTTAAAACATGACTTGCAGGACTTCCCTGGGGGTCCAGTCGTTAAGACTCTGCGCTTCGCACGGCTTCCATCCCTGGTCAGGGAACTAAGATTCCACATGCCTCACGGCCAAAAAAAAAAAAAAATGCATGACTCACTTTTAGAACCATTTAGAAACGGGAGGCAGCCCTGCAGGGGCAGGCTCTGGGCCTTGGCCATGGGTGAAGCTTGGGCCTGTACCTCAGCCCTGGGGCCTCCCTGCTTCTCCCATCCTGAGCCCCATTATGCAGCCCTCCCGCCCCCTTGGTCCTGCGAGGCACCCCAACATCTCCCAACAAAGTGCCCTTCTGATCTGGGAAGCCAGGCCAGAGTCGGTCTCTGGATAGCACACATGTATATACATTCTTTTAAGGTGAAATTCACATAGTATAAAATTAACCATGTTAAACTGAACAATTCAGTGGTATTTGGTACATTCACGACCCTGTAACTTTCTCATTTCAGAACATTTTTCTCACCCCCCAAATGGAAACCTGGACCCTCCCCCGCCCCTGGCAGCCAGCACCCTGCTTTCTGATACTTTAATTCAACATAAGACAGGTTCTCAAAAGTCAGGTCCTCATGATGAATATGTTTGTCAATGATACTTAACCAGTATTTACATGTTTGCGTCCTCTTGTTCTAGGAGATAGAATTCGGCAGGTGCTGGATGAGCTGAAATAGATTATTTACACATCACGTGGCCTCAAAGTGTAGGGAGTGTCTTGGCATTTGACATTTGCTGTTTTTCAGGCTAAAATTATCTCTCTTCTTGTCTCTGTTGTCCTGACTCACTCAGTGAACATTCCAACAGGCTTTGTTCTAGGAGCTTTTGTGTATTTTTATTTTGATGGACAGAGTTCTTGGTGAATTAGCTAAGTGCAGCACATGTGCGAATGTGCATTACACCTTTTGACCCTAACACTGACAACACTACTGTCAAAAA
Source organism: Orcinus orca (assembly GCF_937001465.1). Lineage (NCBI taxonomy): Eukaryota > Metazoa > Chordata > Mammalia > Artiodactyla > Delphinidae > Orcinus > Orcinus orca. Next base: position 34,191,555 of record NC_064577.1, on the reverse strand, counting down.
CATGAAGTAACAGAGAAGAGGAAATACAATAAATAGGAACAGAGCAAACACATAACAGGAGGAACATAAAACGGTTCAATAAATAAGTGTATGAAAAAAGAGACTCTTCTCCCAATGGGACTTCGAACCTGGCGTGAATGGGTGGAATTTGGGGGCTTCTCTGTGGCAGGTACAGCTGAGACAGAGGGTTTATCCTGGGACCCAAAGGCCTGGGGAAGAATGGAGCTTGTGCTGAGCTGAGGCCACTGCTGGCGGCAGGTACCAGACGTGAGCTGTCAGGGAAACTGAGGCACAGGGAGAGGGAGGAAGCCGCTGGTCGTCAGGACTGGGATTTGATCCCACGCATCACAGAGCTTCTCCCTGCAGGGTCTCCACAGTGCTATGTGGGGGACCTGTGGGGTCCCCAGGGGGCTAGCCCATCTCCATTCCCATTTTCCACCCTACAGATCAAATGGGGGGTGAGGGTAGGCAGTGTTTTTTCAAGCTTTATCTCCCACCCCCGGACCTCCCCTGCTCTGCCCTGTCCCCAATTCAAAGGAGGGGCCTTCCTTGGGAGTTCACAGCTGCATAGATGGAGGGAAGTAGGCCGGGTTGCAGCTCTAAAGGACAGTAACATTGACGGAGACGGAGTGGGCCTGGGTCTCCAAAGCACACGCGGCTCTGGGAGGGTGCCTCAGGGTCCCGGGCGTCAGGGTCAGTGTGCCGAGGGCAGGTGACCCGGCAGGGCTGTCCTGGTGGGAACAACCACCAGAGTCAGAGTTCAGTTTGGGTCCTGAATGTTAATAGTTAGATCATTATCATTGAGTTGGATTTTCTTTTATTTTTTTGGCCGTACTATGCGGCAAAATCTTAGTTCCCTGACCAGGGATTGAACCCATGCCCTCAGCAGTGAAAGGGCAGAGCCCTAACCACTGGACCACCAGGGAATTCCTGTAGATTTTCTTTTAAATACATGTTCACTATTAGTGAAATTCTGGGGTGTGGGAGGCATTGTGCTCTGCTTTGGGAAGATGTTAAAATGTATCTTCCGCAGCTTTTCCAGGATTTGTGTGTCAGGTTTCCTCTGTCACTCTCTCCAGTCACTGTACTTCATGGGTTTTCTGTCAGGGCATTTTTTGGTGCAAACAAAAAAGTCAACTCAAAGAAGCTTAAGCAAAAAGGAGTTTGTGGCCTTATGTAACCGACAGGTTGAGGGGTGGGCCTGGTTTCAGGCTAGATCCTGAGGCTGAGCCATTCTGGACTCTCTCCACTGTTCCTTCTCCCCAGAGCTGCTCCCCACGTACACCCCATCCCTGATTCTTCTGTGTGAAGGTTAATTTCCACCTGGGGAGGAAGCATGTGCATCGTGGATGTTCATTAATTTATGGAGAACTGTAGATGTGATCAATAGTTTCAATTTGTTTAGATATCATTATCTTAGTAGGAGTAGGTGATACACAATGTGAAAGGAAAGAAACCATCACTTTATAAGTTACATAAAGTGTAATCAAAACTGGCAAAAATCCGGAGAAACTACTTTTAAGTAGACAGTCCTAAAACATAATTATTCCTAAAGAGTTCACCTGAAAGCTCTTATCTCGTTTACATTTAATTTGCTTGAAAGTTTCATCACATCAGGTTATTTTTCTTGTTGACAAATTTTGTGACAGGAATTATACAGTCTTATTTGATTTCTGGTAAACCTACATACAAAGCAGTATATACTTAATGTTGATGACTTTAAAGGTATGTCTGTATTGGGGCTTCCCTGGTGGTCCAGTGGCTAAGATTTTGCACTTCCACTGCAGTGGGGCGAGTTCAGTCCCTTGTCGGGGACCTAAGATCCCGCATGTCGCGTGGTGTGGCCAAAAAAAAAAAAAAAAGATGTCTTTATAATTAAACCAATAAACTCAAACTTGTTTTCATTCATTAAAAATTAACCCTAGATCATGTGATCCTGAAGTTCATTTGGGTTCATTCCTTTTATATTTCTGAGTATTTGTATAAGTGCTTATTATCCTTTAAGCCAATTAATTAATTTTGGCAATGCCACACGTCTACAACACACACATTTACAGATACGTACAAACACGCAGACGCAAACAGAGACCCCAGTTCCCATTCCAGAGTTTCAACCATGAATCAGGTACAATAATGTAAAACACGTAAGTTACAAAAGATGTTGGATTCAAATTGGGTTTCTTGCAGATGGAACAAATCAAGGTCACCTGTTTAGATGGCTAAATCCTTTTTACTAATATTTATGGAAAAGACATTTAAGATTTGTATTGCCCTTAAAAAAAAAAAAAAAAAAAAAGATTTGTATTGCCCTTGACAAATCAGGTTCCAAATTACCTATCCCTCTTTTGTTTTTTCCTTTGGATAAGAGTTACCTTCCTGAGGGACTTCCCTGGTGGTCTAGTGGTAAAATATCTGCCTTCCAATGCAGCGGAAACAGGTTCAATCCCTGGTCGGGGAACTAAGATCTCACGTGATGTGGGGCAACTAAGCCCACGTGCCACAACTAGAGGGAGAAAACCCGCGTGCCACAACTAGAGAGAGGGAAGCCCGCGCCACAACTAAGAGCCTGCACACCGCAACCAGATCCCGCCTGCCCCAATGAAGATCCCACGTGCCGCAACTAAAACCCAACGCGGCCAAAAATAAATTAAATTAAATTAATATTCAAAAAAAAAAGTTACCTTTCTGAAATTTGCATTAAAGAAGATGGCCTGCATAAGAGCTCCTGGAGAAGACTGGGTAGAACATTTCTATCTCAAAGGCAGAGGAGGAAAAATGCAAGTTGTCCTAGGAGGATTTTCTTTCTTCCCTTAAAGCCAGATTTTTTTTTTTACTTACAGCCTCTTAAAATAAATAGGGGAGATTATGGGAGTGGTAAAAGGATTGGTGGGCCTAGGGCTGTTTCTGGAGCCACACCTTTGGTCCTGTAAACACTAGATTTCTAAAACAAGGACAGCTGTTTTTAATTCCTCAGATAATTGGGTGGCCACCTTAATGATATCAAAGTACCGACATACTCATCCACCTCTGTCGGAATGTTTTTCTTTCCTTCATTTAGCTTAGAGGAGAAGGCCAAAAAAAATTTTTTTTTTCTATCAGGCTCTGAATATCAGCTATGGTCACAGGCTTAGACAGATCTGTGGCCTCCCATCTTGGTAATCCATTTACAAAACCTTTTGAGGATCTTCCCTGGGTTTAAGAAATTCTTTAACTATGGCCCTCAGTTCAACCTTTGACCCCAAGAGGCTCACCTATAACCTCAGGTGGTCCCATTTCTAAAGATAACCATTTAGGGACTTCCCTGGTGGCACAGTGGTTAAGAATCTGCCTGCCAATGCAGGGGACATGCGTTTGAGCCCTGGTCTGGGAAGATCCCACATGCCGTGGAGCAACCTAACCTCGTGTGCCACAACTACTGAGCCTGCACTCTAGAGCCTGCGAGCCACAACTACTGAGCCCGTGTGTCACAACTACTGAGCCCGTGTGCCACAACTACTGAAGCCTGTGCGCCTAGAGCCCGTGCTCCGCAACAAGAGAAGCCACTGCAGTGAGAAGCCCACGCACCGCGACAGAGTAGTCCCAGCTCGCCACAACTAGAGAAAGCCCGTGCCCAGCAACGAAGACCCAATGCAGCCAAAAAATAAATAAATGAATAAAAATTAAAAAAAGGAGGATAGAGTAGTAGTTATGGCAGTTTTATAGTCTTTTATTGTAGGTACCTTTTATATGATCAATCTTTCATTAGCCTTCTACAACAAATCCTTCAATGAGGCTATTTTGGAATTTTGAAGGCTTTTGGGGCTTTTGCATACCAATTAAAATAGGTACAACAGTTTAAGATGAGAGCTTTCCAATTTAGGAGTCCTTCCAATTCAAAGGATCCAAGAAGCTAGCCCTACAAATATTTAGGAGTCTTTCCAATTCAAAGGATCCAAGAAGATAGCCCTACAAATAATTTCTGCTGCTAATCCAATTTTAGAAAAAAGAAAAGCTCTTATCACTCTTGTTTCCAGTAGACCCTGTGGGCAGGGTTCCAGGAGACTGACTGACATGGTAAGAAATTACCCTCTGCTGGCTTCTTCTGACTGTTCACGGAAAAATCAGTTTGGAATGCCAAAAAAGAATCCCAGCTGGGTCATTTCAGGGCAGGATTTCCTTTGATTCCCAGTTAGGTAAGCACTTGCAAGCATCAGCTCTATATAAACCCAGCTGGTATCCCCCTAGGTGGCTGTCCATTCAGGAGCTGTTTGACCTTTGAAGCACAATTTCCCATTATCAATTTGGTTGCCTAATTCAGAGAAAATATATGATCTGAACAACTTTCTGAGGACAGTATGGTTGTGGGTGCTGCTTCTGAGTCTAGCTCTCCAAGGAATTACGCTAGGGTCGGTTCAGCTCTTTTACATGTCTTGGTTTCTCCCTCTGACAATCTAAAACCGCTGTGGGTGCTTAGAGCACTAGGTGATCAGCCTTTATCTCCTGCGTCCCTGGAAGGGCAGCATTTACTTAATTGTTGTAGTGGGATCTGCTGTAGTACTGCTACACATCTGAAAAATTGATCCTCAGACACTTCCACTAGGTTCTCAGTCACCTGAGGACACCTTGTGGCCAGAAGGAGCAGGTGTTCCTTGTTCTTGGGGCTGAGCAAGCTGTCTCTTGTTTCACTGGGCAAACCATTTGCTCAGACCATATATCAACTTGTTTCTTTGTTTTGTTCATTTTTAATTTAAGCTAAATTTAACGAAACTCCAGCCACCTATGTTTCCCGGGGCCTCCTGCCTAGATCCCCCTAGGACCCTGACAAGGAAATGCACTGGTGCCCCTTAAGACTCCAAGTCTTAAGTACAAAAAAGCTTGAAAAAAAATTTGTAGGATCATCACTTAAATAATAAGATCTGGATATCAGGAGAACTCACTGGAACACCTGAAGAGTTCCAAGAAGCAGATGGGGCTCAAAGGGCTAGTACCAAGCACCAGTTTAGGGTAGACCCCAGGTATCCTCTGGTGGGTGTCTCTGATATCCTGCCAACTACGCCATGCATGTTGACGAAAAAATTAATCAATAGTTGGTCTAAGAAAGGAATGGAAATTTTTATTTGCACCAACCTGAGGATTATAACCTGGGAGACAGTCTTTCAGAAAGCTCTGAAAACTGTCAGAGGTCAAAGTACAATTATATACGTTTTTGAGACAAAAGGATATACATCAGATGACATATTGACAGTTTCTACAATCCAGGTCTGCTCCTCCAAAACAAAACTGGGTCATCGTGACCCCTTAAACATTAGGAAGGAAGGTTATCTCCTGAGGAGTTATCAAGTGCTAAGCAGGTCATCCTGACGGTTTACAAAATTAAGAAGGAATGTTGTCTCCTAAGGAGGTCTGGTCAATGCAGATGCACAATACACACTAAAGGGGAGCCAGGAGGCCCGTAAGGGCAGAAAACCTTTTTACATTTAAGTTTTTCTTGTCTTGCCATAAAACATGAATTTTATTTCATCACCCCTGTGCACATACGTACACACATTTTGTCTTTGCATAGTTGAGATAATACTTCATACCTAATTTCATATTCTACACGTTTTTACTTTACATTCTTAGTGTGATAACTTGGGGAAAACTATGTCTGTGTTTTAGCCCTGAGTCCAGCGGAGACAAGAGTGTGTGAGTGGCTGCCACTCGGCAGACCCAGGGCCAGCAGGCCATGCGTGGAGCCAGCTGCTGAACGGTTCAGGGGGCTCCTGCTTGCCCACCCTTTGGGCAGCGGCGGGGCCTGGGCGCTGAGCTGGAGGCAGTGGTGGTGCGGGAGGAGTGGAGGGAGGTTGGAGGCCCCGCTCCACAGAGCAAGTGGGCGAGGCCAGTGGGCGAGGGGAGGGTCCGAGCAGGGCCCAGTCCAGCCGTCTCTGTGAGTCCTGGGTCTGCACCGGTAGGTAGTCCTTTCTCCCCCAGCGTGAGAGAGTTTCTCTTATCCGCACCTTTTACCTGAGCATAACTGTGGAAGTGCTTTGCTTTAAGCCCCCCTGACCCTCTTTCACAGGCATCGACTACAAGACCACCACCATCCTGCTGGACGGCCGGCGGGTGAAGCTGCAGCTCTGGTGAGTCAGGGGTTCTGCCCGGCCCCTGAGCACAGGGCGGGTCTGTCCAGGCCCTCAGGGGCTCTGGTACCACCTGTGGGAATATCCACTGCTTCTGCCCCAGCCTGACCTAGTGCCCCCCGAGGAAGATGAGATCTGTGTGGGCCTTGGAGTCTGTCCAGAGCATGTGGACGTGCTTCTGCTTCTGCCTCTCTAGTGCCCAGAGGGGCTGTGTGTCCTGACCAAGATCAACAGGACGGAGGGTGGAGGGTAGGAGGGCAAGGGGTCAGGGTGTCGCCTAGCTCTGGCCTGGGTCTCTTTCTTGGTCCCCACTCCAGGCAGCCCTGGCTCTGAGACTCTGGTCACACCCCTGCCCCTCCAGTTCCGGGGGTGGGGGACTAGGGTTTTCCTGCTGTGACTAATCCCTGAGTTGCCCCCAACCCATGTGGTTTTCCTGACCACTGTTACTAGCCCCTGTGTCATCCCCTCTCCTGGACCACCTGCATGGTCACTTGCATGGTTCCCTTCTCCCGCCTGACCATGCCAGATCTCTCCCCAAGCCACAAGCGTCTGCAGTGGCCTGGAGCCCCTTCTCCCACCCCCATCTGCCCCTAATCAGGAGCAGTCAGCCCCCAAGTCTGGGCCAGGAAACCTCTTTCCACGATGTCCCCTCAATGACCCTGTCCCTTCCCACTGCTGACTCTCAAGTCTCTTTTCCCTTCCTCCCTCCCCGGGGACCTCCTGAGGGCTCCCCTCTCAACCCAAACTTGTATGGGACTCAGAAAGCTGTTGTAACAGCTGCTCCTTTTTCCTTGGCATCTAAAACGAAGCCCCCTTGCCTGGTCCTGGTGGTCCATCTTAGTAAATTCCCCCACACAGGGCAGAGTCAATCCCAGAAGTGCTATTCTTCTTTATCCTCGTTAATGCACCCCCGGGGCACTTCCTTGTATTGATGAACATAGGGATGCATCCACAGGGCTGACTTCATGTGACCTTTTATTTTTATTTATTTTTTTGGCTGTGCCACACGGCTTGTGGGATCTTAGTTCCCTGACCAGGGACTGAAGCCACCACGCCCTTGGCAATGAAAGCCAGGAGTCCTAACCACTGGACTGGCCAGGGGATTCCCATGATCTTTTAGACTTAATTGGAAGTGGAGTGACCCCACCAAATCCTTTGGCCTATTTCTCCCCCAGTGTAGACTCACATTCCTTACTACACAGCTTTATCTCCAAATTAAACAACTTTTTAAAAACTTAAATTAGACTTATTGAAATGTCAGAATTATTATGTTGAAACCCATCGCTATTTTCTCTAGTTGACTTTTTAAATAATTAGAAAAGAGAATGAGCCCAAAAGGACATCCCAATGTCCAGATCTCTCCAGGGATAATGTGCCCAATGTCTTGTTGGGGGCTCGGACTTTCTGTGGGATGGCCACCAACTGACAATTGTAAAATGCATTTGCTCTGGCTCCCGAGTTCAAAAACCTTGTCGTCGGGAAGCAGTGATTTCTTCTTACAGACTTCCAACATCTTTTCCAGGGATACGTCGGGTCAGGGAAGATTTTGTACCATATTCCGCTCCTACTCTCGGGGCGCACAGGTAACACCCCTGAACCGGGAGGTCAAGTTGACTTTGTTTTTCCTTTTTGTTTTTAATTAATTAATTTATTTTGGCTGCTCTGGCTCTTAGTTGCAGCACGCGGGCTTCTTAGATGTGGCATGCAGGCTTCTTAGTTGCAGCATGCGGACTCTTAGTTGAGGCATGCATGTGGGATCTAGTTCCCTGACCAGGGATCGAACCCGGGGCCCTGCATTGGGAGCACGGAGTTTTACCCACTGGACCACCAGGGAAGTCCCTCAAAGTGACTTTGAATAATGACTTTTGGAATGTTCTTTAATGGATACTTGGAGGACAAGGCAATTAGCTCACATACAAATTGATGCCAGAGTCTAAAAAGTGTGCCCTGGACTGTTTGGTGGCTCCCAAGCCCTCTGCATCAGGGATGTGTGTGTGCATGTGTTACATTTGTATGTACGTGTGCACGAGCAGTGTGTAGGCACGTGCATCTACACGTGTGTACATAAATATGCAGGCATGTGGGCTGTGTGTGCACCGTGTTCATGTGCGTGTGTGTCCGTACGTATGTGAGAGCCCTCCGTCCAGGTGGGTGGGCTCTGAAGTACCCCCGCATTCCGTGTCCCTGGACCAGCTCGTGAATGTGGGGAATTGAATTCCAGTCCCCAGCTCACATTCACATTTGATGGTTTATCAATGAGCTTATGAAATATCACTGGAAGTGATCATATAACTGCTACATTTGGCAGACAAATCGAAATAATACGTTTTGTGTTAACATAAGTAAAATGGCTATTTAGCTGGTTGTGAGTGTGTGCCTGAGTGGCTTGCATTGCCACAAGTGACTGTGCCTCCCCCAGGGTGTGATCCTGGTCTACGACATCGCAAACCGCTGGTCCTTTGATGGCATCGACCGGTGGATTAAGGAGATCAATGAGGTATGACATGGCCAGGGCTCCGTCCATGTGGCCCTGTGAGGGGAGGCGGGCTGGGGCGGCCAGGGCACGAGGCTCCAGCCACAGGGAGGAGGACGCGTCATGTCCCAGCACAGGATCAGGCCCTGCATGCAGTCAGGTAGGTTGACAGGTGGTGACCAGGCTGCTGCCTGCTGGCACCCTGACCGGCCCAACTGCCAGTGGAGACGTGGAGTGGTCAGTCCCACCCACTGAGTGAGTGTCCTGGCGCGGCCGTAACAACTCACCACAAACTGTGTGGCTGAAAACAACAGAAACGTATTCTCTCAGTTTTGGAGGTCAGAGTCCAAAAGCAAGGTGTCGGCAGGGCCGCGATCCCTCCAAACACTCGAGGGAGGATCCTTCCCGTCTCCTGCAGTTTTCGGTGTTGCCGACAGGCCCTGGTCCTTGGCCTGTGGACGTGTCTCTCTGTCTCTGCTCCGCCATCACGTGGCCTCCTCCCTGTGTGTCCTATGTCCCCTCCACTTCTTATAAGGACACAGTGACTGGATTTAGGGTCCACCCCAAGATCCCATCTTAATTAATTGCATCTGCACAGACCCTCTTTCCAAAAAAAGACACATTCTGAGGTTCTGAGTGGACACCATTCACCCCGGACACCCATGGTACCAACAACAAAGCCTGCACGTGACCCACTTTCCTTGCCCTTCTGTCACCCTTTAGCACGCCCCGGGGGTCCCTAAAATCCTGGTGGGGAACCGCCTGCACCTGGCTTTCAAGCGGCAGGTCCCCACGGAACAGGCCCAGGCCTATGCGGAGCGCCTGGGTGTGACATTCTTCGAGGTCAGCCCGCTGTGCAATTTCAACGTCACTGAGTCCTTTATGGAGCTGGCCAGGATTGTGCTGCTGCGGCATGGGATGGACCGGCTCTGGAGGCCAAGCAAGGGTAGGTGTCCATCCAGTCCACCCTGCAGCCCCGCCAGTGCTCAGCCTCCCAGGACCCATTCCCGGGCCACTGTCTCCATTCTCCTAAATCAGGGCTTCTGCCGCTTGGCACTAGTGCCATTTGGGATGGAGTGTCCTCTGGTGGGGGCACCGTGTGTGCTGTGGGTGAGCTGCATCCCTGGTCTCCCTGCCCCCATTTGTGAAAACCACAAATGTCTCCAGACTTTGCCGAATGTCCTGGGGAGTCAAAATCGCCCCCAGTTGAGAAGCACTGTTATGAATGTTATTTGTTAGGACCCTGATTCCAAAAGGAGCCAAAGCCCTGGGTCGTGTTTCTTCTGTCTGATCTTCCAGGGGTTGAGGGGTGTCCCGACTGCATCAGGGGTGAGATGCCGTTCCTCCTCCCAGCAGGCCCCTGGAAGCCCCTCTCTATCTGAGCAGGGACCCTGACTCACAGAACGAACGATGTAGGTGAAACATAAATGACAGCATTTGCTTTTCTGGTGTGTTCTCCAATACATCTTGATAAAGCTGATAACACGTTTTTGGTGTCAGCTACTCAGTTGGGGAAGCACGTCTCCTGAAGCCCTTGGTCTCCGACCCCAAAAGTTGGTCACGTTAGGCCTGAGGAGACCTCATTGGCCATCGCTGGGCAGTCCACTCACCTCTCAGACCTAGAGGGAGAGATGGTGGGGGGTCTCAAGTTTGGGGACAAACTGGATTTAAGGTGATGAAAGCAGGACCATCCATCTCCAATCACTGCACGTGGGCACAGGGTGGGACATCTTGCCCCAGAGTCCCAGAGAGGAGGGCGGACAGGTGTGTGGCTGGCCCTGCGTTGGCCCCGTGCCCAGGACAACACAAATGAAATAGGTTTTCTTTTCTTTCCCAAGTACTGAGCTTGCAGGACCTGTGCTGCCGGGCAGTGGTGTCCTGCACGCCCGTGCACCTGGTGGACAGGCTGCCACTGCCCACGGCCCTCAGGAGCCACCTCAAGTCCTTCTCGATGGCCAGCGGCCTGAATGCCAGGGTGATGCACGGCCGCCCCTGTTCCCTCGCCACCAGCTCCGGCCACAAGAGGACCAGCCTCCGAAAAGCGAAGGCCGCCCACCTTCCCCAGAGCCCCCCCAAACGCTGCACCAGAAACAGCTGCAAAGTCTCCTGAGGAGGGCGCGAGGCAGAGGAGTGGCACAGGTGGGAGGCAGGAGGCCGCTCTGGATGCAGACACCCGCCAATGTCACGGTGACCACGCGGCCCTGAGCAATGAAACTGCGGCCGGTACCCTGCATACCTGACATGTCTGCGTGGACAGGCGTGGGGCTCTTGTTTCAGACGTGTGTTTATAAAGGGACGACCTTCTCTTGGTAACATGGAATTCTGAATGCTACTTAGATCATGATTGCAGTGCAATTTTTTTCTTAAAATAAGTGCTTTTTATAAGAATGGTGACATGTGTGCGATGAGTATAAATTCTAGAGAATGAAAAGCAAGGATGGAGAGAGAAATTAGAGTCTTTGACGTTACGCAGGGCCTTTTTGTAAACCTTTTTAATGTCAAAGCACTAATTTATAAAATGCCACAGATAAGTTAGAGATTAGGCACAACAGATCTGTCCAGCTTGTGTATGAAACGGATTTGATCGAGTTTTTGCTATGTTATTTACTACGTTTTGGGATTAATAAGTGATTTATATGCATATTTTTCTGTAAATCTACAGTTTTTTGTACAAGATGTTCCATGAGTTATGAAGCTAAGGGAAGAAAATGCCAAAGATATCTCTAGTTACAGCAAACATACCACAGCACGGTTACACCAGGTCCAGATCGGCAAGAAAATGTCACTCCAAGCCTGAAGTTTCAGCTAAGAGTGAAGTGAACACTGTTGTTTAAGAAAATGTTTCTCAACAATAAAAAGTATACTTCCTTCTCGGTAGAATTGTTGGCTGCTTCTTTCCAATTTTCCATTGGAAAGAATGGAAAGTTATACTTCCATTCAATGGAGAAGTGGTGTTATTTCCATTGCCCTTTTTTTTTTTTCTTTTGTTGCGGAACGCGGGCCTCTCACAGTTGTGGCCTCTCCTGTTGCAGAGCACAGGCTCCAGACGCACAGGCTGAGCGGCCATGGCTCATGGGCCCAGCCGCTCTGCGGCATGTGGGATCTTCCCGGACCGGGGCACGAACCCGTGTCCCCTGCATCAGCAGGCAGACTCTCAACCACTGTGCCACCAGGGAAGCCCTATTGCCCTTTATTCCCTTTGCTTTATATCACCTGTTTCAGGCACCACAATCAGTGCTAGTGCCTGGTGTTGGCAACAAGGCTGTGTCCCTGTGCCATTGATTGAAAGGATGCCTTTTCCTGAAAAGAACACAGAGACAGACAGTGGGGAATGAAGAACCAGCCGTCCAGCGGGTGCCTGTCTGCGGAAATAGTGGGCGGTACTCTGGCCCCAGTGGACATGTTGTCACCTCCCTGCATGAGCATAAAGATCAGAGCTGACTCAGCTAAGACTCTGGGCAGGGTCTCCTTCCTGGTTCTACCACTAGATTCTCTGTGGCAGCTGGAGGTTGCAACAACGGATTAAAAAAAAAAAAACTTGAAAACATACAGATGTCCTCGGTTTCTGTTATTTACAGATTTTTAGAAATTTAAAGGACCCTAGAATTGGGAGCAACACTTTTATTCAGAGACGGTGGAGCCGAGGCCCCGAAAGGAGGAATGTGCTCGGCCATGGCTGGTCACCCAGCCCCCTGGGCACAACAGGGACAGATGTGCACAGGGGAGCAGGCGAGGGCATAGCAGGTAAGCCTTGAGGGGACGGTCCCTCTGCAAGGGGCTGCGGGCCTGGGAGGACTTGCTGCCGGGCCATCACACCCTTCTCTCTGCTAGGCAGTGGATGAGAGAGGAGAGTGAAGGGCTGACCTGCTGACCACGAAGCCTGATGGCTGCGGTGGGGTGTCACTTCCCCGACTGCCACAAACAGAAACGAGGAGGGGTCCACCCTGGATGCGAGCCCCTCTCCCCTGCCCCTTGAAGGGCGCATGGAAGTAGAAGGTGCAGGTTTCCAAGGTCGGTGGAGGTGGGGAGGCTGGGGACGGACACCCGGTCACAAGCCTAAATTTGGTCCCTTTTCGTTGTTTAATTGAAGGACAGCTGGGGCCACCAGAAGCTGGAAGAGGCAGGAGGGGGCCCCCCAAGAGCCCTGCCCACACCTGGATTCAGACTCTGGCCTCCAGAACTGTGAGAGGCACATTAATGTTGTTTCAAGCCCTCCAGTTTGTGGCAATTTGTTATGGCCACCCCAGGGCTCACACAGCAAGGAAATAAGTTATGCTTCACAGTAGAAAGTACTATTAAAGTGACATTTCTGTGAAATGAAAACAAACCCTAATACAGAACATATTAAGTACAAATATGCATGTTTTGGTGGTGAGCATACCGAAATCAAAACTGAAATGTAAACTGAACCTTGGAGAAACTGCTCTCAAACTTCGCCATTTTCTTCCATGGCCTCACTGCTGGCAAAATCCACCCCAAGTATAAACAAGAAGACCAGATTGTGTCCCAGCTGCTTGTAATTCTCTTTTCAAGCATCTAGATTCAAAATATACTATGTACAATTATGTCTTCAATTGCCCTGTGAAAATTACTGCAATGCAGAATAGTTTCCTAGACTGAGAGCTTACAACTTTGATGAGGAATGATCCAGGCACATATTGAATCTGGAAAAAATGTCAATTATGAGCTTGATAATATTTGTTTCGCCAAAGAGATGGAGATGGAGATGCTTCCCTTTGCGGGAGAATTGCGTCATCAAAGTAAATGTGGATTTGAAAAGCAAGTCTGAAGCTGCATGTATTGGGGAACTGGGGGGAGTGGGCTGAGCTGTCATGGGGGCAGGGGATGCACCCCGACCCGCCAGGAGGGCAGGACCCTGTGTTCACTGTGTTCACTCCCCGCTCCCTACACACCCTTGGGCCTCGCTTCCCTTGGGGCACCGACCTCCACTGGGTGTGTCATCAATATGGTGACCTAGTGAATGAGGATGACAAAGCCTCAGAACAGGGCAGCTGTTGATATAGATGCTTCTGCCTGGCAGTGGGCAGATGGATCAATGGTAGGTAATGGGAGCCACTTCTCCATACAGGCAGTGGGTGCCCAACATGGTTCCCTACCCTGGCAAGGGTCAGACTGGCCCTGCCACTCCTCACCTCTGACCCTTGATCCCCGACCCTCATTCCTCAACCAGCCTGAACTCGGGGTCAGGGTCTGGCTCCATCTGTTCTGGCTTCAGTGGAATACTTGGGTCTGTGCTCTCCTTCTTCAGATCTCTGGAGTCTCACATACCTTTCTTCTCAAAAAAGGCTGGCTCCTGCCAATCAAGTTTTGGCTTTTATTCCTACCTTCTCTTCCCTGCCTCAGTCTAGAACTCAACTGTGGAATACTGCTTCTTTCACTCTACTTTCCCACGATAACAGTGGAACCAGCCCAGGTACAGAGGCCTCTGAGTCACTGTGCAGAGGAAGACAGAGGCAACAAGGAAGAGTTCCAAAGTCTACCTTGCCCCAACGTAGTTGCTGTTGCTCCAGCCTTTACCCCTCCTAGGTGAGGCAGCCCAGAAGTGCTTTCACTGTCGTCAGCCAAAGACCACCAGGAACTCAGTTGACTCACTGCAATGAGGGAGACCTCCTATGGTCAAGAACCGGGGACATTTCTGTAGGAGGATGTTGGAAGGGACTCAGACTAGCACTTGTGGTAGGAGAGCACATTGCTGTGTTCGATGCTTTCAGGGAGCAGCGGTGATTCCGGGATCGCTGTCTTAGTAACTCCTATCTAGAAGGTGTGAAGACTGAGCAAGGTTAAAGCTGTTGCTGGTAAAAGCAGCAGCCGCTCAGGCACCAGCATGCGGTCTGGCCTTTGCTGGCTCGGATGCTGCCCCATTCTGGACTGTGTTCATGCAGGGTCTTGCCTTTATGCTGCCCCTATCAGCCTGAGGGGCCTCGTCCAGGGAGCTTTCATATCCGACCCTGCCCGCTGTGGCCAGGCTGTGTGTGCCAGAATCTCCGGTGCTCTTTCTGTGCCTGATGAGATGACAGGAGGACGGCTGTCTAGCCCAGGAGTGGACTTGGCACTCGGGTCTAGAATATGCCTGTCTGCCACGTCAGAGACTAACTTTCTACTTCTGCTGGAGGACAGTGCCTTGTGCGGCTCAAAGCTGGTCAGCATTGTCTGCTGGTTTCCTGATTCCTTGCTGCAAAATTTTATCGTTGCTCTGTGGGCCACTTTAGAAATGGGGGTAATGGATGGTAGCTTTTTAAAGGTTCTCTGATTGTTTTACTAGTTAAACACTGTATCATACGAAACAACCTTACCTCTTGCAGATGAAAGGCGAGACCAGAGGGCCCTCTGGGCGGGGACCCTAGGGCCAGCCGCTCCTGCCTCCATGGCCACTGTGTTGGAATAGGACCATGGGCCGGCTCCGCGGTGCTGGGAAGCCCAGAGCCTTACTTGATGATGTGTTGTGTCCCAGGGACTATGTGTCCTGGGCGGAGGTGGTGGTAGGCAGGGCTCTGTGATCTGGAGGACTCTGTGTGTGGGGGAGCTTGGTGTCTTGGGGAGCTCTGTGTCCCTGAAGACGGTTCTGTGTGTCCTGGGGGGGCTTCTGTGTCTTGGGGATTCTGTGTCCTGGGGGCAGCTGTCTGTGGGTACCTCTGGGCCGTGGGGGGTCTGTGTCCCTGTGGGGCGTCTCTCTCTGAGGAGATGGAGGGTAGGGGGTGGGAGGGTCTATACGTTCATATACAGTCGACCCTTGAACAACGCAGGGATTAAGGGCGCCCGCCCTCCACGCAGTCGAAAATCCGCGTGTAATTTATAGTCGGCCCTCCTATCCTCGGTATCTGCGGTTCTGCATCTGTGGATCTAACCAACCAGGGTAGTGTAGCCCTGAGGCATTTACTATCGAAAAAAATCCTCGTGTAAGTGGCCCTGAGTTGCTCAAGGGTCACCTGTACTTCCATTTCCTCACTTCCACTCATTTTGCTATTTTCGCGTACATTTTACTAGCATACCTGTTAAAAACTCCATAATGCATTGTTATTTTTACTGAGATACTTATCTTTTTATCAACTAAAAATAGAAGTCTCTTATGCTTACCTTAATCTACATGATTTCCGGGGGACTCGAGTTACTGTGGGGGACTGGGTTCTGCGTGCTCCTGAGGGTCACGGGGCAAGGCTGTCACTGTTTTGTTTTTTAATTTATTTATTTACTCATTTATTTTTGGCTGCGTTGGATCCTTGTTGCTGCGCTTGGGCTTTCTCCAGTTGTAGTGAGCGGGGGCTACTCTTCATTGCCGTGCGCAGGCTTTTCATTACGGTGGCTTCTCTTGTTGCGAAGCACGGACTCTAGGCGCGTGGGCTTCCCTAGTTGTGGCTCACGGGCTCTAGAGCGCAGGCTCAGTAGTTGTGGCACACGGGCTTAGTTGCTCCGCGGCATGTGGGATCTTCCCGGACCAGGGCTGGCACCCGTGTCCCCTGCATTGGCAGGCGGATTCCCAACCACTGCGCCACCAGGGAAGTCCCTGGGCTGTCCCTTTGAATCGCCGCCCCCTGGAGGGCTCGTTGGCACTGGGGGTCTCCTCCCGCCTGGGACAGGTGGTTCCCGCCCCCAGATGCGCCCTCCACAGATGCGGCCCCTCCCCTCAGACCAGGCCCCGCTCCCGAACCGACCAGACCAGCCCTCTTCGGGCAGGCCCCGCCCCCCATAGACGTGACGCTCTCGGAGCTCCTTCCCCGCCCGGCAGGCCCCGGGTGGATGTGCTCGGCGCTCCGCGGCTCTCTGGCTGCGCGCGCAGGCGGTGGGCCTTTCGCTTCCGGCCGCGGCGGCCTCGGAGCTGGCCAGAGGGACCCCGGCGGCCTGCCTCCCCGAGCGGCATGCGGCGCTGAGGCGCGGTGGACCCCGCTGCGCCATGAACCTCCTGCCCTGCAACCCGCACGGCAACGGGCTGCTCTACGCCGGCTTCAACCAGGACCACGGTGAGGGAAGCCCGTCGACTGCCCCGGCCCTCCCGACGCCGCTGCCCCTTCGAGCGGGGTCCCGCCCTCGGCGCCCTGCGGCAGCGTCCGTACCGCGTCCAGGCCGCTCGTCCCCTCCTCCCCGGGCGCCTGTTCCCCTCCCCACGGCGTTCCCTCTCCTTCGCCCGGCGTCCCTCCCCTCCCCCCCGGCCGCCCC
The DNA here is from genome assembly GCF_937001465.1 of Orcinus orca. NCBI lineage: Eukaryota > Metazoa > Chordata > Mammalia > Artiodactyla > Delphinidae > Orcinus > Orcinus orca. The sequence goes on along the minus strand of NC_064577.1, from coordinate 34,174,812 downwards.
ACCTCCCAGCCGCTCGCCCACCGCCCCGACGCCCACCCCTCACCCCGGTCGGACGGTGACGGGATTTTCCGGGCGGCGTCGGTTCTTTCCTGTCGCTTTAGGGTCCCCAGCGGCCGGGACGGGGTCGCGCTGAGGTGACCCAGGCTCAGGACCTCGTCCGCGAAGGTCCTCGTCTTTTCTGTTGATTTTCATAGGAAAAAAATCGCCGGACTCACAGTTTATTCTTTTGTTGGGTGGAAACCGGATCGTCCAGCACGGCTTTGGGGAAATGGCATTTTTCGCGTTTCCGAGTCCGGCGGGCTGGGGGGCTGCGCCCCACTCTCACCCGGGGAGGGGGACCCGCGTCGGTTCCGAGTGTTCGCTTTGGAAGCCGGCTTGAAGAGAATCCAGAAGCGGGAACTGCAGGACCCGTATCTGTGGAGCTTGTTTGGTGTAGAGTTAAATAGGCCGGGCGGAGGTGGCCCCGCTGTGTCAGTGCGTGGGCACTTGGGCTTGTGGGGTTATGGCTCCAAGGTCCTGACTGTGGGGCCCCGGGAGAGTTAAGTGTGTCTGGGAACCGAGGCGAGGCAAGGGTTTTCCTTCGGGGAGGAGCCCTTGAGGGCAGGAAGTGTTCTTGGAGGGGTGGAGGTGGACGTGGGGAAGAACGTGGGATGGGGGCGGCTGGGCTGGGGACCGCAGGTGGTGTGGCCGCACGTTGGGGTGCCCTTTTGGGGCCACATGTTGGGCATCCAGCAGTATGTGGCAGAACATTTGGGGTTTTGATTTCCATAGGAGGGCCAGTAGGTTTTTCAGTAGGTTCTGATAATAATTGAGAACTCTTTAAAGAGTTAACCGTCTTACAACTCCTTAAGAAATGTGTTTTCAATGGAAAGAGGTGACTGGCTGATAGTAGGGGAGGGGAGAGGCAGCCCTGAAAAGCAAACACAGAAGCAAAAAGCTTACTGACTGAGGCCCTTCAAAGGCAAGATCTTCTACACCTGCCTTAGTGCCAGATGAGGCATCTTTGTACTAAGTTTCAGTATAGTAATTGAGGCTCACGATGATGCTGATTATTTTAGAAACCAGTGAAGTTTATAATCTTTTTTTATAAAGGTTTCATCAAAGATTATTTAGAAAATACAGCACTGGCTTTTAGATGGATATATTTCAGTTATCTGAAAAATACACTCTCACTTTTGTAAAACCATTTCATTTCATTGTAATAAATTACAAGTAAAGCTTACAGTGTTGCTGGAAAAAAATATACTTTTATACTTAAGCTTCTGCTTACCCTTAGCCTAATTTCCTATAATGTAAATTTATGCCATATTGTTGAGTTCATTATATTTTGTTTTTATACTGATTTTTAATTTTTACTCAGCTTTTTTAGCACCCGCATTGCAACTTTAGAAACATCTGCTTATAATTTTAAATTGTTTAAACTTTTGTCTTCTCCCAAAGATAACTTGCATTACAGTTTTCAAGATTCTGAGGTGTGGATATGTACATTTCTATAATCTGGCTGCCGTTTTTCTTTCTCTTCCCGTGGGAAACACAGGGTTTGAGTACACACACCTTCTCTGTAGACTAGCTTGTCCTGCCTCGACCGAGACTGAGGCGACAGGCTGACTTCGCTGGCTCACTCTGCTGTGGTTCTGGAGTGTGGGCTCAGAGCACTTGCATGTGGACTGCACATGGCTCATGCGTAGAAGAATGCCCTTCAGTGATTCTGATGCCCTGTTGCCAGTCGGCTTCCTCTGCACTGTGCTTGGTCACCAGCTGTTGGCTTGAACACTTCTGTGTGGGGAAAAGTTTTGTTAAGATAGCAAGAATGAGAAGATTAATGCCAACTTTTGTATGATAGCCAAGTAAAATACGTTAATTATTTCCTCTACCCAAAAAATAGCAAGGATAATGCCTAGCCTCCTTAGTGAGTGGTTTCCAGTCTTGTGGTATTTGTAGTACCTTTTCTTCTAGCTTTTAATTGAAGCACACTATTCTTACAGAAAAGTGCTCGTATCCTAAGTATTCTGCTTGGTGAATTTTCCAAACTGAAAACACCTTCCACAGCACTCAGGTTAAGAAACCAAACACCTGGCCACCCTGTGCTCCTTCCAGCCACTCCCCCATTCGACTTCCAATGACATAGATTAGTTTTGCCTATCCGTATTGTATTTTGTTTCTGGCTTTTTTATTCAGTATCATGTTTGTGAGATTTTTTTTTTCCATACTGTTGAGTATAATTGTAGATCATTCTCATTGGTGTGGTGTTTCTTTGTGTGAATATATCACAGTTCATTTATCCATTGAAACATTCGTAGGTCTTTGGGTAGATTCCCAGTTTGGGGCCATTATGAGCATAGTGGTGCTGCTGTGCGCATTCTAATACCTGTCTTTTGGTGAACGTATGTTGTCATTTCTGCGAGGCTTGTATACCTAGGAGTAGAATTGACAGCGGTAGTCGTGCAAACAGTTTTCTGCAGTGATTGTCCTGGTTTGCCCTCCAACAGCAGTTCTGAGAGTTCCCATGCGAGTTCTACACACTCCTTACATTTGGTGTATTTTCCATTATTTTGGCCCTTTTGGTGGATGTTTAGTAGATCTCATTGTGGTATATGTGAGATTGTATTTACATTTCCCTGATTCTGTGTGTTTATTGACCACTTGGATATTCTCTTTTGTGAAATGTCCAAATATTTTGCTCATTTTTCTCTTGGGTTGTCTGCCTTTTTCTTGTGGATTTGTAGGGATTGGTTGTTTATTTTATACAAGTCTGGTCAGAAATATATGTGTTCTGGCAAAGACAAATAAGATAGGTGCAGGCTTAAAACTTGTGGAAGGTGTAATAGTTGAGAAAGAAAGGGAAAAGTTTCAACTTCTGTATTTTCATATTTTCCAGAAAGCCAAGCTCTGGTTCCCCTGTCCAGATTACATGATTACAATAACACAAAGAGGGAGTTACAACCCAGAATAAGTTAGAGATAATAAGTAACGCTGTACTTTAGCGTGAGTGTCAGGCTCCAGGCCCAGATAAAGTGCCTGAGAGTTGACTGCAGAACAGTCTCCAACTCCTGAGGAGGCTGTCATGGTCCTTGCAGTTTTATAAGTAACCTGGACAAAAAATAGAAGCATGCTTTCCATGTTGGGGGCAGGGGTGGCAGATAGGATAGAATAATGTCTTTCCAACGCTGGAACGCAGATCAAAAGCAGGGGAAGAGACCCTGAGGGTGGCTTTCGCATTCAGGCCAGTAGTGCGGTCGCAGTGAGGGTCCAGGCTCTGCAGCTTGTCTTGGAAAAAGAAGCGGAGGGTTTGGTGTTTCTCCTTCTGGCCACAAGCTTCATATGAGCCTGCATGGTGGTGTTGAAGGAGATTAATGTGGTCTTGGTCACACTTAGGCAAGTGAAGTCCAGGTCACAGGATCGTCTTGAAACTTGAGTGCTTCATTCAGTTCATAACAGTGCCTTTAATTGGACCATTAACAATCTGGTGTGTGACTTGGGGATGGTGACCATGACAGAGGTTTAGGGAGTTAGGATTAGTTCCAAGTGGGAGTGAGGTCATGGAGACCTCAAGCTGCCTTCTAGAAGACCATCCACACCAGCCCTTCCCCCCCTTCCCCAACTGGGCGTGTCCATACCTGCTGGGGTTGCCTGCTTTGTGGCTGTCCTCATGGACTTTCTTGTTTGTCATTGCCTCTGTAGGACTTGGTGGCTGATACAGTCCTCGAGAGGTTTGTTGGGAACGGGGAGGCCAGTGGTGAGCATTAGAGGCGGGAGTTGAGGGAAGTGCTCAGTGGCAGAGTGGCTGGTGCAGTAGCCGGTGAACCCCTCGTGCTGGAGTTAAGTGAGCCTGGTCCACGGGATGCCAGAAGGGCCCTGAGGGGGGCAGTGGAGTGACGTGCAAATCTTCTGATAACAGTTCATGAGGAGAGTCGTAGTGACACTTGCAGACCACGTTCGTGTGGTCTGAGCATCCACAAGAGTTCCTGGGAGAGGTCACTGTCTCTGGACCCCTTGCTTGTGACGGTCCAGGCCTGGGGTCCTCAGCTGAGACCCCAGTGAGGTGATTAATTGTCTGTCTCACACTTTAGGGTGCTTTGCGTGTGGGATGGAAAATGGATTCCGAGTCTATAACACCGATCCACTAAAGGAAAAAGAGAAACAAGGTAAGAGTAACTGACATTTCTTGGTTTCTGCCCTTTTCTAGCCCGTAGAGTCTAGATTTTATCTTGCAGATTAGAGGGGAGCTGGTTTTGAGAAGTGAACAGGGTTCGTGGCCCTGTCAGCTTGGATGCAGCTGTCCTCTTTCTTCCGTTGAGCTTCTATGAGTGCTGGGCCCTGTGGGCCGGGTGCAGTGGTGATTCAGCCGGTGTTGGCGACTCTGGGTACTCTGGTGAATCCAGTACCTGCTAGCCCTGCTGAGAGAACCAGGTGCGGTTGTGCTGGCCACTTCACTCTTCCTGTTGAAGTGTGAAGCTGTAGGGAGCTCAAGTGAGGGCTTTAGTTACAGCACGTGGGACTTTGACTCTTAAAATGACCCACACTTAGAAAATACTATTGTAGCAATATAGTTGCTTCTGTTTACTTATTTCAGTGTCTTAAATTATGTTTTCATGGAATAAAAGTTTTCAAAAGCTGGAATTAGGAATTCTGTTGGTAAAATAAAATAATGGTGGTCCTTTTCCCATTTGACAGGAAAAATGTGTAATTTACAGGTAGAATCATCCCATTTTCTTCTTCTCCTATGTATTTTTCTTAAGCTTTTAGTGTCTCCTGGTCCTTATCTGCCAACGGATGAACAAATCTCAGATAAATCGTAAACAATGAGAAACATCCTTTTCCTTCCTGCAGTTGTGGTTGTGGTTTTTATTCAATGTGCAAGTTATATTTTCTGATGCAAGAACTGTTTCTCATCTGTAAGAGGAAGTCACTGCATTCTTAAGCTTTCCTATCAGCCCCTTTCCATTTTGACAACTAATATCCTACATCAGGGATTTTCAGAATCTTTTTTTTTTTTGGTGGTGGAACCTCTTTGTCAAGTAAAATCTTCCATACAACCCTGGTATGTAAAACAGTAAGTGGTGCTTTATATTCAGGAGTTTATTTTGTAAGCTGAAGTCTATAACTTTTATTTATTAGAGAAAGACCATGTAGCTGGTTAGTAAAGGGCTCAGACTCTGGGCCCACACTATTTATTTATTAATTTATTATTTATTTATTTTTGGCTGCGTTGGGTCTTCGTTGCTGTGCATGGGCTTCCTCTAGTTGCGACGAGCGGGGACTATTCGTTGCGGTGCGCGGCCTTCTCATTGCAGTGGCTTCTCTTGTTGCGGAGCACGGGCTCTAGGCACGCGGGCTTCAGTAGTTGTGGCGTGTGGGCTCAGTAGTTGTGGCTCAGGGGCTCTAGAGCGCAGGCTCAGTAGTTGTGGCGCACGGGCTTAGTTGTTCCGCAGCATGTGGGATCTTCCTGGAACAGAGATAGAACCCGTGTCCCCTGCATTGGCAGGCGGATTCTTAACCACTGCGCCACCAGGGAAGTCCCTGGGCCCACACTGTTTAGATCCCAGTCCTGCTCTGCTCCTTGTCACGTTGCTGTATAACCTTGGGCAAGTTCCTCACCTGTTGACCTCAGTTTCTTGATGTGTGAAAAATGAAGATGATAACTGCCTACCTCCTAAGGTTATTGTAAAGACGGGTGAATTAGGATGCGTGAGACACACAGACGAGTGGCGGTACACACAGAAAGTGCTTTGTAAGCTGTGCCCTTGTCATTGGTGGCAGTAGTGTTACCCTTAACGAGTGGGTCTTTGGGATTAATGAGTGTTACAGGCGACAGTGGAAGTCTCCTATCAGTCTTCTATGCTGCTGACTTCTATTTGTTTTGTTTTGGTTAGGTAGTGAATTAAGACAACTCTTTTTTTTTTTAAATAAATAAATTTATTTATTTATTTATTTTTGGCTGCATTGGGTCTTCGTTGCTGCACGCGGGCTTTCTCTTAGTTGAGGCGAGCGGGGGCTACTCTTCGTTGCGGTGCGCGGGCTTCTCATTGCAGTGGCTTCTCTTGTTGCGCAGCATGGGCTCTAGGCACACGGGCTTCAGTAGTTGTGGCACGTGAGCTCAGTAGTTGTGTCTTGCGGACTTTAGAGCATAGGCTCAGTAGTTGTGGCACACGGGCTTAGTTGCTCCGCGGCATGTGGGATCTTCCCGGACCAGGGCTGGCACCCGTGTCCCCTGCATTGGCAGGCGGATTCTTAACCACTGCGCCACCAGGGATGCCCCGACAACTCTGTTTTATACAGAAAAATAGTTACAAAATATTTTGAAACAGCTTAACTTGAAAATTTCAGGATTCGGTACGCGGGCCTCTCACTGTTGTGGCCTCTCGCATTGCAGAGCACAGGCTCCGGATGCACAGGCTCAGCGGCCATGGCTCACGGGCCCAGCCGCTCCATGGCATGTGGGATCTTCCCGGACCGGGGCACGAACCCATGTCCCCTGCATCGGCAGGCGGACTCTCAACCACTGCGCCACCAGGGAAGCCCTCAGGATACTTTTTACTTAAATTGACCTACTAACTTCGGAGTTACAGACTTTAGTTTCAAAGTTGAATCATTAGAGGCATATTAAAAACTGCTTCCTAATTAATGAAATGTTTACAGTAAATCTAGGATTTCTTATAAAAATAAGTTAAACTAGAAGCGTCTAAACCTCCTAAGTGCCAGGAAGGTTTGCTGCTGTCATGTCACAGTGCCGTGTTTGTTCCCTGTCCCTGCTCAGCTGCACTGTGTCTGGGGCAGGCCATCCCCGAGCTTAGCTTGTAGTGAATTTTGAATTTGCGAGGGATCCAGCAGGGCTGTGTGGTGCTTACTAATGATGTGTTTAAGGACTTCTCCTACATGCACTTGCAGCCTTGTCTGCTGCTGCATTTCTGGCAATTAACTCAACAGTAGAAAATAGGCAGAAGACTTGACCTTATTCCTTTTTTATCTTTGAGATTTACTTTCCTAAACGAGGAAGGAAGTGTGCCTGCATTGTAGGGTCATTCCCAGATCTGGGCTCTCGGCCTTGTCTCTGCTGTGACCGTGGCTCTGAGTAAGGGGACTGCGTGACTGGCCGTGAGCTGAATGCCTCTTGCAGGCACACCCACCATCGGGTGGAGCTGGCAGTGCTGGGATGCCATCTTGGGCATCCCCAAGACCCCAGTGGAGGCAGCTTTCTCCTCCGAGGTGGTGTAGGTCCTGCGTCCCATGCACAGAGCAGCATGGCTCAGCTCGGGGGAGGCGTGGGAGCCCTGGGAGCACAGCCCGTGTGGTGTTCTCACAAGGATGCTGTGGGGTCAGAGTGTAGAACTCCGATTCATGTATATCACATACACATCCAAGCATATCCTGGAAGGAAGGTTCAAATCATAATTTGAACAAAGATGTGTCAAGAGTGATGCCTTTGGGTAAAATTATATCTAAGTGATTATAGAAATAAAAGGAGTACTAAAAAGTCAACTCCACTCTTCACTTAGAAACACAACCCTCCCACATTCCAAAGCTGACTAGAACTTTTGTAGCCTACACTGGATGAACTTGCAAGGTCCTCAGGGCGGGCAGCAGGGTCCAGAGGAGTCCCCTTGTCTTTAGTGCCGCCCGCCTTTTCCTCCATGTGACCAGTGCTCACACATGTGACATTGGCAGCCATGTGTGGGGAAGCAGAGGGGACACAGAGGCCTAGAGGGGATGCCGAGTGACAGGTGGAGCAGCAGGTGAGTCTGCTTGTTCCTGAGCCCACTGAGTGCTGCACTGGGGTCTGAGGATGCAGTAATGAATAATATGGGCAGGGCTCACGCCAAGGAGTACTTCCCAGAACTTCTGCTGCCAGTGTCCTTGTCCCCACGGTGAGCCACAGGCCCCCCCCCCCACCTCTGCAGGAGACCCTCCAACACTAGCAGGTAGGTCTGGTTCGTCTCCCCTGGGGTCACTGCTCCTTCCCCTGGGTCCCGATGCACACACTACTTTGTGTGTGCCCTTCAAGAGCGGAGTCTCTGTTTCCCCCAGTCCTGCTGAAGTCCTGCAGTCAATTCCCACTAGGCTTCAAAGTCTGATTCTCTAGGAATTCCTCCTCCCATTGCCGGACCCCCAGGTTGGGAAGCCTGACGTGGGGCTCAGAACCTTCACTCCAGTGGGTGGACTTCTGTGGTATAAGTGTTCTCCAATCTGTGAGTCACCCACCCACCAGTTATGGGATTTGATTTTACTGTGATCGCGCCCCTCGTACCGTCTCATTGTGGCTTCTCCTTTGTCTTCGGATGTGGGATATCTTTTTTGGTGAGTTCCAGTGTCTTCCTGTCGATGACTGTTCAGCAGCTAGTTGTGATTCTGGTGTTCTCTCAAGAGGGAGTGAGAGCACGTCTTTCTACTCCGCCATCTTGGTTTCTCCTCTCCGGTATCGGCCTTAAAGGATTTTATCTGAAGGGAAAAATTGGGAAAAAGATGCTAGATGCTGTGGTACATCCTGACACGGAGGTACAGCCATGACACACTGTTAGAGGGAAGAGTTGGAAAATAGTGTGATGGTGCCAAATGGTGCCATTGGTTTGAGTTCAATGCAAGTTACACGCATGATCTCGTTTACAGCTGTTTCTACTTTATGCTTTTCTGTGTTGTTTTATTTTCATAGTGATAATCTATAATTTGTATAATGAGAAACAAGATATTTCTATTAAAAGGAAACTCCTCGGAAATAGAAGGAGCTGGGGGTTGCAGGGCAGAGGCAAGATGAAAAGGCAGGGGGCTGCCGTCTTGCCAGGAAGGCTGAGTTCTCCCCTTTCGTATAAGAGCCTCTCAGCGGAATGGAGGTTAAGCCAACACTTAGACGTCCTTCTCCCCCATTTTATTTCAGTTTCTTTTCTTTTTTTTTTTTTTTTGCCAAGCTGCTTGTGGGATCCTAGTTCCCTGACGAGGGATCGAACCCGAGCTCTCGGCAGTGAGAGCGTGGAGTCCTAACCACTGGACCACCAGGGAATTCCCCCAGTTTCTCATTATTTTTGAGGCAGGTTCTGTAGGAAGAGTGGGACCTGTCAGGTATTGATTTGTGCCTGAAGCTTTCATCAGTTGAAGTTTCCAGAGCCTGTCTTGTGTCTTCCATCTCTCTCTAGTTTAGTCTGCTGCATAGCCAGCTGCTGGGCCTGGGGACTTTTAGAGATGTGGATATTAACGAGCATCCTTGGGCACATGTCTCTGCTATTCTGTCAGTGAGTGATGCCTGTTGATCTTTCAGGACCAGCTCTTGGGGCCTGGGACTCGGGGGCTCTAATGGCAACCTTGGGCTTCCTTTTGGAAGACCCCCTCCTCTCCAGCTGCAGGAGGTGGGGCTCAGACACCCTTGGGGGCTGTGGCAGGTGCTCACTGGGTTGGAGGCTGTGGCCCTGGGTGGGAGTCGCTAAAAGTCCTCTGACTCTCCTGGAGTTTGGAGTCTCGCCTTTGATTGCTTCCGCTCTTCCCAGGAAAGCCTCACGTTCCCCTTTCTCTCCCTCACCAGTTGATGCTGAAAAATCTGCTTTTCTCTTCCTTTCCAAAGGCCAGAGGCCATAGCAGTTTACAGTGGTCAAAACTGCTGTCTTAATCCTTAACTATTAACATCTTTGTAATCTTGACATTGATGTTTTTTTTAATTGCATCAGAGTCAGCCATAGATAGGCATCAAGGTAACACAAAATCTGATTTCGTATAATACTGGTTTTTTTTTTTGTTGTTGTTGTTAGAAAGAGGCTTAGAGAAAAATCATAGCCTGTACCATTTAAGTTAAAACCTTTTAAAAACTTTTAAACAGAATGTAATATCCTTTTAACACTTTTTTTTTTTTTTTTTTTTTTTTTGCGGTACGTGGGCCTCTCACTGTTGTGGCCTCTCCCGTTGCGGAGCACAGGCTCCGGATGCGCAGGCTCAGCGGCCATGGCTCACGGGCCCAGCCGCTCCGCGGCACGTAGGATCCTCCCGGACCGGGGCACGAACCCGTGTCCCCTGCGTCGGCAGGCAGACTCTTCAACCACTGCGCCACCAGGGAAGCACATTTTTGGTGATTTCTTCATGTGGAGTACTTCAGTTTTTGTTTTTTTCCCCATCCCACCCAATCGGTTCTCTGTCCGTGTCACATTTCAGAAGCTGTTGTGCCTCCTGGCATTTCTTCATTCTCCCATTAGCTTGGTTACATCTTGCTAAGGGAGTGACTCGCTTTTAGAACTTGAGAAAACTCATGACTTTAACAAATCCAACATTAATAAGTTTGAAGTCTCAGTGCTCGCATAGTGTTGTGTTAGTATTAAATATTCTCCCTTGGTTGGATAGTATTTTGAAAATATGTTGGTTACCTCTTGGCATAATTCACAGGTTTCTCTAAATAAATTTGATTCTAGAACTTAGTGAACCTGCACTGAGGAAATAATTACACTCCTAACAGAACTGTTCATCTTGCAAAACTGAAACTCTGTCCCTATTAGACACTGACTCCTCTTCCCCCTCCCCGAGCCCCCACCATCCTACTTTCTGTCTCTATGAATTTGTCTACTCCAGGGACTTCATATAAGTAGACTCATACAGTATTCGTCCTTTTGTGACTGACTTATTTCATTTAACATAATATCTTCAAGGTTCATCTGTGTTGTACCAGTGTTGTACCATGTTCCGGAATTTCCTTCCTTTTTAAGCTGAGTAATACTCCATTATGTGGATGGACCATGTTTTGTTCACCCCTTAATAGACATTTGGGTTACTTCTGCCTCTTGGCTGTTGTTAATAATGCTGCTGTAAACATGGGTGTGAAAATATCTCTCCACAGCCTTGATTTCAGTTCTTTTGAATGTATACCAACAAGTGGGATTGCTGGATCATGTGGTAGTCTGTTTTTAAATTTTTGAGGAACCACCATACAGTCTCCAGTAGCAGCTGCACCAGCAGTACACAGGGATTCCTATTTCTCTACATCCTTGTCAACACTTGTTATTTTCTGTGTGTTGTTTTTTGTTTTTTTTGTTTTTTTGATAGTGGCCATCTTAATGGTTGTGGCAGGATATCTCATTGTATTGTTGTTTTAACTGAAGTATAATTGATTTAAAATGTTGTGTTGGTTTCTAGTGTATGGCAAAGTGATTCAATTATCCATACATATATCTTCTTTTTCAGATTCTTTTCCATCATAGGTTATTACAAGATAACTGAGTATAGTTCCTTGTGCTATGTGGCAGATCCTTGTTTATCTATTTTATTTTATTTTTTAAAATTTATTTATATGTTTTTGGCTGTGTCAGGTCTTCATTGCTGCACGCAGGCTTTCTCTAGTTGCGGCGAACAGGGGCTACTCTTCATTGTAGTGCATGGGCTTCTCATTGCGGTGGCTTCTCTTGTTGCAGAGCACGGGCTCTAGGCACGCAGGCTTCAGTAGTTGTGGCACACAGGCTCAATAGTTGTGGCTTGCAGGCTCTAGAGCGTGGGCTCATTAGTTGTGGCGCATGGGCCTAGTTGCTCCACAGCATGTAGGATCTTCCCAGGCCAGAGCTCGAACCTGTGTCCCCTGCATTGGCAGGTGGATTCCCAACCACTGCGTCACCGGGGAAGTCCTACCTATTTTATATATAGTAGGGTGTATATATTAATCCCAAACTCCTAATTTATCCCCCCCTCCCCCGATCCCCTTTGGTAACTGTAAGTTTGTTTTCTGTATGTCTGTGAGTCTATTTCTGTTTTGTAAGTAAGTTTATTTGTATCAGTTTTTAATTATTTTTACAATATTTATTTATTTTGGCTGCGTTGGGTCTTAGTTGCAGCACGTGGGATCTTTCATTTCGGCACGTGGGCTTAGTTGCCCCGTGGCATGTGGGATCTTAGTTCCCCAACCAGGGATCAAACCAGTGTTCCCTGCATTGCAAGACAGATTCTTAACCACTGGACCACCAGGGAGGTCCCATTTGTATCATTTTTTTAGATTCCACATATAAGTGATACCATATGATATTTGTTTTTCTCTTTCTGACTTCACTTAGTATGATAATCTCTGCATACTATCTCCATATTGCTGCAAATGGCATTATTTCTGTCTTTTTTAAGTCTGAGTAATATTCCATTATGTATATATATATATCACATCTTCTTTATCCTTTCATCTGTCAATGGACATTTACATTGCTTCCATGTCTTGGTTATTGTAAATAATGCTGCTGCGAACATTGGGGTGCATTGTATCTTTTTGAATTAGAGCTTTTTCTGGATATATGCCCAGGAGTGGGATTGCAGGATAATATGGTGAACTCTATTTTTAGTTTTTAAAGGAACCTCCATATTGTTCTCCATAGTGGCTGCACCACTTTGCATTCCCACCCACAGTGTGGGAGGGTTCCCTTTTCTCCACACCCTCTCCAGCATTTATTATTTGTAGACTTTTTGATGATGGCCATTCTGACTGGTGTTAGGTGATACCTCATTGTAGTTTTGATCTGCATTTCTCTAATAATTAGCGATATTGAGATCTTTTCATGTGCCTGTTAGCCATCTGTATGTCTTCTTTGGAGAAATGTCTGTTTAGGCCTTCTGCCCATCTTTTGATTGGGTTGTTTGCGTTTTTTTGTTACTGAGTTGTATGAGCTGTTTGTATATTTTGGAAATTAAGCCCTTCTCGGTAGCATCGTTTGCAAATATTTTCTCCCACTCTGTAGGTCACCTTTTTGTTTTGTTTATGGTTTCCTTTGCTGTGCAAAAGCTTTTAAGTTTACTTAGGTCCCATTTGTTTTTGTTTTTATTTCTATTACTCTAGGAGATGGATCCAAAAAAATATTGCAGTGATTTATGTCAAAAAGTGTTCTGCCTATGTTTTCCTCTAGGAGTTTTATAGTATCTGGTCTAACATTTAGGTGCGTTTTTTTCTTTTGGTTTGGTTTATTGTTGTTGTTTTGGGTTTTTTTGGCAGCGCCACGTGGCACGGGGGATCTTAGTTCCCCGATCAGGGATCGAACCCATGTGCCCTGCAATGGAAGTGTGGAGTCTTAACCATTGGACCACCAGGGAAGTCCTACATTTAGGTTTTTAATCAATTTTGAGTTTATTTTTGTATATGGTGTTAGAGAATGTTCTAATTTCATTCTTTTACGTGTAGCGGTCCAGTTTTCCCAGCACTGTTTATTGAAGAGACTGTCTTTTTTCCGTTGTATATTCTTGCCTCCTTTGTCATAGATTAATTGATCATAGTTTGTGGGTTTATTTCTGGGCTCTCTGTTTTGGTCCATTGATCTATGTGTCTGTTTTTGGGCCAATACCACACTGTTTTGATTACTGTAGCTTTGTAGTATAGTCCAAAGTCAAGAAGTGTGATTCTTCCAGCTCTGTTCTTCTTTCTCAGGATTGTTTGGCTATTTGGGGTCTTTTGTGTTTCCATACAAATTAAAAAACTTCTTTGTTCTAGTTCTGTGAAAAATGCCATTGGTAATTTTATAGGGATTGCATTGAATCTGTAGATTGCCTTGGGTAGTATGGTCATTTTAGCAATATTAATTCTTCCAGTCCAAGAACACTGTATATCTTTCCGTATGTTTGTGTCATCTACAACACACTGACAACAGAATATCAGAAAGAGAAATTAAGGAAACAGTTCCATTTACCATTGCATCAAAAATAATAAAATACCTAGGAATAAACCTACCTAAGGAGGCAAGTGACTTGTACTCCAAAAACTAACATGCTGATGAAAGAAATTGAAGATGACGCAAACAGATGGAAAGATATACCGTGTTCTCATTGTGGTTTTGACTTGCATTTCTGTATTTAGTGATGTTGTGCATCTTCTCATGAGTGTTGAACACATATATCATCTTTGGAGAAATGTCTATTCAAGTCCTTTGCCCATTTTTTATAATCCAATTATCTGACTTTTTTTTGTTTCGTTTTATTATTGTAGGAGCTCTTTATATATTTTTGATATTAACTTCTTATCAGGTATATGATTTGCAGACATTTCTCCCATTTTGTAGGTTTCCTTTTCACTTTAAGTTCTTTAATGCACAAAAGGTTTTAAAGTTTCATGTAGTACCATTGGTCTGTTTTTGCATTTTTTTAAAAAAATTATTTATTTATTTATTTGCCTGCACTGGGTCTTAGTTGCGGCATGCAGGATCTTTAGTTGTGTCATGCAGGATTTTTTATTTAGTTGCAGCATGCGGGCTCTTGGTTGCGGCATGCAGGATCTAGTTCCCTGACCAGGGATTGAACCCGGACCCCCTGCACTGGGAGCGTGGAGTGTTAACCACTGGACCAGCAGGGAAGTCCCAGTCTGTTTTTGCTTTTGTTGTCTGTGCTTTTTTGGGGGGGGGCGGGGAGCGGGCCTCTCACTGTTGTGGCCTCTCCCGTTGCGGAGCACAGGCTCCAGACGCGCAGGCTCAGCGGCCATGGCTCATGGGCCCAGCCGCTCCGTGGCATGTGGGATCCTACCGGACCAGGGTACGAACCCGCGTCCCCTGCATCGGCAGGTGGACTCTCAACCACTGCGCCACCAGGGAAGCCCCTGTTGTCTGCGCTTTTGATGTCATGTCCAAGAAGTCATTGCCAAGTCCAGTGCCATGAAGCTTTTTGCCTTTGTTTTCTTCCAGGAGTTTTGTAGTTTTGGATCATCTTACATTTAGGTCTTTAACCCATTTTGAGTTAGCTTTTTTTAAAAAATTAAGTAATTTAATTAATTTATTTATTTTTGGCTCTGTTGGGTCTTCATTGCTGTGTGTGGGCTTTCTCTAGGTGCGCGGTGAGCGGGGGCTACTCTTCATTGCAGTGCGTGGGCTTCTTATTGCGGTGGCTTCTCATTGCAGAGCACAGGCTCTAAGCACGTGGGCTTCAGTAGTTGTGGCTTGCGTGCTCTAGAGCGCAGGTTCAGTAGTTGTGGCACACGGGCTTAGCTGCTCCACAGCATGTGGGATCTTCCTGGACCAGGGATCGAACCCGTCGACGGACCAGGGATCTGTCCTCTCCATTGGCAGGCGGATTCTTAACCACAGCACCACCAGGGAAGTCCCCTGAGTTAGCTTTTGTACATGATACAAGTTAAGGGTCAACTTCATTCTTCTTTGTTAGTTTTCCCAACAGCATTTGCTGAAGAGACCGTCTTCTCCCCCGCTGGCGCTCAGCATTTGTTTAATAGCCGGTTATTACAAGTTTTGCTCAGCTTTGTTCTGTTGGAGTCCATTAATCTCTTCAAGAGTGTAAAGGCCGAGGCTGAAGGTTAACCAGCAGCTAATCTCCCTGTGCCTAGTGAGTGCATCCAGGGAACCAGGTGGTGCCTGTGGTGATGGAGGCATGTCCTGCATTGTGGGGTGAAGGATTCCTGCGTGGTCATGGGTCTGAGGCCACACACTGAGCCGAGAGCGGTTTAAGGACTGAAGCATTGTAGTCCTTTGAGTTTGGGCTGTGGCCACATCCTGTTACAGCCAGAATTACTTGAGGTGGCTTGTGTGTCACAGGACCATTAAATTGTTTATAAGGAGAGCTGTGTTCCTTGTGGATAATGTTAAGCACAGAGTCCTTTCTAGGGTTTCTGCTAGGCCTTGAATTTGAAACTTCCCCTTGAGCAAGCTGATGGACTTTGAGTCCATCTTGGGTGGCTCTGACTGGACAGGTAGGAGTCAATTTTTGGGCTAACTTGTGATTTTCAGAGGTTTTGTTTCCTGGCTTGCCCCTCACTGTCCCAGGAGCTCATGGTCACAACAGACCAGAGTGGAAGCTGGGGAGATGGGGTGGGGTGGCCCTGCTGCGACGGGAACCATTCAGAGTGCAGTGTGCTTTCCTGAGCCCCACACTCCTCCTGGGGTTTCCTGTTGCTCCCCTGAGAGAGCGTGTTGGGCTTCCTTCTGTCGTGGAGCACAGCTGAAAATCTGCTGGACATGTTCATCTTCACATAATTTGTGAACATTTTTGAGCATTTCGGACTTCCAGTGGAAGAGGTGTTTAAAGTGGTGAAAAGGAATTCCAGCTTTTGCATCACAGCATACTTTCTCAGAGCTTACAAATTTTGCTGCACCTTAAAATACGAACTCAGATATTTCATACATTTTGCTACATTGGCTTCTTAGGCTCTTAGTGTCTACACATGAAAATATAGTTCATGATGACAGGATGCTGAGAGGTCTGAAGCTAATTATTTTCCTAGCCGGTCACTATTCTCATTTCTGATGGCAGATGCAAATTGCTGATTAAAAATCAAATTCTGACTGTTATGTTTTTACTTTTTTTCTTTTTTTTCTTTTTTTTAATTGTAAAATATACATACTGACTTATTTTTATCATTTCAGAATTTCTAGAAGGAGGAGTTGGCCATATTGAAATGTTATTTCGCTGCAACTATTTAGCTTTAGTTGGTGGTGGAAAAAAGCCGAAATACCCTCCGAACAAAGGTAAAGTAATCCTGCATTTAATAATGCACCTCATGTGTAGTCCTCTCTTGAACTTTTTAGAGTATCTTTGTGTCTCTGGCTACATTGGATCTTCCCTGGTGGCCCTGTGACACATGAAGGACTAGTCCCTGGGAAAGAAACATCCAGAAAGAGAGTGTCTTTTCTCTGCTGCTCCTGGGAAAAGAAACGTGTGACCAGGGTCACTTGTCCCCATGGACATAGAACACGTACTTTTCAGTTGTGTTGGCTGGATGGGGGCCTTCGCCCCATTTTGTTCTGGATATTCTTCTGCGGTTGATGTCCTGTGCTGTGAGTTCCTTTTAAAGCCAGGTGTGGGGAGGCTGCTTCTCCTGCAGAGAGCCACTGACTCACAGAAACACAGAGAACAGACAACAGCTGGGCTCTGGGTTGAGGAGTGTTGTTCCTGGTATGTGTGTGTGTGTCTGTGTTCAAAGAGATGGCATTGTAAAGAGTGTGGCTCTTTGAAAGTAAAGGAGAGGGACTTCCCTGGTGGCACAGTGGTTAAGAATCCGCCTGCCAATACAGGGGACATGGGTTCGAGCCTTGGTCTGGGAAGATCCCACATGCCGCGGAGCAGCTAAGCCCGGGCACCGCAACTACTGAGCCTGCACTCTAGAGCCCGTGAGCCACAACTACTGAAGCCTGCATGCCTAGAGCCCGTGCTCCACAACAAGAGAAGCCACCGCAATGAGAAATCCGCATACCACAACGAAGAGTAGCCCTCGCTCGCCACAACTAGAGAAAGCCCGCACGCAGCAATGAAGACCCAATGCAGCCAAAAATAAATAAATAAATAAATAAATTTTTAAAAAAGGAAGAAGAATTACTTGGGCTCCTTGGGGATGGGCAGAGATTCTGCCGCTGGATCAGTCTTTGTCATATGAAGAATTTCATTGATCATTGGTGAGGAGTCAGGAGCCTAGCCCACCTGTGGCACTGTTGGGGGGTGTCACTGCTCCCCGCCCCCAAGGGAGCAGTGGACCGGATAATCTCTGGGGTCTCTTTCACCTGTAACATCTTATTCTCAGTAAAAAATTCCGAGAAGTGAAAGTCTCAGAAATTTTGCAGAAGGAAAAAATTTTTTAGAAGAAAGAAATTTTCTAACTGAACATTTTGAGTAAAATTTAAGCTTTTTGTAGTGTGCTAAGGGCGATTTTTAAAAAAGAACTTGGTCTGTTTAAACTTTTGTAAGATTAAAAATACATTTTTTCAATGTCAAAATTACTGCTTAATATTTTAATAATTATCAATTAAGATGCATGGTGTTACAGTGTAAAGAATCTAGCGTCTTTGGTTTGTGAAAACAGAATAAAACAGGACTGGAGGAGACTGGTTTGTCACGGTCACCCACTGGGTCCTGACAGGGTGCTGTTCAGGAAGCAGAGAGGCCCTTTCCATTTAGGAGGAAGTCCAGAATTTTGACATATATTTTTTGCTATTAGGAACTGTATCAGGAGACAGACACACAGAATCCCGCCCAGTACATTTAAAATTTTTGGTTTCCTGCAGTAAGGCAGCTCACAGCCCTCAGAGGCCATGGATTTTTCTCACTACCGAAGGCATCGTGTCTGGTCACTTTGCTTTTGTGAATGAGAATTTGTGCTGCTGCCTCTGGGGCTTCATCACACTGTTTCCAGATGTTTCTGAAAATGGAGTTCACCCGTATTTGTGACACCCTTGACATCCGCATCTGTTGGCTTCTGTCTGGTTTGGGCCGGTTTGGGCCAGTTTGCGTTTGTGTTGAGTTGTAGGCTTTCTGGTGTTAGGTTGCAGGGCCAGAGGAAGTTCACTGATGCTTTCGTGTTCAAGAGTAGAGTGTCCTTTGCCCAGAAGGTCGTGAACATCTGGTTTGGGGAAGATACTATTTTCAGTAAGGTAACTGTCTACTCACTGACATGTTGGTGCCCTTTAAGGAAGAGCCGATGGGAGAAGTTTATCAAAGATGGTGTTTGAAGGAGCAAGAAGAGCACTATTCTCCGCTTCAGTTTTGAGTGGTTATAAATTATAACCTCTTCGATAGTAAATACCTCTTATGTTACTTGATAATTTTGGAAGTTCTGGTAGGCTGGTATTCAGTTCTCTCTTGATTTGAAACTTAGGATACTTACCCCTTATGGCAAAACTTACCCCTGAATTCCACCGGGCTATTGTTGGTCATGGTGTTGGGACCTTTAGGGGAAACATTCTTTCCTTCCATTCTCAGTCAGCCGTAACCTGACTGTTTAGGGAGCTTATTTCCCTCACCCCACACGCTTTGTACCCGGCTTTTCAAGTGGAAAAGAGGTCTGGACACACGCTCCTCATCCTCCAGGGTTGTCTGTAAATTGTCTCAGCCCTTGGGACATAAACTGCTAATCCATCCTGACGGAAGATTGTAGTGTGAGCAGAAGATATTCCAGAGCTTGAAGCAGAGCGAGAACAGTCAGGGCTGAAGAACACTGGCCCTGGTTTTTATGTGTCTGATTTCCCCATGAAACAACCCTTTCTTTTTTTTTTTTTTTTTGCAGTAAGTGGGCCTCTCACTGTTTTGGCCTCTCCTGTTGCGGAGCACAGGCTCCGGATGCACAGGCCCAGCGGCCATGGCTTACGGGCCCAGCCGCTCCGCAGCATGTGGGATCTTCCCGGACCAGGGCACGAACCCGTGTCCCCTGCATCGGCAGGCGGACTCTCAACCACTGTGCCACCAGGGAAGCCCATCTTTTCTTTTTTTTTTTTGACGTGGTAAAATATTTAATGTCTGTAGGTGTGCCTCACCCTCCCATTCCTGTTACAATTCAGTAGCCTCTCCAAACTGACTGTACCAGAGAAAACGTGGACACTTTTTCCCAGCAGAGTTCGAAAACCATTAAGGCCCTGATACTCTTGGTTCAGAAATGATAGCAGGTGAGGTCTTTCCACAGCATGCCTCAGGTCTCTCTGCTCAAGGAAGAAAGCCCCCCAGCTCTACAGGACTCCCGAGGTCTTCTGTTCTCTGCAGCCTGGCGCTGGGAGCTGCGCCGCTGGAAATAGTGATAGGCTCGGGCACTGCAGAGGTAGCCGCCGTAAGCAGTGAGGGGCATCGTGAAGGCGGAGGAGGTCTTGTAGCCAGTGTCGGCTAGTTGCTTGGCAGTTGGCATGTTGCTTCCAGCCTGCGTGACCTCCTAGCACAGCCGGACCCTTTCTTTTCTTAATCCAGGTTTATCTGTAGCACTTGGTACCTGTGGCTGGGCTTGCTTTTCGGCTCAGTCTAGTAGAACCAAGGAAAGAGAGGTGGAGAGGAGTTTGCCTAAAAACTAGGCAAGGTTTGGCAGAGAGGAGGTTCAAGTGTGCTTGAATGTCTGTGTGCATGCCTGTGTGGGTAGAGAGGCAGAGACTGGCTGCCTGAGGTGTGCGCAGGTGTGTGGTTGCTGAACAGGAGGGTGGGGGGGGCGGGGGGGCGGGTCTGAGACCTGGGGGCGGGACCGTCCTGCCAGTGGGAGAGCCTCGTGTCCCCTCACCCCCCGCCAGCTCCCAGTCAGGTGTTTGTGATATGAGGACCCCTTCAGGAGTGGCCTTAGCAAGCCAGCTCCTGGCCTGTTCATTACCATGTTCTTACATTCTTTCCTGTTTCAGTGATGATCTGGGATGACCTGAAGAAGAAGACTGTGATTGAAATAGAATTTTCTACCGAAGTCAAGGCTGCCAAATTACGGCGAGATAGGTAGGTTTGGTGTCTCATTTTTAGAGGTGGAACAGTCACTTTCTCTGAAGATGGCTGAAATCATTTTATATTGAAGGAAGAGAAGTGTTCAGGAAAACGATGTATAAAAACGTGAGACCGTAGTTTATGACCCAAGGACATAAGGAAGGCAGTGAGTTCTATTTGCCTCCCAGGATCACTTACAGGTGAGTGGTTGGTGGGCGTGGGTGAAGTGCACCTCCATGGACCTGGCCCCCGGCCAGCCCTGCCCCCCCAGCTCTCAGTCCTTCAGGGGAGCCGTCCCACCCGACAGGTACAGACTGAGGACTCGAGTTTTGAACCTTGCATTGCCTCCCTCTTAGCCCACACTTGTCCAAATGCTGCCTCGTAAATGTTTCAATCTGAAAGTAAAGGAAAATTCAGGAACTCCTCACAGAGAAGGTGTCATTGAATCTCACCTGTTGAAAGTAGCAGGTCTCTCTCTCTCGGCTGTTGCCTTCCTGGGGTTTAGGAGAACACAGGAGTTTTTCCTAGTATGTTGATGGAGGTAGAGCAAAGCTTCATCACTTTGGATTTTGGTGTGATTTACATGTTACGCTCGGCTGTGGTGTGATTTACATGTTATACTTGACTGTGGGAGGACAGATGCTGAACCAGACAAGTGTGAATAGGGGTCTGTCATCCCTGCACTCATAGGTAGACTTGTTTCTTCCAGGAATGTCAGCATTTAGGGGCTCGTAGTAATGCAAATCCTGGAGCCAAATCAAGGATATTACACTTTCTTACATTTCTGGATTGTCAAGACGTGTCTAAAAGTGTGTTAAGATAGAATTTCTGCCTTTGTGTCCTACTTGGTTCTTACTGTAGACAGAATATTTGATGACAATGCCCTCCCAACCCTTGGGCTATACTTTCCTCCAGCCGGGTGAGAGGCGCTCATTCCTAGTGCCAGCCTCGTGCCCAGGGGCTCCCTGCCAACCTGCTCCACAGACCTTGCTGCCCAGTGCCTGGGTTCAGGAATGACCCTCTTTTTTAATAATTAATTAATTAATTTGGCTGTGCTGGGTCGCATGCGGGATCTTCAGTTGCAGCATGCGAACTCCTAGTTGCATCATGTGGGATCTAGTTTCCTGACCAGGGATTGAACCCAGGCCCCCTGCATTGGGAGCGTGGAGCCTTAGCCACCACCAGGGAAATCCCAGGAATGACCCTCTTGTATTTGCTCTTTGCGGTGTTTCTGTTTCCAGATGATAAGAACAAAAATCACAAAATGTTTGAGTTTCACTTTGGGGGAGAGAAATTCTGATGGTGTTTTTTTCTTTACAGAATTGTGGTTGTTTTGGACTCTATGATCAAGGTGTTTACATTCACACACAATCCTCATCAGTTGCACGTCTTTGAAACCTGCTATAACCCGAAAGGTAAGAATCCAGAGGAGGATGGATGGTGGAAACTGGCTTCCTGGGTCTGATCCAGGCGGGACGCAGACCCATGCTGGGTGCCTCTCCTCCAGGTGGTCTTGGAGTGGTGTCACCCTAGTGGTGGGTCCTGAGGCATCTGGGGCTCTGGGGAAGGGTCTGGGAGATGCAAGCTCCCCACCTCGGTCCCTACCTTCTCCCCTGAACCTTCCCGCGGTCACAGCCCCGCTTCCTCGCTGTGGTTCTGAGATCCTGCCTCTTACCAGAATCATCGGAGTCCCTCTTGGGATTTTTCACTGTCAGCCATTCAGGAGCTCTATGGTGAGCCCTGGAATCCATGTTTTTATTAAGTTCTGAGACATTTCCTTCCCTTTTTCTTCTGGCTGGTGGATTATGTGTGGCTGACTTTGTTACTCATTTTATCATGTTAACTTTGCTTTTAAAATTTTGGAGTTTTTTCTTCTAGCTTTATTGAGGTATAATTTACATAAAACTCATTTTAAGTGTATCATTTGTTAAACTTTAGTCATTGTAAACAGTTGTGTAGCTGCCACCACAGTCAGGGCAGAACAATCCCGTCACCCAGGAGTTTCCCCAGGCTGTGCCCTTCCCCGCCTGACCTTCAGGTTTTGCCTTTTCAGATGTGTTTGGTGTCTTTCTCTTAGCTTAATATTTTTTAGATTCCTCCATGTTTTTGTGAGTGTGCTATTATTTTGCTCCTTTTTATTACTGAGTAATATACCATCATATAGATACACCACAGCTGTTGATCCATACCAGATTTTTGGCTGTTATAAATAGAAGCTGCTGTACATGTTTACATGCAGGTCTTTTTGTGGATGTATTTTTTCATTTCTCTTGGAGTGCAATTGCTGGGTCATATTGTAATTATTTTTTAGATTCCATATATAAGTGGTAACGTACATTATCTGTCTTTCTCTGTCTGACTTATTTCACTTAGCAAAATATCCTCTAGGTCATCCATGTTGCTGCAGATGGCAAGATGCCATTCCTTTTTTATGGCTGAGTAGTATTTCATTGTGTATATATCCACTCTCTGTGTTTTGATAGGAGCATTTAGTCTATTTACATTTAAAGTAATTATTGATAGGTACGTACTTATTGCCATGAATTGTTTTGGGTTGTTTTTGTAGGTCTTTTTTGTTCCTTTTTCTTTTGTTCTCGTCCCTTGTGATTTTTTTTTTTTTTTTTTTTGGCTGCATTGGGTCTTCACTGCTGTGCATGGGCTTTATCTAGTTGTGGCGAGCAGGGCTACCCTTTATTGCGGTGCGTGGGCTTCTCATTGCAGAGCACAGGCTCTAGGCACGCAGGCTTCAGTAGTTGTGGCATGCAAGCTCAGTAGTTGTGGCGCATGGGCTTAGTTTTGCTCCACGGCATGTGGGATCTTCCCGGAGCAGGGATCAAACCTGTGTCCCCTGCATTGGCAGATGGATTCTTAACCACCGTGCTACCAGGAAAATCCCTTCCCTTGTGATTTTATGACTGTCTTTAGTGTTATGTTTGGATTCCTTTCTCTTTTGTGTGTGTATCTATTATAGATTTTTGGTTTGTGGTTACTATGAGGTTTATATATAGCAATCTGTATATATACATGTGATTATTTTAAATGGCCTGGTCTCTTAATTTCAAATGCATTTTAACAACCCTACATTTTACTCCCCTCTCCCCACGATCTGTTTTTGACATTATGTTTTATATCTTTTTGCTTTGTGTGTCCTTTACTTATTGTGGATGTAGATGATTTTACTACCTTTGTCTTTTTTTTTTTTTTTTTTTGCGGTACGCGGGCCTCTCACTGTTGCGGCCTCTGCCGTTGGCGGAGCACAGGCTCCAGACGCACAGGCTTATCGGCCATGGCTCACGGGCCCAGCCACTCCGTGGCATGTGGGTTCTTCCTGGACCGGGGCACGAACCCTTGTCCCCCGCATCGGCAGGTGGACTCCCAACCACCACACCACCAGGGAAGCCCACTACCTTTGTCTTTTAACCTTCCCACTAGCTTTGTGTGTGGTTGATATTACTACTTTTACTCTATATTTACTTTAACCAATGAGCTTTTCTCTTTTAACAGTTTTCATGTTTCTGCTTGTGGCCTTTTCTTTTTTGCTTAGAGAAGTCCATTTACCATTTGTTTAAAAGACTATTTTTTTTGCATTGAATTACCTTGATACTTTTTTTTTTTTTAAATCAAATAAGTGTAAGATTCTTCTGGACTCTTTATTCTGCTCCAGTGGTCTGTGTTTCTCTCCTTATGCCAATATCAGATGACCTTAATTTCTGGAACTTCAAGATAATTCTTTTTTTATGTATGTATGTATTTATTTAGTTTTGGCTGCGTTGGGTCTTCATTGCTGCGCACGGGCTTTCTCTAGTTGCGTCAAGTGGGGGCTACTCTTCGTTGCGGTGCATGAGCTTCTCACTGCAGTGGCTTCTTCTGTCACGGAGCACGGGCTCTAGGCGTGTGGGCTTCAGTAGTTGTGGCATGTGGGCTCAGTAGTTGTGGCTCGCAGGCTCTAGAGTGCAGGCTCAGTAGTTGTAGTGCACAGGCTTAGTTGCTCCACGGCATGTGGGATCTTCCTGGACCAGGGATCGAACCCGTGTCCCCTGCATTGGCAGATGGATTCTTAACTACTGCACCACCAGGGAAGTCCCTGGAACTTCAAGATAATTCTTGAACTTAGGTAGTATAAGTCCTCTAATGTTGTTCCTATTTTATAAGAAATTGGGGGGCTATTCTAGGACCTTTTACTTTGCTTATAACTTAGTGACAGGTTGTCTGTTTCTTAAAAAAAGCCTGCAGAGATTTTAACTGTGATTGCACTTACTCTGTAGGTGGGTGAAGGTAGGTTCCAAGCTGTGGTCACAGGACAGCTCTCCACCCACCACGTCTTTGGTTTTCCTTTGCAATGTGTTATAGTGTCTTTTACATCTGTCGTTAAATTTATTCTTCAGTTTTGGTTTTTTTATGTTACTGTTAGTGGATTCATTTTTATTTTATTTTATTTTATTTATTTTTTAAGGATTCATTTTTAGATTTTACAATTTTGCATTCTCGTGGCTGACACCCCAAAAGACAGACATTTGATAAAGTTTATTCAGTAATAAGTTCAGCAAATGTTTCCAACTGTGAAGCCATCTCATGGGAGGGAGCTTTGCTTGGCCCTCTGCTGCCCTTCACAGGGAAAAGATTCTGTGAATTATTCTTACTTTTTCATGGGACCTGGAGGGCAGGGAGCAGGTATGGCTGTGGAAAAGCAGAAGCTTTGAGACGGTCCTGAGTCCTTGACGCATTTCCTTGTCTCTGTTTAGGCCTCTGTGTCCTGTGCCCCAATAGTAACAACTCACTCCTGGCCTTCCCGGGCACGCACACGGGCCACGTGCAGCTTGTGGACCTGGCCAGCACCGAGAAGCCGCCAGTGGACATTCCTGCCCATGAGGGCGTCTTGAGCTGCATTGCTCTCAACCTGCAGGGAACAAGAATTGCGACCGCATCTGAGAAAGTAAGTGGGTGTCCCTGCCCCACAGAGGTGCCCCTAGAGTGGCGTCTCCCGCCGTAGGGTGCAGGCTCCCGGGAAACCAGCCCTTCCCTGAAGATCCTGACCCCTGAGAGGCTCTTAGCCACCTTCTCTCAGGAAGCAAGTCATAGTTGACATAGAGAGTCCAAAAGTCATTTTATTTGGTTGTGCCCCATCTGTTTGGCAGTAGAATTAGTGTTTTTCTAACTGGCTGTGGGCATTATAATTAAGATGCCATTTCTGTGGACAGTGAGTGAACTGATGGCTCTCAGGGTGTGAAACAGCCCGGGGCCTCTGCCAGGGGAGCGTGTGCACGGGGCTCCGAGAGGGCCATGCCTGTGGGCCTGGGCCCTGGGTCTCCCTGACCCTCTCTCGGCCCCTGCCCGCTACAGTCGGACTAAAGAGACTCCAGTCTGTTCTCGGTAACAACAGAGGGAAAGTTGAGTTTTAGATGATGTGGGTGAGTTTGGGAACGGGTCGGATGGGTTAATGGGTTTGTGAATATAAATCATTTGAAGAAAACTAAAAAGTTGTGAATCTTTGATAATGAAACACTTCACTGTTTTTCAAAGGGGACCCTTATACGAATATTTGATACTTCATCAGGGCATTTAATCCAGGAACTACGAAGAGGATCTCAAGCAGCTAATATTTATTGGTAAGAAAGCACATTATTTTACCCTAGAGAAGGGGCCCTATGTGATCCGGAGGAGAGTAGGGACTACCCCCACGAGGCGGGCGGGGGCTGCTCTGCTGGTAGGGGCTGTTTTATTAGCTTGTTTTATTATTACTAATTTAAACTGTTTACTTATTATGGGAATATACACAAAAGTAGAGAGAATATTATGATTACCATGAACCCATTGTCCTGCATTTGTTAGAATTTGCTTGTTTTATTTCATCTCTTCACTGTCCCTCCAACTTATTTATTTATTTTTAAAAATTTATTTATTTATGGCTGTGTTGGGTCTTCGTTGCGGTGCACGGGCTTCTCATTGCGGTGGCTTCTCTTGTCGCAGAGCACAGGCTCTAGGCACTCAGGCTTCAGTAGTTGTGGCTCACGGGCTCTAGAGCACAGGCTCAGTAGTTGTGGTGCACTGGCTTAGTTGCTCTGCAGCATGTGGGATCTTCCCAGACCAGGGCTCGAACCCCTGTCCCCTGCATTGGCAGGTGGATTCTTAACCACTGTGCCACCAGGGAAGCCCCCTCCAACTTATTTTTCAGTAGCATCTTCAGGCAAACACTGGAGGCCTAGTTAGCCCATCTGTAGTCATTTCAGCCTCCTGTGAGGTTGACCTGCTCCTTCTGTGGTGGTTGTTACCATGTCCCACAGTGTCTGTAGCTCTGACAGGGCTGCACCCCTGCTTGGGTGGGACTTCGTTCTTTGTGTCTGTGGCCTTTGCAGGTGTGGAGCTGCACTGGGGCCTGAGTGATAAAAACACAGCTAGTATCTGGATGCTGGATGTAGTGTCCTTGGGGCCTCTGGTGCAGCCCGCTCTCCCATCTGTGTGCTCTCGGGCCCTTCCAGCCAGCCTGCGTGACGCCCACCTCTACAGGGCCTGGGTTGTTGGAGGGGAGTTTTTCTCCTTCAAGTGGCATGTTTGGGTGGCCTCAGGGCCCCTGGGGTGGCAGGGTGGTCTGCAGGGAGCCCTTTCCCTCTCCCTGGCACTTGAGGAGGGGCTGTGCCCTCGCTTTGACCATCTGGTTCTGTGCTGAGCCCCGTCAGCTGGTCAGGAGGGGTGGTTCTTAAAATGACTGTCCTGACCACGGGGGGTTGAGGTCAGGGCTCACTCCTGTGTCCACATGAGACCCGAGCTTCGTCTGGTTTCTCTGCAGCATTAACTTCAATCAGGACGCTTCTCTTATCTGTGTGTCCAGTGACCACGGCACGGTGCACATTTTTGCAGCTGAAGATCCAAAAAGGAATAAACAATCAAGGTAGGTTTTCCAGTTAGAAGGACAGAACATTGCCTGAGCGTTGCCCCACTCAGTCTGAGTCACAGCCGGGATGCTTTTCTTTGGTCGTTCATTTGATTCTCTGAAAACCAGTGCAGATTACTTGATGCTAAGACAGTGGCATCCCGACTTCCCCTTCCACTAGCTCCTTAGAAAATATCTGATGAGGATCCAGGCACCTTCCAATGAGGTAGAACTTGGTCCTGAACTCCAGCCACCATCCTTGTGTTAGCTGTTCAGAAAATTAATTTGGTGGCAGTAGAGCCCTGTGCCCCTTCTGGTGCTGATGGTTTCTGGATTTATAATAAACCCATTTGTAACAACTTAGTTTTTTCATGTGAAAGATAAAAATTAAAAGCAAAAATAGAATTTAAATCATTAAGGCTAAGCCGACATTAAAGAGAGCTGTGTCTCTAACTTTGTTATGTGACCGTAACTTACTTTCTTTGCTTCCTGTCCTCACAGTTTGGCATCAGCCAGTTTCCTTCCAAAATACTTCAGTTCCAAGTGGAGTTTTTCCAAGTTTCAGGTTCCCTCAGGCTCTCCATGCATTTGTGCCTTTGGAACAGAGCCAAATGCTGTCATTGGTAAGTGGTCCTTCCAGAGGAGAGTGGCCCCCAGGTGTGGTCAGCGCCCCACCAGCTCCACTGGTGGCCCTTCCTCTCTCCTGGGGGTCCTGTGCATCCCTCTCAGGGTCCGCACAGCCACCTGCCCTCCGGGGTTTCCCGGGCAGTCAGTGAGGCAGATCATTTGGTCTTGGAACCGGCGACCAAAGAGGGTTCCCCCATCGCCACACTAGCTGAGTAGATGCAGAACCCCCAGAACAGTGGGGTTCTCGGTCGAGTGCCCCTACCACCCACAGATCCCTCGGGGCTGCTCAGCCTCCACTCAGCCTGTGCAGTGAGCTCAGTGCGGGCTGCTTGCTTTCCACCCTGAGTGACACGGTCTCCTCTGCCCAGCGATCTGTGCGGACGGCAGCTACTACAAGTTCCTGTTCAACCCCAAGGGGGAGTGCGTCCGGGACGTGTATGCGCAGTTCCTGGAGATGACCGACGACAAGCTGTGACCCTCCACCAGGAGTGCGAGCACCACAGGCCCTGGGTGCCCAGCGGCCCCTCGAGCTCCTGGGAGTGGTGGTGATGGGCTGGGGGGGATGGCCTGGGACCTTGTCGCGAAGCCATACGTTGTCGTCTGTTTTCCAAAGCCAGACCTCCCGAGTCCAGTGTTAAAGGAAGAATCTTCAGGGCACGTGGACACTCACGCCCAACTGCTGGCTTCACCTTTCATTCAGCCGTGACGCTCACTTCATTGGTTCTGCCGCATCGGCCACCTGCAGTTGGGGCTCCGGACAAACTGGGGGTACGTGGAAAAAAGGAGGGACAAAGTGAAATTTGTTTGTGGCGACAGATTTCATCATTTTTACTGAGTCTGTAATGGGGAGGTGAACACACGTGTAAGTGTTGGTTCTCACCAGATTTAAGTGGAACAATCATACCGGCAGCCTTAGGAAAGGAGGAAAGGAAGCCCTTCTCCCATCTAAACTGAAGAAAGAGGGCATAGGTCTGGCGTCTCCCTCAAGAGCTGCATGTCGTGCGTCCTCGTCTTTTTGGAGCCATTGGAATTGAGGCAGCACCATGCCCACCCTGTGAGCAGTGCCTGTGGCCTCCTGGTGAAACTCTGGGTCAAAGGGAGTTTCCCTGTTACACGTAGGCAACAGAGTAATGCATAGACTTTAAAACTTAGTCATAGAAGAAAGCGTCACTTAATTTGGAGGATACCAAGGGAAACGGGCGTCTCAACAAAGCAGTGCCTGGTTTCTGTGGGCCTGGAGAGGATGCCTCGGCCGGCCGATTCCACTTCCCTTTCTCACCATCTTTTCTCCCCATTTTTAAGACTAGCTGCACACTAACATTCTGGGAATGAGAGGCACATACTTTTTTTAACGTTTGGTAACTAAAATAGGTTATGGGCTCTATATTATTAGTAGTACTTGAGGTATATATTTAATTTTCTTAAATTCCCTTAAAACTTAATTTTATGTTTGATTTCAGGTTGCAAACATTAAAATCTGCAGCAGCAAATTCTCAGTTTGCCAGTTCTTTTACTGTCATGTAATCAGCTAACTTTGTCTGTGGATTTCAATGTGAAGTATGCATGTTACTTTTATGTGTATTTAATCATGAAATTTAATTTTGCACACTTACTTGTAATGTTTCTTTTAAATAAAAATGACTAATTTTGTTGTACTCTACCCATCAAGGGAAAAGAATTGTATGTTACAAAACCAAAGCCCCAGTTTTAGAACCTTGTTGGACTGCAGGCTATAGGAGCGGCCCGGTGCACTTAGTGCCTAAACTGTCCAGGACTGCGTGGGGGCCAGGTGGACGCCCTGCTGCCCATGTGGGTGGTGGCCTGGCTCGGGGAGCAGGGGGGAAGAGAGTGATGTTCACTAGCAGTTTCTGTCGTCTCTGGTGGGGAAGCTCTGCCTGAAATCCCTTTGGGGGACACTCCCTTTGGGGGAGACACCAGCGTGGTGTCGGGCCACCCGTCAGTGTCCGTCTAACACTAGCCCTAACTTTGGCCCAGGAGTAGGAGGGGTCCTTCACATTTACATCGTCAGTAGTTTATATTTTCCCCGAATATAATCCCTTTCGTGTTTCCACATATACATTAAACTAGGAAAAAAGTTCCTCCTCACAGTGTGTGGAGGTGCTGCAGGCTGGTGAAGAGCCAGTTCACTGGCCCAGGGAGAGGCTGTACCCAGGACGACCTGTAATGCTCGGCACCTACATTAAGAGTCCACGGTGTGGGAGCACGTCCTGGCTCTGCCACGCCGGGCACAACCTTGCCTCCTTTATAAAATGACAGAACAGGGACATCCTGGGTGGTATGGATGACCACCTAGGGGCTCTGGTTTGTCTTCTCGGGGTTTCCCTTCGCGATGGTAAAGACACCACGTCTCACCTGGGAAATGCCCTGGACGAGGCTTCCAGAGAGCACGGTGAGGTCTGGAAGGCTGAGGCAGCCAGGCACCGTCCACCCTCCCCAGGCCTGTGCGCGTGGCCTCACTTTATCCTCTCAGGGACGTGGCAGGAAGAGCCATACCTGGCGAGCAGGCTGTTCGGTGAACCTTCCTCGGTCTGTTTAGGACAGCAGCAGACTTGGTTTTTCAAATTGACAACCACTGTTTGTTGCCTTATTTAGAGAAAGGGAGTTGCTCTAAGCCAGAGCTGCCTCCAATTCCTCCCTCAGCTGAGTCCTGCCGGCCCCTGAACGTGGGTACAGAGGGACACAGATGTAAAAGTCCTGTGTCCAGGGCTTCCACAAGCCCCACTTGGTGGCTGGGCTGGACAGGCCTGGCTTGTTTCTCCCCCAAGTGTCCATGTGAATGAACATCCAGGAACCACCTCACAGGGCCCTGCTCACTGGGCTCTTCTGCCTGCTGTCCAGGCCGTGGACGGGGAGGGCTCCTCTGCGCCCTGCAGCCTCCACCCCCTCCCCCCTGCCCCTGGCTTGTCTGTCCCTTTAGTCCTCAGTGGCAGTGCCCCTGCTCACTGCGGCCGGGAGGGTGAGGCCCGCTCCCCTCCTTACTCTGCTTGTGAGACCAAAGCTTCTCATGTTTGCATTTCTTTTTCTGCAGCCAAACCAAACTTCTAGATGAGTTCACACAACTTTGTCCCTGGTCTCTTTCCTTTCTTTCTGTAAGAGGCATTTGAGCAATTACAGTACTTTTGGAACTTGTGCTGAAATTTTCCTCTTCAAAATGGATCAGAAAATACTTACCAAATTACAAAATGTTCATTGTAAGAAAAGAACATAGAGAAGAATGTAAAGTTGGAATCAAAATCGCCCTGAGTTGCCGTCTCCAGAGAAGACTACTCTTGGAAAGCCCACGCCTTCTGGGGTGAAGTCTGTAATTCTCAGCAGCATTATAGGGACCATTCTTTAACTTTTCACAACTCGTGAACATGTCAAAACACTGTAATTGCCCGAAGATGCCTATTTGTATTTTTTGCTTCTATAAACGTTTTGGAAATGGAAATCCTTGTGCATACATGTTTACACACTTGTCCACCTATTTCTTTGAATAGAACTGGAATTGCCAAGCCAGAGGATCTGCACGTATAAGATTTAGTATGTTTGCCACCTTGCCTGCCATGATTCTGTCAGCTTCAACAGCCAACACCTCACATGCTCACCGGGACCAGGCTCTGAGCATGAGCTTTTTAATCTTTGATGGAGAAAAAAGATCGATTTCTAGCCAGGTTGAACATTTTGGAATACCTTTGCTGGCCATCCGTAATTATTTTGTAAATTGCTTACTCATGCCTTCGACTATATTTCTGTTGGTGTATTTTGTCTTTTTTGTTGATGAGAACTTTTAAAATAATCACCCCTTGTCGTTTTTTTCACTTTGGGTTTATTTCAGTTTGAGGGGTTTTACTTTGCTGTGTATGTATCTTGAATTTTTACATAGTCTGATCTATCAGCCTTTTTCCTTTATGGTTTCTAGTATTGGCTTGTGATTAAAACAAAACATTTTTCACTGGGTTCGATGTACAGGTCTTATTTTCATAATTCAGTCTGAGCGTAATTTCCAAACACGTAATGGGGAAAGGGCCTCATCTTCCTGCGCCGGTGGGTGAGGCATTGCTCAAGCCAAACCAAGCCAGGAATGACTCAACCCCAGATCCTCTTCCTGCCCTGGGTTGTGGTATCTCATCCACCTTAGTGCTCTTTTCTGGTTTGGATGAAAATGATGCAGTTGCCCTACTACAATGCCATTTATCAACTGATTCATTTGTTACGCACGGACTTACTGTACTACTTCACAAAGAACTATGTTCTGGTTACATGGCTCTGCTGATCGTAAGCATCCTTAAGCATTTTTTTCCCAGATGAACTTTAAATGGAATAATAGCTAAAAATAGAATTTTATTGGAATTCCAAAAACTCAAAAATGATTGTTTCTGAAGTGCTGAGGGACAGAATGTATCAGGATTTAATAAATATTTTCTCCCCAACAGTAATGTGGTAACATCACTGAGGACACCGTAAGTGCACTGTCATTCATATTTGTTTTTTTTTAATGACAAAGCTATTCAACTCGTGTGGAAAGAAGCTGTGAGTCTTCCTTTTGTTCTTCCTGTGTCCTGTTTCAATATGATAAAAATTATTTTATGAAATTACAATTTGGAAACTATGGTATGTCTACATTTGCTTTTCTTTGTGTTTATCATGCATGGGGCTTGCTGAGCTTCTTGAAACTAGATTTATGGCTTTCATCAAATTTGTGAATTTCAGCCATTTCCTTGAATAATTCTTCTGCTACTGTCTCTTTCCTATTGGGATTCAAGTACACATGTATAACACCTTATATTGTCCCACTCTGATCATTGAGGCTGTTCATATAGTTTTTACAGTATTTTTTCCTGTTTTTAAAGATAGCATTGGGACTTCCCTGGTGGTGCAGTGGTTAAGAATCCACCTGCTGATGCAGAGGACACGGGTTCGATCCTTGGTCCAGGAAGATCCCACATACTGTGGAGCAACTAAGCCCATGCGCCACAACTGCTGAGCCCACGAGCCACAGTTACTGAAACCTGTGCGCCCTAGAGCCTGCGCACTGCAATTACTGAGCCCACGTGCTGCAACTATTGAAGCCCACGCACCTAGAGCCCGTGCTCCACAAGAGAAGCCACTGCAATGAGAACCCCATGCACTGCAACAAAGAGTAGCCCCCGCTTACCACAATTAGAGAAAGCCCACGCGTGGCAACGAAGACCCAACGCAGCCAAAAAATTTTAAAATTTTTAAAAATTAAAAAAAATTAGCATAATTTAAAAATGACCTATTACTGCCCACTCTGCTTTCAAGACTGTACCATGTACTTTAAACTTTAGATGAATCTGTCAGTTCTAAAATTAGTTTCTAATTCTTAACTAAGCTTTTTCATTTGCTCATTCACATGAACAATCTTTCTTTACGTCCTTGTGCATATTTGTAGGACATAAGTTAAAATCTTTGGTAATTCTCACATTTGGATTTTCTCAGAGCACGTCTCCATTGATTTTCTTTTATTCTGTGTATGAGTCACATTAACCTGTGTGTATAGTACTTTGGGGTTGTACCTTGGACATTGCAAATGGTATGTGTGTTGTTATGGATTCTGTTATGTTTCTCTGAAAAATGCAGGTTTTTTTCTTTAAGCACTCTGGACCCACCTGAACAGTCAAGACAAGAGTGAGGCAGACGAGGTGCTGAGAGCACCAAGTTTAAGGAGGCGCATGCTCGCAGCTTCATGCCACTGGGAATGATTGTGTCGTTTTGTCTGATGGTCTCTTTGTTAATGTGGTGAATCACATTGATTTTTTTAAATTAGTTTTTATTTATTTTTGGCTGCATTGGGTCATCGTTGCTGCACGGGCTTTCTCTAGTTGTGGCGAGCAGGGGCTACTCTTCGTTGCAGTGCGTGGGCTTCTCATGCGGTGGCTTCTCTTGCTGTGGAGCACGGGCTCTAGGTGCACGGGCTTCAGTAGTTGTGATGCGAGGACTCTAGAGTGCAGGCTCAGTAGTTGTGGCCCGCGGCCTTAGCTGCTCCGTGGCATGTGGGATCTTCCCG
This sequence comes from Orcinus orca, assembly GCF_937001465.1. Taxonomy (NCBI): domain Eukaryota; kingdom Metazoa; phylum Chordata; class Mammalia; order Artiodactyla; family Delphinidae; genus Orcinus; species Orcinus orca. The sequence goes on along the minus strand of NC_064577.1, from coordinate 34,141,213 downwards.
GACCAGGGCTCAAACGCGTGTCCCCTGCATTGGCAAGTGGATTTTTAACCACTGCACCACCAGGGAAGTCCCAAGACTACATTTCTTGTCATTCGTGATCACTGAAGTCTGTTACTTTAGCTTGTGTTCAGCTAATGTTTTGTCACAGATTTCCTTATGTTCCTGGATCCAATAAGATTTTAAAAAAGCTATTCTGCCCTTTTAAATCACCTGACCCATGCTGCCAGGGAAGCTACTTCAGGTTGTGGGTGTTGAAATAATGGCCAGATCTGAACCAGCCCCTCAGCAAACCGCCAGGCAGATTAAAATACACAACTCAGAATTTTGGAGGAGAAAGTCCCTATTGTCCACCCTGACTTCAGCAAGCTGTACCAGGAACGTGGGGTGCTGTCCCCATGGCTGTCTGCCACAAGGCTGGATGATGGGGGATGGTCGTTGCTACGTGAAATGCCAAAATTCACTGCAATTTACCAGCCTTTCTATATGGAGCACTCCCCTGGATATTGCAAGTGTTTGCGTAGACTCCATAGTTCCAAAATAGTTAATTCAGACAGTTCTTAACAGCTCAGTAGCTGATTTGATGGGGGACAATTCCTGGAGCTTATCTATGTTGGAAGGTTTTGAGTTACAAATTCAATTTGTTGACAAGTCTATTCTGTCTACCTATTTCTTTAGTAAATTTGGTAGTTTGTGTATTTCGAGGAATTAGTCTGTTCCATCTAAGATGTCAGATTTATGAGCACATTTTTTCATAGGATTCCTTTATTATCCTTTTTACAGATGTGGATGTGGTAATGAAGCCTGCAATTAAGGTTCAGTATTACGTGCTGCCTTAACATTTGGTTCAGCTGGGAAGGCCTGGAATGGCCTAACTACAAGTTCTGCTACCCACTCTACTTCCATGGATAAAGCCCCCCAGCCAAACAACTCTCCTTATCAAACAGAACAGGTGCAGTTCCTGCTTATCCCTGAGTAAGCATTTTCAGTTCCCTTCCAGCTCATGGGGTTATTCAAACAATCACATCCTCCCGGAACGGGGTCCCCCACTGTTTTTTTTTTTTTTAAACATCTTCATTGGAGTATAATTGCTTTACAATGGTGTGTTAGTTTCTGCTTTACAACAAAATGAATCAGTTATATATATACATATGTTCCCATGTCTCTTCCCTCTTGCTTCTCCCTCCCTCCCACCCTCCCTAGCCCACCCCTCCAGGCGGTCACAAAGCACCGGAGCTGATCTCCCTGTGCTATGCGGCTGCTTCCCACTAGCTATCTACCTTACGTTTGGTAGTGTATATATGTCCATGCTCTCTCTCGCTTTGTCACAGCTTACCCTTCCCCCTCCCTATATCCTCAAGTCCATTCTCTAGTAGGTCTGGGTCTTTATTCCTGTCTTACCCCTAGGCTCTTCATGACAATTTTTTTTCTTAAATTCCATATATATGTGTTAGCATACGGTATTTGTCTCTCAGTCCCCAACTCTTGATACAAAGCCTGCCTCCTGTAGCCCTAGGTTATTCACTGTGTTCCCAAGTGACGCCCATGTGATCCTACTTGGCTTGCAGTGTCCTCGGATGTGCGTATGTGTGATTGATAAACTACAGTTCATCTCATCTGGCCAGTGTCATAGTGTCACGTCCAGCCACCCCCATGTACACAGGGTGGGAATACTGCCTCCATAATAGGGTGAATAGGTGGTAGGTAGAGCAACGGAGCTTATCACAGAGAGCCCATCTCTCATTCCTGATGGTGGTCATTTGTATCCTCTCTTTCCTCCGTCATTCCAGTCGAAGTTAATTTGTTGATTTTTTTTTTTTTCAAAGAATCAGCTTTGATTTCATTGATCTTTTTTTCTCCTTATTTATTTTTTCAATTTTTGCTGATTATTTGCTATGGGTTATATTCATTCTTTTCTAGTTTAAGGTAGAATTGTAGGTGACTGAATTTTAGGTTTTCTTTGTGCTATAAAATTCCCTATAAACACTTTTAGCTGCATTTCACAAATTTGATATATTTTCATGTTCATTCTGTTACAATTATTTTCTAATTCCCTTTAAGACTTCCTGTTTGAATCATGGATTATTTCAAAATATGATGTCTAATTTCAAAACATTTGAGGATTTAAAAAATATCTTTATTATTGATTTCTAGTTTAATTCCCTAATTGTCAAAGAGCATACTATGTATGATTTTAATTCTTTAAAGCTTGTAAGTTTTGTTTTATGACCCAAGGTTTGGTCTATATTGGTGAATGTTCCATGTGCATTTGAGAAGAATGCGTATTCTGTTGAGTAGAATGCTCTATCAATGACAATTACATTGACTGGTGTTGCTCAGAGCTTTTATATAGCCTTGCTGACTTTCTGTCTACTTATCAATTACCTAGAGAGGAATGTTGAAGTATCAAAATGTAATGTGGATTTATTTATTTTAGTTCTTTCAGCTTTTGCTTCATTTATTTTGTTACGTTGTCTTGCAGAATTGTTCCTTTTATCATGATGAAATGCCCATCTTTATCAGTGATAACTTTCCTTGGTTTGAAGTCTGCTCTCTCTGAAAATAAAGTAACTACTCCTGGGAATTCCCTGGCGGCCCAGTGGTTAGGACTCTTGTGTTTTCACTGCTGAGGCGTGGGTTCAGTCCTGGTCAGGGAACGAAGACCCCCCCTCAAGCCGCGCGGCACCGTCAAAACAACAACAACAACAACAAAAACTACTCCTGCTTTTTTTTTCTTATCAATTTATTTGTTTTTATTTTTGGCTGTGTTGGGGTCTTCATTGTGGTGTGCAGGCTTCTCATTGTGGTGGCTTCTCGTGGAGCATGGGCTCCAGGTGTGCAGTCTTCAGTAGTTGTGGCACGCAGGCTCAGTAGTTGTGGCTCGCGGGCTCTAGAGCGCAGGCTCAGTAGTTGTGGCGCACGGGCTTAGTTGCTCCACAGCACGTGGGATCTTACTGGACTAGGGCTCAAACCCGTGTCCCCTGCATTGGCAGGCAGATTCTCAACCACTGTGCCACCAGGGAAGCCCCTCCTACTTTCTTTTGTTTTTGTTTTTTTTGTTTTTGTTTTTTGCGGTACACGGGCCTCTCACTGTTGTGGCCTCTCCCGTTGCGGAGCACAGGCTCCGGATGCACAGGCTCAGCGGCCATGGCTCACGGGCCTAGCCGCTCCGCGGCATGTGGGATCTTCCCGGACCGGGGCACAAACCCATGTCTCCTGCATTGGCAGGCGGACTCTCAACCACTGCACCACCAGGGAAGCCCCCTCCTACTTTCTTTTGATTAGTGTTAGCATGATGTCTTTTTTTCCATTAATTTACTTTTAATCTATATTAAGTGTCTTTATATTTAAAGTTTCTTGTAGACAACATATAGTTGAGTCTTGCTTTTTGATCCACTCTGACAATCTATGTGTTTTATTGGTATATTTAGACCATTGATGTTCAAAGTGATTACTGATATAGTTGGATTAATATCTACCACATCTGTTATTGTTTTGTATTGTCCTTGTTTTTTGAAAATGTTATGCCTAGGTAGTTGTTTTTTGCATTTATCCTGATTGGTATTCTCTGAGCTTCCTGGATCTGGGGGGAAATTCTCATTCATTCTCGTTTCAAACATTTCTTCTGCTCCTTTCTTTCTGGTACTTCCATTTTCTCTAGTACTCCTGTAACACATAGGTTATACCTTATGTAGCTGCCCCCACAGTCCTGGGATGTTCTGCTTTTTATTTTTATTTTTCCTAGTCTTTCTTCTCTTAGCTTTTTACTTGTGAAAGTTTCTATTGATGCATCCTGAAGTGCAGAGATTCTCTCCTCAGTTGTGTCCTGTCAACTAGCAAGCCCATCACAGACACTTCTGTTACAATGTTCTTTATAGTTCTTTAAGGATTTCCGTCTCTATGCTTACATCGCCTATTTGTTCTTGCATGCTGTCTACTTTATCCATTAGAGTTCTTAACATATTAGTCCTAGTTGTTTTAGATCCCGTCTGATAACACCAACACCCCTGCCACGTCTGGTTCCGATGCTTGCTCTGTCTCTACAAATTGTTTTCCTTTTAGTTAATACTTGTAATTTTTTCTTGACAACTGGATATGATGTACTGGATAAAAGGAGCTGCTGTACACAGGTCTTCAGTGACGTGGTAAGGTGCGGGATGGGGGTGGGGCAGGGCAGCGGTGTACAGTCCTATGGGCAGGTCTCAGGGAGCCTGTGCCTCTGGGCTATGAACTACATAAGAGTTTCTCAGGTTTTCTTCCCTCTTAGATGGGACAGGGTGGCTAGAGTGGGCTGGTTGGGAATTTCCCTTCTAGGTCAGGTAGGCTCTGGTTAACTCTTTTCTCCTGAAGGCAGGCTTTGTTAAGAACGCAGTACTCTAGGGACTTCCCTGGCGGTCCAGTGGTTAAGACTTCACCTTTCAATGCAGGGGGTGTAGGTTTGATACCTGGTCAGAGTGCTAGGATCCCACATGCCTTGTGGCCAAAAAACCAAAAAACAAAGCAGAAGCAATATTGTAACAAATTCAATAGACTTTAAAAATGGTCCACATCAAAAAAGAACCTAAAAAAAAAGTGCTCTGGTCTATTTCAAACATGGTTCCTTTCCCCTCCCCTGGTTTTTTCCAATATTTTCTGTGAGAACCTGGTTGAGTTTCTGGAAGTAAAATGTACAAAAGTGTGGGGAACCCCTAAGACTGGGTTCCCCTGGGGCATTAACTCTCAGAGTTGTCCAGCAGTTGACTGCTCACAGGGGAGGTTTTTGTAGCCCAGCACCGGTCCCCGTGGTAGTCTCCACTCCTGTGTTCGCCCATCTGTCTCTCCTATCTTGGGGGTAGTGGTTTGCCCTGCACCCTCACCTCTCTTAGCTCCAAGACGAGTTGTTGATTTTTGGGCTGTTGCACTATTTATGTGTTAGGAGGAAGTGGCAGCTTCCCAGCTCCTTACACGTGGAACCTGAAACCAAAGTCCCTGCTTCATTTATTTTGAGGCACTGTTGTTGGGTGCTTGGAACCCTAGGGCTGTTGTGTGTCTTGGTGCATTGACCCTGTATCATTATGTAACGTCTTTATGCCTGATAGTTTTCCTTATTCTGAGGTCTACTTTGACATTAATATAGTCACTCCAACTTTCAAGTGTTCGCAGGATATACTTTTTCTATCCTTTTACTTTTAACCTATCCATATTATTTAAAGTAAGTTGGGTTTTATTTTTTCATCCAACTGACACACTCTTAATTGGTCTATTTAGACTATTTATATTTAATGTAATTATTGATAAGATCCTACCATATTATTGTTTTTTGCTTGTCCCCTCCCCTTTGGGTTCCTGTTCTCTGCCTTCGTGTTATTTCAAAATAAATTTTAGCGTTCCATTTTAATTTACCTTTTGGATTTTTCCTTTACCTTTGTTTGGTATTGGGATTGCACTAGTGACTACAACAGACAAAGCTAGCTTTTCAGTCTACTTAAGAATGTTTTACCACTTCAGTGTAGAAATGTAGAGACCTACAAACCTTTGCCTTCCTCCTTTATATTGTACTTTTGTCAATATGTGTTAAGTTTACATACACTGAAAACCCTGATAGACAATGTTAAAACTTTTACATTGGAAAGTTAGAATATTTTAAAGAAATTAAGAGGAAAAACTAGTTATTATAGTTGCCCAGATATTTACCATTTCTGTTGATCTCTTCCTTCATTCCTGAAGTTCCAAAGTTTCTGTTGTTTACTTTTTGCCTGAAGAATGTCCTGTAGCGTTTCTTTTTGAGCAGCTCTACTGGTTAAGAATTCTTAGTTTTCCTTCATCTAAGAATATCTTTTAATCTGCACTCCTGATATTTTCTATGGATATAGTATTCTAGATTGAGTTACCTTAAGCCTTTTACAATTTTTCTAGTCATAGGGCCTCCATGGTTTCTGATGAGAAATTTGTATTCAGATTGTTACTCTGTATGTAGTAAGTAACTTTTCTTTGGGTGCTTTCAAGATAAAATGTTTTCAGTGTCAGTAGCCAGTGGTGTGTCTCGACATGGTTTTTCTTTGAGTTTATCCTGTTTGGAGCTTTGTGAATCTTTACAATTATATCTGGGACATTTTTAGGCATTGTTGTTATTATTATTATTTTTAAAACACCAATGTCTTTCTCCTCTTGCTGTGAATTCATTAACCCAGGGTATATTTGATCTTTTTATGTTGTCCCACAGGTCCCTGAGGCTAAGGTTCGTTTGTTTCCGAGCATTTTTCTGTTGATCCACCGAATTTTTCATTTGTTAAGTTCTATAGCTTTCGGTTCAAGAGCATTTGTCCTTACTTCATGGAGTCTGGTTACAGTAATTAAAGCCATAGAAAGCTAATGTCCTTTTCTGATTATTCCAACATGCTTAAGTTGACATCTCTTATCTTTCCCCTTAAGAGATTTTCCTGGCTCTTTGTACACTGTAATTTTGAACTGTATTCTGGACATTGTTCATTTTATGAAGCTCTGAGTCCTGTTTAAATCCTGTAGAGAATGTAGAATCTTTTTTTTTTTTTTTTTTTTTTTTTAAGCAGGCAAATAACCTGGCTAGGTTCAGAATAAATGTGCCGACCTGCCCTCTGTGGGTTGTGGTTTGGGGTCAGTTGTTGGGGGTCAGTTGTTTCCCAAGCTCTGCAGTGCTATTTGGGGCCATTCTTCACGGGAGTTCAATTAATAAAGACTTTGCTTTGCTTCCTCAGTCAGTTCCAGGCATGTGCAGCTGAGGGTGAGCCCAGGATGCCATACACAGCCCTAGAGAATCTTTCTCTAACTTCCTGTCTCCTAGGTACCCGCTTTCCTGGCCCTTGGCTAAGTCTCAGGCTTTAGCCTCCCTGCGATGTTGCACACTCCTTGGGGCCAAAGAAAAGTATTTCTCCCTCCTGCCCCCAACTTCTTTGGACTAGAAGTGTCCCCTTTCCCAATTCCTCTTCTCTGAGTCCTCAGTGTCTCCAGGGCTCCTGCTTACAGGTATACAGTTTTGTGATTCCCCTCCACATGTCCCACAGGGGCCCCCTTCCCTTGTGAGGGGAAGGCTTCTCTTGGGTATTCTGATGTTCATTCCTAACATGCAGTTCTGATATTCAGGCTGTCCTGGAGTCTACATCAGGAGATACAAGAGGGGAGAAAAATTCAGGAAAATAATGACCACATTGGTGGTTCTTCCAGTTTTAACCCCCTTGCTACTATTTCTTTTTCAGAGGACTGTGACAGTTGCTTTATTTATTCAGCCAATGGGTGAGACACAGGGCAGAGACCTCAGAAAGACATTTCTAAAATCAGAAAATTTTGTGCCCACAGGTTTAGTCATCTCATCAGAGATCACCTGAGAGACCCATGTTAAAATCTAATTTTGTATTGCTATGGATGTAAACATGGAGGGGTAACAACAAGAGGCAGTATTCCACAGAGACCTACGGTGAGTGCTGGCCAACAGGCTACAGTTTAAATCACTACATACCATGGGTTCTTTCACCTCCCATATTTAGGACTGAACTTACCATATGGCAACTGCACATAGCTTCATGACATGCCCCAATGCCTTCCCTTTTTTTTTGGGCCGTGCCGCATGGCATGCGGGATCTTAGTTCCCTGATCAGGGATCAAACCTGTACCCCCTGCAGTGGAAGCTCAGAGTCCCAACCACTGGACCACCAGGGAATTCCCCCCTATATCTTCCTTAGAGACTAAATGTGGGCCTCTCCGCAATAACTAACATGGCTTTTGCTACATGAAAGACCTCTTATCAGAGTTACTGAATTGTTTCCTATACCTGAAGGCCTCCTGCCTTCAACATCTTTTTCTTGGGTAAAGGTAGGTTATCCTGTAGGATAGCTCTATTTGACTCAGTTTAACTTCAACAAGGCGACCCTAATGAATTACCAGAGGAGCTTTTCCTGAGTGAGAAGGGGGAGGTGAGACCTAATGCACTTCAAAGCATCTACAAAATGGACTGCACCTAAGAGCCTGTGCTCTGTGACAAGAGAAGCCACTGCAATGAAAAGCCCGTGCACCACAACGAAGAGTAGCCCCCGCTCGCTGCAACTAGAGAAAGCCTGTGTACAGCAATGAAGGCCCAATGCAGCCAAAAAATAAATAAAATAAATACATTTGTTTAAAAAAACAACATGGACAGCAGATCTGAAAAAAACATTTAGGAATGCGCCCTTTTGTTAGGAGAGAGAGTCTCAGTACACGAAGAGCAGCTCTTTTACGCTAATAGAACTGTTTTTACACTAGGGCATCAATGTCAAGAACAAAACTCCATGTGAACACTCTGTGCTTGAGCTTCATTTAGCTCCCAAAGGGGACTTCGTGTCATTTCAGTATTCTCCCTTCCTCTTCCTACCCCTCAGGACATCAGCAATCCATACCTTCTAGGAGCTGGACAATCCAAGTGTTAACAGTGTGGGGACCGGAATACCATGTGCCTATTTAGACGAGATTTTCATCTCATGGGAGGATGTATCTCAGGCTGTTTGCAATGATCTTTCTCAAGCTGAGGCGCAAGTCTGCAGAAGAAATGGCAGCTACAACCAGAACCTCAAAGTAAGTTTGAAAACTCTAACATGATGGATTGAAAGCCAGCAAGACTGTTATCGCTGCCTGTGACCCAATGCCCTTTTCACACGCAAACACTCAATGCCCCCTTTCTTCTGGTGGAGTCAAGAAGCCTGAACTGCTGTCCTCACAGCAGCTCCTTCGAATACCCGCTCCAGTGCTCTAGGCCTTTGGTGTGCTCAGAGAGCATTTAAAAAAAGCAAAAAAGCATGCCTGCTTAAGCTTATCAAAATGACAATGATACTCTGTATTCAATTAAAATTAATAAAAATATTTTATTGAATTTCAGGAACTTGGTACTTTTAAAATTTCAAATCTTTGCACACAAATCACCACTATACCTTCTAGAATAGTGGAGGTTAGGACTTGAAGATTGTCACTTGTCTCTTTGTGTAACATAGCACAGAAATCCCAAGTCCTGACACGCCCCACCCCCTTCTGACCATGGCCCCCTCTACTCTGTTGTTCTAGGAGAGGACGATGAGAGGTGTGATGCATTTAAGGAGCTCAGCTGTCCGGGTGGAGACTCAACTGACGTGAGAGGAAGATTAATCCAAAAACCATGCATAGACACCTTGGGATGCGCCACATCACTTGGATCACGTGTGAGTTTCCCTTTTGTATTTTTGTCTGGTTCAGGGCAAAGCTGCTGAAATGAAATTTCTAGTCCCTGAGGGAGCTCAGAAGTTTGGCAGAAGTCAAAGCAGAGACTTTTTGAAATGAGACACTTAGGAACCACCAGTGGACAGCCGGGCGGGAGTGAATTGCAATGTGACTGTTGATGTAGCACCAGGCATCAATTGGGGCCACAAGGACACAAGCTCAGTGACTCCTGGGTGTTGAAGGGCTCCTGGGGATTCAAAGCTAAACTTAAAAAAATTTTTAAGTGCCCAGGACACGGTAGTTTGTTAATCTATGTTTTCCTTTTCCTGCCCTCTCCTTGATATTCTTAAATTCCTGTGTGCCAATGAATGAGCCAAATGAATAAGACAGAAGGAAAAAGGAAAGAGAATGCCCCACCTTTGAAAAAGGCATGCTCTAGCTCCCAGCAGCCAAAACTAACCTTCTCCCTTCTTTAAATTTGAGAACAAGGTACTTTTCTTACCTATAAACCAAGCAGAAATCCCTCCAGGCCCATAAAGTCTACATTTTAGGCTCAGAAATAATCAACTGATGGACTGGGCTTATGCAGGGAAAATCTACCCGAGTCTTTCTGGACGGCTGTGGAGATGCGTCTCCTGGAGGACGCACAAGGCATTTGCTTAGTGTTGCCCAGGCCATCTCCCCATCAGGGTGGTCTTGTCCACTCACCTCCCCAGAGCTCAAGGTTAGGGGGCTGCGGTGGCCATGACTAAGGTCTGGAGCACTCAGTGGAGTGACCCGATCCCACATGTAGGACACGGCAGATCCGAATTATTTTGCAAATTGCAAACCTTCTGAGTAAAAAGAAAAAAAATATACATTCCAAGGTATCTGTAAAGTGCCTGGGAGATGCAGCTTGCTGCCCTGAGGTGCTCTGATCCATCCGTGCTTCAGTCTGCAAGTTAGATTTTGCTACTGTCACACACGTGGTCTCATTCACATGATGGTTTCGTTTTTATTTTTTAAATGGCTGAGTTATAAATCCAGCTAGTGTGCAGTAATTTCATAATTTTTAATATGCATTATCTGCAACAACATTGTGACAGCTCCATACCGTGGATTGACACACAATACTTAGAACAGGTTTATCATATTTGGTCTTTAGGTAAATAATAACTGTTTTAAAATTGCCTAAATATACCATTCTGAGCTGTTTCATTCCACCAGGAAAATACAGGGGTTTTTTCCTCTCTTTAAAAAAAAAATTAAATACCAAAATAACTACATTTAAATAAATAATGACGATGACATTTAAAAATTCACAATAAGGCCAAAGCCCTCTTTCTGTTTGCATGCTGCTCAGCTCTGACCCCCAGAACCCTCTGGAAAGGTGAGTGGCTTTCTTCTGGAGGAACATGGGCTGAGGCCGTGCGGGCCTCCTACTTCTCATTCTCTCACCTTTGTTTCCTTTCCTTTCGCTTTTATTTTTTGTAGGAGAGAAGTCAGCCTTAGTACTGAATTCAGTTCTAAAAGGTTGAGGGGAATTTCCTATTACAAATCAGAAAGCAACCTAGGTGTTTCCAATGCTTACCGGGACGGAGGGTGCCTGCTTCCAAGACCCTTGTATCAACAGGCAGCTTCTGCTCCACCCCAGCAGCTGCTCCTGCCATGAGGGGGGCAAACCGCACCATCATCGGGTGGCCGGCTGGTCGGACGATGCCGAGAGCTGGTGACGGCACCTAAAATAGCGAACGTGCCACGGAGAGATCTGTGATGTTTGTTTGAAAAGGGTGTGTGATAAAAGATTGAATCTTTTTTTCCAAATGAAGAAGTAATAGTTCTTTTGTTTTAAACATACACAATACATAGGAGACTTGTTTTACTTAGAGTGGAAAATTATGCCAGGGACAAAGTCAACACAAAGAAACAAACAACAAAAAGTAGCAAGAAAGAGAAATGGGTAAGTGCAGTTCCGCGAGCCTGGCAGCTCTTTCCGTCAGGGTTACAAGTGGCCCGCGGGTGTCCGTCTGTGTGTCTGTCCGTCTTACACACGGAAATGGAGGTGGATTAATTCAGGTAACTGCTCTAACGTGGAAAATTTGTAGATGTCAAGTAGCTCCACTTAACTTAAACAGGACAGACAAAAGTAAATCATTCCATAGGCTGAAAACAAACAACAAAAACAAACAAAACTACTTTGTTTCTTCTCCCCAAATGAAATCCACACAAAAGGTCCTGTGTGATTCCAAAATTACCAGAGTAGAAATGGAGTGATCTGAAATGTCAAAGACCCCATTATTTTGTAAAGAAAGAAAGTACACCTCAAAATATTCTAATTCCACATGTGAACAACAAAATACTGTCTTGTCTACTGGTGGCGGGGTGGCTCCGGCCCAGCAGGCCTGCTCGCACCGGGTGCGTCCTCCCTCGGAAGGACTGAGAGTATCTACTCGGAACTAAGCTGAGCGCTGGGCGGGGAGACACTGCCGGAGCCCAGCTTTGCTGCGTGTGGTTTTGTTCAGGGGTGACTTCAGTCTTTAAATTAAGGAGTTTTAAGGCCACCTGGGTTTGTGTTTCCAGTGCTGAGGTGAAGTCCAACCGCAGGGCCCTCTACCCACCGAGGGAACGCGCTCTGAGCGTCGGTGAGAGGCAGTGTCTCCTTTTGGCACCACAGAGTTGACGTTAAAGTGAGAAACACTCTCCTGGCCGCTAGTTCTGGACGCCCTTCTCCCGCACGGCTGCCGGCGGCGCATCCATGCTCAGGGCGATGACGAGGCCCTCGCCATCTTCTGTCTTGACCCGCTTTAGCTCTGGCTGCTCCGCCGGGTCGCCGTTCTGGCGCTTGGTGGGCAGGGAGGCCGACGCCGAGGCGTGTGTCGCCAGCATGTGCAAGGGACTCGCCGCTGCTGTGGAGAGACAGTGAGTCAGCGCCCGTGCTTCTGGATGGACCCTCGTCCCCACCACACATTAACCACGTGAACAGTGAGTCTGTTTATGAACAGCCGGCATCTGTTTATTGCTTCCAATCGTGTGCTGTCTTGCTGAAGCGAGAGGAGGGGTAAAGGGACTGAGGCAGAGGTGGGGCACAGAGCAGATAGCTTTGCTGTTTTGGCCCATGGGCTGCTGCCGGCTTCTCCCCGATGCAGAGTCCCCAAACCCAGAAGGGGATCGGGGTGCAGCAAGCCAAGCCTGCATCGGAGCCGCACACCTTCTCCTGAGCCCAGCCTGTAGGGAGGGAGCTCTGCGTGCCCTGGGCCGGCTTCCCCACACCCCTCCACCCAAGCCCTTCTTCTCTCCAGTCTTCATCACAGAGGGGCCCTTCCTCCTCATGGGGCTCTCACTGGGCACAAGGGTCTCCACCACCTCTGATCTCACCTGCCTTGTGCTCTGCACAACCAGGCAAACTGGTCGTCCCACACCTGGAAGTGCTGCTTCCTCCAAGGGGGAAAGCAGGCCTGGGCTGGGAGGAGCCTGGAGCTATTCCACTCAGAGGGGCTTGGGGGTGAGTGGGGGGTGGGATGTGTGCTGGAGGATGCACAGTGACCTGGAGAAGCAGCATCCTGTCCAGGAAGACCCCTGTCCTCCCACCCCATGCCCTCATGCCCCGAGGGAGGTTTAGGACCATGGCAGCAGGTGGCCAGATGGAGAAAGATAAGTGCACAAAGAGCTGGGAACAGCGACCCTGTCTCCTGAGCACGCCTGAGTCCCAGCAGTGACACGCGTGCTGTCCCGCCACACTGATGTTAGTAAGTAGACATTACGGCTGCTGCAACTCATGACAGTTTGCTCTGCATGCTGCATAAGAGCTGTAAGTATAAGGAGTTTACGCCAAGCTTTATAACTTTAGGTGTTTAACATACCGCTTTAGCTGGCACGGGGATTACAGAATTTCCTCTCAAGAAATGGAACTTGAAGCTAAGTGAGATGAGGGAGGGTCTACAAAATGAGAGACAGGAAGCCACGGGACACAGACTGAGGTCAAAGAAAGGGCAGCTCTGACACTGCCAGGATGCCAGTGTCTCCACTTTGATCTCCAGATTCAACACCATTCCAATCGAAAGTCCCAGTAGGAGTTTGTGTAAGGAAATTTCACGTGCCTGCCTTTAGGGAACAAAGGGATCAGCAGCTGGACCCTGGTTAACACGGGGCCTCTGACCACCTCCAGTGTCATCTCTCAAGAACGACTGCTGTGTCACTTTCATGAATAAGGGCATGTGTGGTGCTGGGGCAGCACTGCCACGGAGCCTGGGTTCTTCCAGCAGGACACACACTTCACTGCTGCAGTCCCTGGCAGAGACCCAGAGCCTTGGCTAGTCTAGGAGCTGCCCCATTCTGGCTTGAATAAATGCTATTTCAGGAGGATTTAGTGGTTGTAGAATCAGAGCAGAATGGAGTGAACGGTAGATCAGTGCAAACGGTCAAAGCCTGAAAAATGATGTGACTGGAAGAAGGGGCTGGTGTGCTGGGGCGGGGCAGCAGAGAGCAGGGCCTGCTGTCTGGGAGGCAGGGATGTGGGTGGAGCCTGGGTCCCAGATTCCCAAGCAGGCATGGCGTGGTTCCTAGGCCAGGCTGAGCAGGGTCTTCCGCTAACCATGAACTGCAGACCCTTAAGAAAGGTGACGACAGAAAGAAAAGGAAAGGACCAGGACAGTGAGGGAGACTGAGGAGTGGGCAGAGGAGAAATCTCAGCAGGAAGAGTGCAAAGGGGCACTCAGGCTACAGTGAGCAGGTGGGACGCCACCTAAGCACGGTGTCGGCCCAAGACTCCGTATCTGACCAAAATGATGAGGAGTCGTTGAAGAAATAACACAGCCATAACCATGCTAGTGAACCACACATGTGCAACTGTGACTGAAGCCAGGGCCAAGAGCCCACCTCACAGCTGGACTCACCCTAGCTCTCCACTGCCCATGAACACCAGGCATCAAAATGCCAGGCTTTCCTTTCCGTGCCCTCCTTATGCCCGTGGTGGCAGTAACTGGAGCTCAACGCACGTTCCTGGGGAGACGGGCTTCCTTTCCCAAGGGTGAGAGGGCAGCTGTGACAATGTGCTATGACAATGTGCTGCACCGGGGCGCTCTCGAGAGGCCACGCAGGTGCCCACAGAGCAGGGAGAGCACCATGTTCCTGTTGGGGGTATTCTGCCCTCAGTCACATGGTGCCTCAGCAGGAGGGTGACTCAACTCCAGGGTCACATTCCAAGGGGACGCCAGGCACCATCCTGACCCCTCTCGCCCCCCCCACCCATCTAATTAGCACTGTCTGCGTACACAGGCAGAGGCCAGCAGCTCCAACCTGGATGGTGGCACGGCCTCCTGGCTGATCCCCTGAAGCCCCCAGCCTCCTTGTGGCTGTGAATGCCCCTGAAATACCCATCTTAGGCTTGGACACTCGTTGGTTCCCCAGCTTGCCTGCTTCCCACACCAGCAGCCCCTGGCCCTGCAGGTCTCCCTGCCAACATGCTGTCCTACCCAGTTTCCTGGCTGTGTCCTGGGATGCACTCTCCACTCAGGCGAGACTCAACTCCCCTCCAAGCATAACGCACGGACACATTTCCTGCTATAGCCCAGCACCACTGCTCCTAAGAGATGCCTGACACGGCTGTGAGTGAATCAGTGCCCAAAGCTGGGCCATACCAGGTGGGATACCAAGCTGGCAGGTGCTGAGCTGCTGCCCCGGGGAAACACGGGGTAGGGCTTGTCAACTGATCAACACATACCTTGTTTTATGTGGCTTTTGATTAAAGACGACTTAATCTATACTGTTGATCCATTAACACTGAACTCATGCCTGTACTTTCTCCATAAGGCACATCACAGCCTTCTGTGCCTAGAACACTCCAGGCCTTTTCAGAACCATGCTCAGAGTCCACTTTAAACAGCAAAACCGGGACTTCCCTGGCGGCGCAGTGGTTAAGAATCCACCTGCCAATGCAGGGGACACGGGTTCGAGCCCTGGTCTAGGAAGATCCCACATGCTGCGGAGCAACTAAGCCCCTGCGCCACAACTACTGAGCCTGTGCTTTAGAACCCGTAACCCACAACTACTGAGCCCACACGATGCAACTACTGAAGCCCGCGCACTTAGAGCCCAGGCTCCGCAACAAGAGAAGCCACCGCAATGAGAAGCCTGTGCACCACAATGAAGAGTAGCCCTCGCTCACCACAACTAGAGAAAGCCCACGTGCAGCAACGAAGACCCAATGCAGCCATACATACATATACATAGAGTTTTATTAAAAAAACAAACAGCAAAACCACCAACAAAAATTACAAAACATGAAAACCGTGGCCCTAAGAAACAGTGAGTACAACACGTGTTCACAGTGGGAGCTGAAATGAGGAGGGGGCACTGCCGAGTTGTGCTCGGCTGGGAACCAGCATGCTGAACTCGAATACTTTGCTGCTCTGCACAAGCCCGCAAAGGGCTGTGAAATCAATACAATGAGTACTGATCTGGGAGTTATAAGTAAATTTCAGTGATCTGCAAGAAATCTGCAAATACGGAATCCATGGATACAGGCTCAAGTGCGTGGGACCACCTACCAGGAGTCCCACAGAGCAGCAGCCTCACACGGGGCGGGTGTTGCAGATGCAGAGGCAGAATGATGCCCCAGAGGAGGCGGCGCCGCCTCACTGCTAACCTGGCCACGCCCCACCAAGTCCAAGCAGCTCCTCCCCTTGCGCCAGCGGAAGACGGTGCTGGTCCGGCGGGCGCTCTGCCTGCTGCTACCACAACCTTCAAGTGGTTCCCGAAGGACGCTGGGGTAAGTCAACAGAGCACACCACCAGGCAGATGGAGAAGGCTCCCACAAAACCCTTTCACCTCCTCAACACCTAGCAGGGCCTGGACCCCAGGGCAGCACAGGCTGGAGGCTGGGGCCACTTTCTTATAAGAAGGAATAATACCTGTGAGCCCAGGGGAGACTATTCAGGACAACAGGTGGGAACGCTGGTCATACGAGGACACTGTCTGCAGGGTAAAGACACCTTTCCTCCCGAGACCACTGCCCCACAAGATGGAGGTCTAGGGTAGCAGAGTCTCCACAAAAATGGACTGAGTACCTGTGACCATAACTGTGGTCCAGTGCAGAAGAGGCTGAAAAGTGGCCAGAGCATGTTGGACTCAACCAATGGAATACACTGTTTTAACAGACTAAAGGAGTAACGACCATCTTAACACAGAAAAAGTATGTGACAAAATTCAACACCCTTTCATGATAAAACTACTCAGCAAACCAGGAATAAAAGGAAAACTCCTCAACATAGTAACATGTACGATAACCCACAGTTAATCAGCTTCAATGGTGAGAGACTGGATGCTTCCCCCAAGATCAGGAACAAGACAAGGATGCCTGCTTTGCCACTGCTAGTCAACACTGCATTCGAAGTCCTACCAGGGCAGCTGGGCAGGAAAGGGGAATAAAAGGCATCCAAATGGGAAAGGAGGTAAAAAACTATCTCTACTGGCAGATGACATAATCTTTATATATAGAAAATCTTAACAAATTGACATAAGGAAACCCCCTAATCAAAAAGTAACACAATCAGGGCTTTCCCGGTGGCTCAGTGGTTGAGAGTCCGCCTGCCGATGCAGGGGACACGGGTTCGTGCACCGGTCTGGGAAGATCCCACATGCCGCGGAGCGGCTGGGCCCGTGAGCCATGGCCGCTGAGCCTGCGCGTCCAGAGCCTGTGCTCCGCAACGGGAGAGGCCACAACCGTTAGAGTCCCGGCAAAAAAAAAAAAAAAAAAAAGCAATACAATCAATTAGTATTAGTTTTTGAATTCAGCAAACTTGCAGGGTACAAGATCAACATGCAAAAAAATCAGTTGTATTTCTATACAGTAGCAATGAACAATTTCAAAAGAAAATTATGAAAAGAATTCCATTTAGAAAAACATTCAAAAGAAATAAAATAGGAAGAATTTTAACCAAGACTTAAACACTGCAAGACTTATATACTGAAAACTATAAAACACTGAAGAAATCAAAGACCTAAATAAATGGAAAGACATTCCATGCTCAAGGATTAGAGAATTAATATCATTAAGATGGCAATACTACCCAAAGCAATCTACAGATTCAATGCAATCCCTATCAAAATCCCATTTTTTCCCCCAGAAATGGAAAAGCTGATCTTAAAATTCACATGGAATTGTAAGGTATCCAGAATAGTCAGAACATTCTTGAAAAAGGATGGTGGACTCACACCTCCGGATTTCAAAACTTCCTACACAGCTACAGTAGTCAAAACAGTGTGGTGTTGGCATAAGGGTAGACACGAAAATCAGTGAAATAGAACTGAGAGAAATAAATGCATACATCTGAGGTCAACAGTTTCAACAGTGGAGCCAAGACCATTCAATGGGGAAAGAACAGTCTCTTCAACAGGTGGTGCTGGGACAACTGGATCTCCACATGCAAAACAATGAAGCCGGGCCCTCACATTATATACAAAAATTAACTCAAAATGCATCAAGGACCTAAACATAAGAGCTAAACTATAAAACTCTTAGTAGAAGAAAACACAGGAGTCTAAGTGTAAGTCTTCATAACCTCAGATCTGGCAATGAATTCTTACATATGACACCAAAAGCATAAGAAACAAAAGGGAAAATAAACTTGACTTCATCAAAATTAAAAACTTTTGTGCATTAAAGACACTATCAAGAAAGTGAAAAGACAAACCCACTGAATGGAAGAAAATATCTGCAAATCATATACAGGTATCCCCCCACGCCCCCCTTTGCAAAAGTTCCCTTTATGCCACTTCACTTTTATGAAAGACCTACGTTAGTACCCATTTTTGGTAATGGAAAGAAATCTGAAGAGGATTTTCACTTTTATGGAGAAAGGCAAAAAGCAAAAATAGCGTTTACCATGTGTTTTGCAGCGAGCCATTGGAGAGGCAGCAGCAGCCCGAGCAGTGAGTGACATCGCCAAGTTCCTCCCCAGGAACCATACTCCATCTCAGCATCAAGCCGCCAGAGCTCTGAACTGTGTCTCTGAGTGTCTGTGCTCTACCTTGACTCATTTTGTGCATCTGTTAGGTTTCACAGGAACCCTCTTACTTTGGATAGCAGGGGAAACCTGTATCTGATTAGGACCTAGTATCCAGAATATATAAAGAGCTCCTATAACTCGACAACAAACAACCCAATTTAGAAAAAAAGTCTAAGGATTTAGACATTTCTTCAAAGACGCTATACAAATAACCAACAAGCACATGAAAAGATGCTCAACACCATTAGTCATGGGGAAAATGCAAATCAAAACCACAATTAAGAGTAAGATGGCCATGATCAAAATAAAGGAGAAAATACCAAGTGAGGATGTGGACAAATAAGAACCTTTGTACATCATTGAGGATGGAATGGAAAATTGTTGTGGCTGCTGAGGAAAAGTTTGGTGGCTACTCAATAAATTAACAGAGAATTACCATACAACCCAGTAATTTCACTCCTAGGTATACACCCAAAAGAAATGAAAACAAGGACTCAAACCGATACCTGTATATGAATGTCATAGCAGCAATATTCCCAATAGCCAGAAGGTGGAAACAACCAAAATGCCCATCAACTGATGAATGAATAAACAAAATGGAAACATATTCAGCTAAGGAATGATGTACACATGCTACAACATGGATGAACCTCAAAACATTGTGCTAAGAGGCCAGCTAAGAAGAGCCACAATTCATACGATTCCATCCACAGGAAATATCCAGTACAGGTAAATCCACAGAGATGTAAAGTACATTAGTGGTTACCAGGGAAGTGGGGAATGGGGAGTAACTGCTTAATGAGTGTGAGATTTCCTTTTGGGGTGATGAAAACGCTTTTCAACTAGTTAGAGGTGATGGCTTCAAAATACTGTGAATGTACTTAATGCCACTGAACCACATACTTTAAAATGGTAAACTTTATATTATGTGTATTTTATTGAATACCACAATTTTAAAAAAAATACAGATGATTTGAACCCTAAGGAGACACTGGGTATAAAAGAATTATTGTTGGGACTTCCCTGGTGGCACAGTGGTTAAGAATCCGCCTGCCAATGCAGGGGACATGGGTTCGAGCCCAGGTCCGGGAAGATCCCACGTCGCGGAGCAACTAAGCCCGTGCGCCACAACTACTGAAACTGCACTCTAGAGCCCGCGAGCCACAACTGCTAAGCCCGCGTGCCACAACTACTGCAGCCCGTGTGCCTAGAGCCTGTGCTCTGCAACAAAGAGTAGCCCCCGCTCCCACAACTAGAGAAAGCCCGTGCACAGCAACGAAGACCCAACGCAGCCAAAAACTAACTAAAAGAATTACTGTTTATTTTTAAAACTATAACAATGGTATTGTGCTTATATACTAAAAGAGAGTCCTTCTTTAGAGACGCATGCCAAAACAGGGAATGACATGTCTGGATCTGGGTGGGAGCAGATGGGACGGGTGAGGAATATGGAACAAGGCTGGCTGTGAATTAATTTTCAGAAAGTTTGTAATTTTCCGTAATAAAAATTTAAAATACCAAAGCTTCTGATTTTCAAAATTCATTAGTACTAGGCACTGCTTCCCTTTCTTGAGAGTGACTTTCAAGGGTAAGGGAGGTCACAGCTGGGTCATACAGCATCCACATCACACCCAACAGCAGTTTTCAAAAAAAACCACCATCAGAGCCTCTACTTGCCCATGGAATCTTTCTAAAAGCTGATCTGCCACCTCCTCCCTCCTCCCCTTTCTCAACAGCCTCTCTCTCACCCACTCAACTGGGCTGCTTTTGGGGATGCAAATGTCAAGATGGAGCATGAAACAAAGGAAGAGTGGAACACTGGCACTGTGGACCTGACTTACTACTGACTAGACATCAAATCCTCTTCTAGACCAAGTGATTTCTAAGTAAAAGGTTGAGACTAAATTCAAGGAGAACCAATAAAATTTCCCACTAACAGATAACTCCCACTAAAAGATGACTAAAACTGGAAGGAGTTTTAGCATTTCTTCTACCCTTCCTTCTTCTGAGTGGGAACAAGGTTTCTCAGGGCTGACCCAGCACTTTGCCTACTGTTCCCAGCAGTGATTGTCAATATAATACAATAATTGTGTGGTTTTCTTTAAAGCCCAGATATATTGAAAAATGCATCTTTAATACTACCTACCTACCTACCTATCTATCTACCTATCTAGCTGTGCCATGCGGCTTGCAGGATCTTAGTTCCCTGACCAGGGATCGAACCTGGGTCCATGGTAGTGAAAGCGTGCAGAGTCCTAACCACTGGACCACCAGGGAATTCCCAAATACAATTTTTAAAGAATTATAAGTTTGGTTTTGATCAATTCTATAGTTATAACAATTGATAAGTGAATCCTTATAGTCACAGACAATTAAATCTTTAATATTTCTCCATTTTATTATTGCAAAGAAAATATGTACTCAGTAAATGACATTTAAGCATAAAGTATGTGGCACTAGCACAAAATCTGTGGGGGACATGGGATTGAGCCACGAGGATTGGCGAGCCTGCTTGTCTGTGTGCTGATATGTGGGTGAGAAGGGGCATCAAATCAGAGCAGTATTCAGAGCCAGGAGCACGTTTAAAAGAATAATGTAAGTTTTATTTTAAAACATCAGTATTGGGGGCTTCCCTGGTGGCGCAGTGGTTGAGAGTCCGCCTGCTGATGCAGGGGACACGAGTTCGTGCCCCGGTCCGGGAAGATCCCACATGCCGCGGAGCGGCTGGGCCCGTGAGCCATGGCCGCTGAGCCTGCGCGTCCGGAGCCTGTGCTCCGCAACGGGAGAGGCCACCACAACAGTGAGAGGCCCGCATACCGCAAAAAAAAAAAAAAACATCAGTATTGGGAATTCCCTGGTGGTCCAGTGGTTAGGACTCCGCACTTTCATTGCTGAGGGCTCAGGTTCAATCCTGGTTGGGGAACTAAGATCCTGCAAGCTGTGCAGCACAGCCAAAAATAAAAATTTTAAAAAATATTTTAAAATAAAACATCAGTATTTTCAATAGTGGAAAATTTAATTCCTTGCTTATTAAATTTATAAAGAAAAATTTTAGACACCGATTTAAATATGTGAAAGGGATACACAGTTTCTCAAACTCCTTAGACAGGTGGCCATAAAAGGGCCCTGACCTGCACAGCAGTTCTCAGAAGGTCTGGAACATGTGAGAAATGTACATTCTAGGGTCCCAGGCCAGACCTGCTCAGTTGGGGACTGTGGGAGGGAGCCCTTGAGTGATTCTAAGGCACATGGTATCTGGGAATCAACAGCCTACACCATGGCTTAAGACAGGGAAGAACGGCTCTGACCAGAAATAGACTGTCCACCTCTTGACACCACCTGCTCAGAGCCACACACAGGGCCACCAGGTTTGCCACATCTGGACCACCTGTGACAACCAAGTAATTCATGAAGAAAAGAAGAATGAGGCCTGAAAAACTCTTAGTTACTTAGGAGACACCGGGCTTGAGGAAGAAAGCATTTTAAATGGGCAACTGGTTGCAAACTTCTCAATTTATCCACAAGTGGCATGTTACCTATTACTTAAAAACAAAAAACTCTCAGTGGTTAGTCTTCCCTAGAAAAGGTTGCAGATATTATTCGTCCATTAAATTTGGGGAGGAGCAAGGGGGAAGCGGAATCACATGAGGTGTCTGTCCCAGGTCTCTGTCCCTTAATAGCTCAGTAAGGAAGGATTCAGAGGTCAACACTATTAAGCCTTCTGTTCCCCACCCTCTTTCCAAGAAACTTTCTCTGGGCACAGAGAGCTACTTCGAGCCAGTAGCTTCTGATTCTACTGCTTGGAGTCCTGTAGTTGAATCACGACAGCCCACGTGTGTGGACAGCAAGCACACTCCACATGCCTGGGTGAAGCCTCACTGCAAAGACGTCTGAACACCAGTTCCAAGGAGCCCAAACTCCTGAGCTGACTTAACAGCCAGCTGGACTCCTACCCTTCACACTGCTCCACAGGACTGGGTGGAAGAAGGTTCTCTGTCCTCTGGTTTAAAAGCCAAGCTCCCTTAGGCTCGTCCATGTCAGAACATCCGTGGGAGCTATGTGCACGGGGCTCCAGAGGGCTTTCAGAGCAAAGAGAACAGGAGACCAGCATTCTCCCCTTCCACCATCAGATACTCTCAAGCACACCCGTGCCCCAGGGGAGGGCACCGCCATTGGACAGATCAGCTGTGACAGCCCCCAGGTTGCTTCTAGGCCACACCCAGATGTCTACAAAAGGTGGGAGTATTTTCATCTCTCTAGATAAGCAAGTTCCCTACATACAAACCTTCAAGTTGCAAACTTTCAAGATGCAAATGTGCATTCCATCTACATCAGGCATGGGTGAAACTGCAGCTTGCCCTCCGTCTCCTATTGCTGTTGATCCTTCAGCTCTACCATCTCCCACCTCCTCTCCCTTCTCCAGTCAGTAACGTTTCTTGCCTGTTCACTCCATGCCAGCCCCTGTATGCCAGCTGTTGTACTGTACTACTGTACTTTTCAAGGTACTGTGCTGTAAGATTAAAAATGTTTTATTTTTTGGTGTTTGCTTGTTTTTTATGTATTATATGTATGAAAAGTTATTATAAACCTATTAACAGTACAGTACTATACAGCCAATTGTGTTAGTTGGGTACCTAGGCTAACTTTGTTGGACTTACGAGCAAAATGGACTTAAGAACGCGCTCTTGGAATGGAACTTGTTCATATGTAGGGGACTTACTATATTTAGAAATGCTTCTCTCTTCAGATGGCTCCTCCAATGGGAATCACATGGGAGCCAATTCCCACAGCCAATTCCCTGGTATCCTACAGCACTATTCAGTTTCCTATAGTTTACAAATGCAAACATTTCTTCAGACAAAAAAATTAAAATTGTAACAGAATGAAAACCTTGAACACCACGCTCCATAAAAGGACAGCAGAGGACCTTTGCTCAAGTTGTTAGCACCCAGTAACCCATGGAGGACACTGCTTACCATTATTCACCTGGCCGTGGACGGCGGCGGGGATTGGCACCACGTGAGTCCCGTTTTGTGTTACAGTTTTTATTGGAAGCTGGTGCTGACCTAGAGGTGCCTGCTGCACTATGGTGACCGTCTGGACAGGGGTGGTCTGTGACGTCTGAATGATCCGGCCAGCGGCACCTAGTGTGGCATGGCTAATCGCAGGAATAGGTTCTACTTTCACTAAATTCAAAGAAAAGGAAAAGAGAAAAAATGACACCAACTAATATTACTGGGTAGCTTACAGAAATCTCACTAGTTTGAAGTACAACAAACCAGGCGGCGAGCAGCCCTGCTCCAGCACAACATTACATAACATGTTAGCAAGGGGGTCAGGATGAATGAGGCTGGCGGGTTTCTAAGAGCTTGAAAAGCTGCCCGAAGTGACTGCTTCCGCTGCTCACCTTTTACTTCTCTGTGGTCTCCATTCTCTTGTGGCTCTGCCTTAGGGGGGGCCAGCACGGCCGCCTGAGTGACCACGGCCTGTCCTGCGACGGTGTACGTATTTGCCGGGGCCAGTCCGGCCACGCTGGTGACAGACACCGCTGGGATCTGGTGGACGACATGAACCGTCTGCACGACGGGCTGCTGGGAGGTCGAGGTGGTCACAGGGGCGGCGACAGTGTAGGTAACAGGCTTGATCGTCGGTGGCAGTGGTCGCTGCACGGCGATTAAGACGGGCTGACTAGACAGAGGTGAGCCTACCAAGGACGGGAGTGGAGGTGAGGCTCATATATCCCAAACCAACTAACTACGACCCCTCACTAGCAACATGCAGACTGATTTAAGAAAACAGGACATGGCCCTTTCGCCTGGTAATAATAAAGTCATTCATGATGAAAGAAATGACATATTTAATGGGGATATTTAATGTATATCTAACTGTTAAAAGGGTAATCTCTGCTTTGTTCACATTTCTTTTCTTTTTTTTTGGCTGCACCATGCGGTACGCAGTACTCCCTGACCAGGGATCGAACCCGGGCCCCCTGCAGTGGAAGCACGGAGTCTTAACCACTGGACCACCAGGGAAGTGCCTGTTCAGATTTCTTACAACACCTCTTCCCACAGTTCTCTCATCATGAAAAAGAAAACCTCAACACAGGATATGGGAAGAAGCTGCCCAATGAAGCCTGAAGGAGGGGGCCATGTTCCCCAAGATCAAAGTCTCCATCTTATGATAGGTGCAGAGGAGCAGGAAGTGTGGAGACAGAGCTGGCAGCCAGCACCTCTGCCAGTCTCTGTTCTTTCTGATTTGGGCGTTTAGGCTCCAGCAACAGGAATGGGGGCTGGCAGGGGGTGTTGCCAGCATGGCCAGGAATTCCAATATACCAAAATGCACATTTTGCCAACCAACTAGGAACCATAACAGAATTACTTTGGACACATTTTCACACTATTTTTTTTTTAATTCCCCAGGGCACATATTTTTATTCTACATTGCGACTTTTATAAGTACACTGAGAAATGCTCACCTATTCATTAAATAGACATTTTTTTTGCTGCTAATGTCTACTTTGTCTAATTTATGCTATTTCTTTACGAGGGGAATCTTTCTCATAGATTTTTGAATGATGAAGCAACTAAGAAACGGGTTAATTCTAAACTTTTTCAGGCACCTACACACAGAGTCATAAAAGTTGACTGATTTTTTTTTTTAACACAGTGCAATTAATTTTTCAGAGCCTATAAAATAACATTCAGGTACTATGCAGAAAGTATCAGGCACAAGGTGCAAAGGATCCAAGGCCTCTTGCTATTTCTTCTCTGATGAGACTGGCTCACATGCTCATCTGACCCACCCCTCTCCCACCACACTTGCCCTCTGCACATCTCACCTGGTGCACTCTGGGCAAACCGTGCCTCCTGGATGACAGCGAGTTTGGGCTGTGAGGCACCAGGCTCGGGCTCCAGAGGGGCTGGTGAACCTTCCCTCGACAGGCTCTCAGGGGTCTGGGCGCCACTGGAGTGAGCAGACAGCACTCCAGCATGATTGGGGGAGGCTGGGGCACTTCTGTATGACCAAAAAGAAGACAGTGGATTTTTACAGGTAAAGCACTCATAAAGCTGCCTTGTTTTAATAGGCGTATTTTGCAAAAACAAAGGTGTCATTTGTCTTCTGCCAACCAACTACAGTTCCTTAAGTCTTACTTTAGGTGTGATGCCTGTGACCTGAGATGGACACTTAGCGAGGCTGGCATGGCTGTGACAGAGCCACTGTATGCAGGGCGCCGCTGCTCCACACCCAGCACAGGCCGCACAGCATGGGGAGGGACTGGTTGCTTCCCTAAGCAGCTCCCATCCACAGCCAGGCAGCAGGAGCCAGCAGCGTGCGAGCCAGCTGGGGCTCAAGACTTAACATTACAGTCATTTCTTTTTTTTGTTTAAAAACAGAAATCTACTAATGGAGCTAAAAATATGGATTTTAAAATCAGGCAATTAACACTGTATAAACCAATCTTGAGTTTAAGCAGCTAAGATGTAGCTTTAAAGAGCTTTTCACATCCAAGAAAAAGGAAAAAACATGATTCATCAACGTGGCATCGTGATATTGCCGACTCATCATATTGACAATATGCATTCAACGAAGCAACAGTGTTACATAGGAATGAAATTTAAGTAAAACTTTATAATCTGAATTGTTTCAGACCACTAGAAACAAAAATACATGGGTGGCATCCAACATTTTTTTTTTTTTCCAAATCCCCAACCCAACATTTAATCATAATGCATTTGGTAATTCCTTCATTTTCAAAAGGAAAATTTACCAATACGTCAAAGGTAAATTTACTGACCATTAAATGAGGTCTTTTTGTTTGTCTTCTTTCCTTACCTAGACGAGAGCGGTCCCAGAGGGGTTCTAAAGCAAGGCACGCCCCTAGGCCGTCTTTTCCTAAAAGCCTGCTCTATTAATTTGCTTTCAGAGGCAGGGTCTATCCTCCAGAATGAGCCTTTGCCTGGTTCTTCCTGGGAACGTGGTACTTTGATGAAATAACGATTCAGAGAGAGATTGTGGCGAATTGAATTCTATGAAACATAAAAAAATACGTAGAATTCATATATTTCTTTGCTGAGAAATAAAAATGTGCCCCAGTTTTAGTGCCCTGCAAAGGTCCTGCAGCTCTGTGCTGGAAGGAACCGGCCCTCCCCAAAGTGAAGGAGGAGCTGCGGGGTGTGACTACTCAGAGGCTGCGACGTGGCTTCTACAGAGGAAAAGACACAAGGACACAGGGCACTGTGAACAGCATGGCAGGATGGGCACCAGGAGGCAAGGAAGGGAACTGGGGAATGGGGAAGGGGTGAGAAATCTACACCACACAGAAAGAGGCTATTTCCAACAGGAAAAACGTCAACTTCCACCTTTTTACCAGGTAGGAAATCAAGGGCTATCACTGTGACCTCTCCCTGTTTGGAGAAGGACAGCACTGAGATCCACTATTCCTTTAAAATACTTTTTTGAGCACAAAATTAGCTTATAGAAATGTCACAGCCTTTAAAATGAATTAATCCAGCATAAAGTATTTGGCAAACCAGCAAAGGAGAAAAAATGAGCCAAAGTTTAGAAATATTATTGACACCATCTGCCCGGAAAAGAACTATATACTTTGATTCTCAAAATAATATTGTGAGGCACATTGAGAAAATTTTTCTCAATTCCTAAGTCCATTCTTCTTTCTATTACAAAAAGCTCAGCTCACAGTTTACACGTGATTTGAGGACAGCTTCCTGATGCACCGAAATCTGAGACCTACGAAAGGTCAGGAAAAGCTGGATGGAAGTCCTGCATTCAGATCCTTTCGGCATTTACATTAATGCTTAAATTTAAAATTAATAAAGTTTCAACCCAAACTAAAATTCTGGCTATCCAAAAATCATTTCTAAGTTCTCTAACTAACTTTCTAATAGAACTGCTAGTCACGACCTGAAATTCTGAATTCCCAGAGGTGGCTCAGAAATCAAAACATGTCAAATACTACCTTACAGCCAATCTAAGGGACTATTCAAGAACCAGACCAGTCACAGGCCATGACGAACCACCAATGCCCGTGGATGTCAGGCACCTCATTGGCAACATGAAGCGACAGGCTAAGCTA
This sequence comes from Orcinus orca, assembly GCF_937001465.1. Lineage (NCBI taxonomy): Eukaryota > Metazoa > Chordata > Mammalia > Artiodactyla > Delphinidae > Orcinus > Orcinus orca. The sequence continues at coordinate 34,113,964 of NC_064577.1, read as the reverse complement.
TGTCTGTGATTTGTGAGATTGTTTAGAAGCAGATGTAGTATATTAGATTTAGAATATATGCATAACCACAGATACTTGCTATGACGTTTTATCATAGGGTTTGGCTGATAACCAACCAACACCTACCAATCCCTCCAGAAAATCGAATCTGTTATTGGTGCCCCCATCAAGCCAGAGCAGGCAATCCTTCCCCATCTGCATTCAGACCTTTCGGGTGTGGAGTAGAAGGCAGATTCTAAGAAAAAACACTGAGAAAAGCCAGCCCAGATCATGACACTGGAGGACACTCTCACTGTGAACTGTGGGTGAGGGTCCTGAGTTCCTGACTGCACCGTGGGAGGCCGGCACCCAGATGGGAGCTCAGAAGTGACCACTAAGCCACAGTGCTAGGTGACACGTGACAAGGGAGGTGCCGAGCCTCAAGTGAAGGCTGGAACTGCACTGACTTAGGTGAAGTAGGTTCACATGCATGTTGTTAGGAGGAGAAAGGGAAGGGAGGTCAGCACAGTGGGACTCTGGAGGCAGGAAGTGCTACTTCAGGGGACTGGGCACTAGGATTTCTACCCACTGACAAAGGTCAGGACCAGGATCAGCAATACAGCTGCTCCGTTAACCCTCACACCACGGACAAACTGTACAGTTAAGTCCTTAGGTCAGGGAGTTGCTATTTTCTGTTCTGAAAATGTAACAGAACCCAGTCTGCACCATCAGAAGAGAGTCTAACTTCCTCTGCGCTCTGACAACAATCTCACAGACAAATGAGCCCAATTACTGGTCACCTGTGATTCTCCAGCCAACAAGACTCTAGAAAACATGAAGAGGTAATAAGAGATATTTAATGTATACACAGATAGAATAAATAATTGTATTTCTAAGGTAATTAAGGCCTTTGTAATTTGATCAAACCAAGCTATATACATTTAAACCACCCTGATTCAATTCCAGTGACTCAAATTATTTTAAAGTATTCAGAGAGAAGGCAGGTTATTATTTAAAACTAAATACGAAGAAAAGGATCTGCAATACTGTGCACATTCTCTTTCCCCCAAATTCTCCCTAGTAGGGGCTGCTTCCCAGAACCCAGCTGACAAAGGGGAAAGGCGCAGAGCTGATCACTCGTGCCTGCTCTGTGCTGTCCTCCCTGAGCGCCTCCAGCCTTCCTGCCCATAACCTACACTTCTCATGGGCAGTTTGTGTCTGTTAGTCCCACTCAGCACTGAGCATTTGCCAGTGTGTATTCAGCATAGTAGGACTTGTAAAGAAATTTAAGGGAAGGACCTTCCAGAGGAGAGTCCAGTGTGCAGGGTGTGGGTGAGCACAAGTCACTCCCTCTACTTTCAGAAACCAGCTCTGGTCCTTTCAGAGGCCAAGAGCTCCAGAATTCTCAAAGTTTTCAGTCACAACAAATACCTCAATTCTGAGCAGGGTAAAATTATAAGTCATAACAAAGTAAAACATTTTGGCATAAGTATGCAACCAAAAGAGATGCCATCTTTCCAGCTAGTGTTACTCAGACCACCTTGCTTTATACTCAGATTTGCTCCGGATTAATCAAAAAGCTTTTGGCATGGGTAGACTGCAAAATACCAAAAGTCAGTCTGAAAGGAGCCATGGATTTCCATTAAGTGCTCAGAATTGGCATGGTGGGAAGTGTCCACAGGCGTCATCTTAGGAACTGAGGCAGAGCAAGGGGCTCAATCACCGGGACCTGAGCTCCGAGAAGCATGGCACTGCCATCTCCCCTGCCCCACTGGGGAGGGCAGGATGCAGTCTGCAAATCCACACTTGAAAAATGGGCTGTTTTGGTTGACAGTTATTTGTGGGTTTTTTCTCAAAAGAAAAAGGATATGGGTCTTTTATGAAACCAGGTTGCAAAATAGAAGGCTTTTTGTTTTCAGCCAGGAGAGAGGGACTAGGAATGAGCCTTCCGTGTAGAGTCTGTAAGTGCAGTCCCTGAGGATGGGCAGCTCAGAGAGTCCTGTGACAGAAAAGGACACATGCGGGCATGCTGGGGAGAGCAAGGACTGCTGAGGACAGGAATTTGAGTGCATATCCATGAATTAAAGGAGGGCTGGAGCAAGAGAGCCCTTTCTCGCTAAAATAGCTGGAGCAGGAGGTGTGAAATGTCCCAGGAACAGCCTTACACAGGCAAGAGGCGCAGTCACCCTTACGAACCTTTATCTGGACAGAAAAGAAGATGTTTCAATAAAAACAAGCGTTAATGACAGTTCAGTAAAGAGGGTGTTTATAACTCTCAGTTCTAAGTGGGCTGTGAAGTCACTTCAGGAGCCAGCAGCAATCAGAGTACTCAGGGGTCACCTCTGCAGGCCTCGCCTCTCTGTGATCACGGCCCCTCCTGACTCACTCCCCAGGACCCCGAGGCCAGGAGGAGGTCGCCCTTCAGCCTTCAGCCTTCTTTAGCAAGAAAACCCTGTGATGCACGGAATCAGTTCTCTCGTAAATGGATGCTACAAAGCACAGGGAAATACGACCAGAAGGGAAACACACCACTGAAAGTCTGGCCAGGCTTTTCAGAAACACTCACTCCCATTACAACCCAGCTCACTGGCATTTCAAATCATCGGAATTCTACACACAGCTCCTGGACAGGACTGTGTGACAGATCTCACCTGCCTGTGCCCAGGGAGCTGTGTGACATAGACATGGATATAGACTGTCGTCTGCTTCCACTTCTTTTGTTTTTCATTTTCTTTGAAGCACAAGCTCACTGTTACAGATTAAAATACGGTAAGTACTGCTGGGACCTAATTGTACATCATCTTAAGAGAACTGCCAGGTAGCTGGATACGGAAGGGTTCTCCCGAGCCACTGTTTCCCTCACGGCCAACTGAGAAATGCCACCTTGCTGTGAACAGGAAGGCGGGCAGGGCACAGATGCTCCAGGCCAGGAGGACAGGCTAGGTCTCATTTTGTACCTTTAGTCTTTACACGACTAAAGACCCCTTACAGAGGAAACAGTCAGGATTTGGCTGGAACACTTTTTTATTACAACATGTTTATACATCTGCAGGTAGAAGAAAAAAGGTTTTACCTTCCGTTAAACAGAGTGGCTTACCCCCTACCCCGCCCACGTCACCTGATTATGGTTATGGTTCAACAGATGCATTTTTCAAAGGATCATTTACTCATTAAGCCTCAAAGGAATTCTGTAGCCACTCCTGGTTACTTAATAAATTCAGAATATGTAAATGTATGTTTCTTCTCTCTTTTGTGATGCTTTTCTATTCCATACTTCAAACTTACCCTTTCCCATACTGTCTGAATTAGTGAGGTCCTGCTAAACACCTGGTAAATGGCCACACATAACACAGACACGCAGAACAAGGGAAAACATACACAATGTAGAGGTTTAAAAATTAAACTAAATTAAAAAGCCAAACAATGGAAATACTATGCACCAATTTCAAAGTGTCCTCTGAGGAGGCCTGGATTCACAGACAGCCTAGGAATAGGCTGGAAGTCCAGGTAGACAACTGAAACAGGGCAGCGCTGTGTTCATCTGCTCTGTACACTGGCCAACTGGAGGAGGTATCTTTTGAAGAAAGGGTTCCTCAGTAAAACAGTTTGAAAACCATCTCTGTGCAAACTTCAAAAAGCTACATATGTCAGCAGACGTATAGCTAAGGAAGACAGAAGAATGCCAAAGTAAGTGGGTGGGCAGGATTAACTCTCCCTCACTTCAGACACATGAACTGCACTGGTCCAAGAGAAACATCTCAAACGATCCACACCTTTCCCATCCATGGAGACCGTAACAGTAAGAAACAGTGCTGAGATTTCTTCTAGAACCACTATTCCTCCCACTCTGCGCTAAGGAGGTCAGAGAGAGCGTGGCAACAGCAGGCCTCTTCCTTTCTCGGCACAAGAGGCCCTCACTCATCTCATTCTACCTGTGCCCCAGCTACATACATAGCAGCTCAATTCTCTTCTCATTTGCCAACCAGCATCTACAAGACATGTAACAGAAACATTTAATAACAACTGAAATGGATTTACCTGCCAGCCCTTGTCCGCAGTCCTGTAGTAGGGATAGTTTTTCGTGATGTGCGTATAAATTCCATTTAGGGTGAGTTGTTTATCAGGAGCCATCGTAATTGCTTGTACGATTAATTGTGCATAGGAATAAGGTGGCTTTGAATCATCCTGTGTTTAAGTTAAAAAAAAAAAGTACTGAAATTATCAAAATTTTTACTAAATTTACTAAAATTCAAGATTCTTGACATTTTTGAGCATTCCTATGATAATGCTTGGTTTTCCTTCCTATAAAAGTAATCTAATATGATGGGGGAACTCCCTGGCAGTCCAGTGGTTAAGACACTGCACTCTCACTGCTGAAGGCCCAGGTTTGATCTGTGGTCAGGGAACTAAAATCCCACAAGCCACGTGGCAGGGGGAAGAAAAAAAAGTAATATAATATGATGGGAAAGCATTTGGAAAATTGGGAGGAAGCAAATGGATGCATGTACAGCAGCATAAAAAAGAACATTAAAACCACATAAGGAAAAAGTCCAAATGGCAGAAACGGAAATAAGAAGAAAATGAGAAAAGCTGCCTCCCCTCAGCAGGGTCCACAGCATGCACACTAAACCACACCAGAGGCCCATCACGTGGCTCTAGCAGCCGAGTGAAGAGCTGGGCCAGGACAGTGGTGGCAAAGGGTGGAGTGAGCCACCCTCTCTCAGGCCCCTGTGAGGGTCCTCATACACACAAGGAGATGGGGCAAGAATGCTGAACACCCCAGCGCCAGAGTGAGGACCACTCAGAAACAAGTGTCCATCAAGAGGCTCCTCCTGTAAGAAAACCCCACTCAGAGGAGAGCACCAGAAGCCAGACGCAGGGTTCCCACACCGGGGTCCAAGGCACTTGGGCAGGCATCGTTCAGGTGTGCAGGGCTGCCATGCACACCACAGGATGTTGGCATTCCTGGTCCCAGCACACTCAAAGCCACCAGTGGCTCTTTGCCATTGTGACAACTCAGAACCCCATACACATGCACAAAGTCACTGGGGAGACGGTGCACCTCTGCTGTGAACTCGGAAATACACATATCAACGGAGAAACCACAAAACGTAACGCTATGTAAACAGTAAGCTGCAAAAGAATGCATTCAAGATGATACTCCTTATATGAGGTTTAGAAATGAACACTTTAGATATTGTTTAGAGATAAATACAAATAGGCAGACAAGCAGAGGACTGTAGGATGGGTGAGGAAGGAGAGTGAAGTGCCAAAGAACGGAATGCAGGCTTCACCTTCACTAAAGGCTAACTTTAGTCCTGACAGCTGGCCGTGGGCATGTGCTCTGCACTGGAAGACTGAGCCACCTGTTATCCCAGCACCCCACTTTCATTTACATTTTTTATTTTTTAAAATATTTATGTATTTGGCTGCACCAGGCCTTAATTGTGGCATGTGGGTGTGGCCCGTGGGATCTTCGTTGTGACGTGCGGGATCTTTAGCTGTGTCACGCAGGATTTTTATTAGTTGCGGCATGTGGGATCTCTTTTAAGTTCATGTGGGATCTAGTCCCCTGACCAGGGATCGAAGCCGGGCCCCCTGAATTGGGAGTCTTAGCCACAGGATCACCAGGGAAGTCTGTTAGCACCCCATCCATCCATTCATTCACTCATTCATTCATTTATTTATTTATGGCTCCATTGGGTCTTTGCTGCTGTGCACGGGCTCTCTCTAGTTGCAGCGAGTGGGGGTTACTCTTCGTTGCAGTGCGCGGGCCTCTCATTGCGGTGGCTTCCTTTTGCTGCGGAGCACGGGCTCTAGGCGCGCGGGCTTCAGTAGTTCTGGCACTCGGGCTCAGCAGTTGTGGTTCGCGGGCTCTAGAGGGCAGGCTCAGTAGTTGTGGCACATGGGCTTAGTTGCTCCGCGGCATGTGGGATCTTCCCGGACCAGGGCTCAAACCCGTGTCCCCTGCACTAGCAGGCTGATTCTTAACCACTGAGCCACCAGGGAAGTCTGCAGCACCCACTTTTAAATAGCTGATATTTCCTGAGCACTTGGGCCAGGCTCTGCCCTGTCTGTCCCCTGAGTGAGCTCACGCTGAGTTACAGGAAAGGGACAGTGGAATGGCTGAGCTGGAGTCCACACCAGGTGAGAGTACAAAGCCTTCCTCACTGTGCCTATGCTGCTGTGTTTCCTTGTTATCTTTCTTCTATACATTTCAATTTTTTTAAAAAGCTTTTTTATATTGAAAAACATAACACAGACAGGAAAGCCCATAATACATCCATATCAGGTAAAAACAAATTTTTGTAATGTGAACAACAGTACAACCAACACTAGGTCAAGAGAGAACACAGCCCCCGTCTCAGTAGCTTCCTCATCCCCCGCTGCCTCCCAGAGAGGCCACCACTACTCCTGACATTTTATACTAATCATAACCTTACTGTGACTTAAGTTTTACCATCTAAGAATGCATCTTGAAACAGTTTAGTTTTGCCTGGTTTTAAACAGGCAAATGGACTATGGACAAAAATGGAATCCAACAGAGGGTGCCCCTCTGTGTCTGCCCCTGCCCAGCACCCTGTGCAAGAGGCTCCTGGCTGCTGTGGAGAGACAGTGCACGGCCACAGCTTATCCATTCCCATGGCTATGACGTGTCCTATGACACGAATATACCACATTTTATAAATACATAAAGTAATACTATGCCTGGTTTTATTTTTTCACGTAGCATTACATCAAGAGCACGTCCATATCAGTAACTATGCCACATAATATCCCCTTACTTAATCATTCTTCCCTCAGTTAGGGGCATTTAGGTTGCTTTCAATTTTCTGTTTTATATGAACTTTTGTTTTGAGATTTTTGTCCATTTCCCCTAAATGAAGTCCTAGAAGGGGTATTACTGGGTCAAAGAATAGAAATAGGCAGGGTCCTATTGTGGGCCATCAATAATTACCATCCAGGGACTTCCCTGGTGGTCCAGAGGTTAAGAATCCGCCTTCCAATGCAGGGCATGTGGGTTTGATCCCTGGTCAGGGAACTAAGATCCCACATGCTGCAGAGCAACTAAGCCTGTGTGCTGCAACTACTGAGCCAAAGCACCACAACTACTGAGCCCAGGCATGCCGCAACTATTGAGCCTGCACGCTCTGCAGCCTGTGCTCCACAACTAGAGAGAAGCCTGCGCACCGCAACGAACAGCCTGCGTGCCACAATGAAAGATCCTGCGTGCCACAACGAAGATCCCACATGCCACAATCAAGACCCGATGCAGCCAAATAAATTAAATAAATAAATAAAATTTTTAAAAATAATAATAATAATTACCATCCAAAAGGGGGACTGATGTGTCCTCTCTAAAGTGTGTGTTTGTGTGCATATGTGTTCACATGTACATTCAGACATGTGTGTGTGCAACCTTCACCATCTGGGACAGGAGGACTAAATCCCAAGAGTGGTCTCCTAGGACACCAGGCAGTGACCTTGTGAGGACCAAGGGTTCAAGCTCTCAGCACCTGGGCCCATAGCTGCCACCAAGGAGGGCCCAGTGCTGAATGACCAAAAGAATGCATCTCTAGTGCCCAGCACTGAGAACATGCTCAGCAATGACCCAACATCCGTGCAGACGTGCACTTCTCAAAAGGCCCTGGGGGGGTGTTCCTTGACATGCAGGCAATGCAGTGAGGACAGCTGGCTCCCCAACAGGCCCTGGGTTCTGTTTCGAGGCTATAAAACATTTACCTTTGGGCTGTCTCCACCTGAAGCTTCCTTCTCATTTTCTGGCTGTGAGTTGTCGGCCATTAAATTGAGGTCAGATGGTATCACACGGCCCATTTTGTACCCTGAAGACCCTGCTCCCCGGGGGCTGGATGGACAGGAATTCGCAGCACTGTGGGCGAGAAAAGGTTGCTCCTATTAGTCTATGGTAAAACGTACATCACACTGTGTTTCAATAACTGACTCTTATTTCAAGGAAAACAAATTTTAAAAGTAAGAGAATTTCAGCATTTTCCATGGAAAAATGGACTCATTAACTCTGTTAAATTTAAGATCACCCTAAGAAATCAGGTATTTGCTTCCACATGTATCATCTTAGGAACTTACCAAGGACACAGAACCATGCATGATGGCTCCAGGGCTCAGCCTGGTAGAGGGACACAGACCACTGCTCTGCTCGCCCCCTCCCACCAGGGAGCTGAGGACAGGCTGCAACAAAGGACATGGCTTCCAGCTACACTGGAAAGGTCAGGGGGAGTCTGAAGAGAGGGGGACAGCAGCGAGGCTGAAGACAGGACGCACAAAGAGGGGAGGAGGCCGTGGATACAGACACGCAGGCTGTGACGGGCTCACAGGGAACACCCAGAAATCAGAAACAGGAACCTGTTTTCAAACATGCACTTTTTTTTTTCACAAGGTAGGGCTTGGCCATGATGCTGAGAATGTTCTGATTCTTGATCTCTGCTGATTAAGAGCCACATTCACTTGTGGTAATTCACCAAGTTATGTATTTAACTTACTCTCCCTTTTCTGTACAGTATTATACTTTACAAAAGAGAACAAGCTACTGAAATGGAAGGATGCCAAGATAAGACTGTTTTAAAAATCCAGTAAGTTATAGGACAGTATGTATGGTTAGATCTCATTTATGTTTTGGATAAAAAAAAGTCAAGTATTGCAAATGTATAGAAAATTTCTGGAAAAAATACCTAAGAAACAGTAGTTACCTCCAAAAAACTGAACTGGAAAGGAGGGGCCCAGGAGGTGGAACAACACACTATTACCTGGCACCCCCTGAACACTACTGGGCTCTCTACCATGAACATGCACCATCAGTATATGCACTCACCTACGAAACAAGTGTTTACCGCATGCCAGGAACAACTCTTAAAGCACTGGGGAGAGAGGAATAAGACAGATGGCAGGACCACACTCTTGGAACTCCTGCTTAATGATTTAAAACTAGCTAACATAAATGAAGGGCCAATGTGGTGAGTGGCCCCACTGGCTGGGTGGTGGTGGGCTCCACCACCGTGAGCTGTCTCAACAGGGGGGGTGCTCTGCTGCTCAGTGCTGGCGGTGGGATATGTAGAGGGGATGAGCAAGGAAAACAGCATGAAGATGGGGCAGGGGGTGAGGAGAGACTGCATCAGCTCCTGACCCAATCCCTAAAGTTTCCAACCACCTCCAGTTCCCTGAGCGCCCACAGAACTTCTGTCTCCACATGGCCAGGCAGTGTGTCAGTGATCTGACCCTAAGGCTGCTGCTTCCACTGTGGGCCGTTGTCCCACGTGGGTAAACACAGGCTTTCTCCTCTTCCTCTGTGAATTCTGCGCACTTTTCACACGGTGCTGAATAAAAATCGGGCCACCGGCTGCTGTCTTCTGCCTACCCACTGCCACACTTACCTGGTGCACAGGTAAGTGCACCTGGTCCATCTAGTCACATACAGACAAATTCAACCAAGTGGGAGAGACAGAGGCAGTATCCTCAGCAGAGCAGCCATGGCAGGGGGCAGAGAAGGGGCCCGGGAGCAGCTGCACTCACATAACACCAAGCAAGGGTACAGCCAGAGTCTACCCGACACTCCTTCCAGGCCTTTCCAGAAGGATACCTTTCTGTCCATGCTGATTTTTAAGATAAGAAACAGAAGTGTCCGACTAAAAGCTACAACCCAGAGCTGCCCGTGTTCCCTCTGTGCCCTCCTTGCTCTGCTACATGTAGGGGTCAGTCCCAGTGGACAAGGCAAGGCCTTCTCTGCCTGCCAGCCATGCCCTGTGGACACACCTGGACAGTAGGAGCTTGGCTCTCAAGAGAAGTAAAAGTGTTCCTTTTGCACCTAAGTCTAACATTACTCACATGGAAGAAGATGCCTGAATACATACTTCACTCTTCTAAGACCCAACAGAACACAGGAGGACCGACCATCTGACCCTAGGACAGGGTCACGCCTGCTGGTCCCAGGCAATTCCTGACCTGACCCTCAGCTACTGCCCCCTGAAAGCGCGGGTTATGCAGTGGAGAGCACGCCTTGAAGGCACCATCCTCCACTTCCTGAGGCTCCCAGTCTCTCTTAGGACATCAGGACAAACAAGTTTGTCACCTCACTGTGGTCAAACTCAGTAATCCAAAGTATAAGTCATCAGAATTTGCATGAAATTGTAGGAAAAAACTCAAACAAAAAACTCAAAATGCAACTGAAAACCCACCTCACATTTTAGACCAATAAGACAAATCATCTATCCTTTAAACTTACACTCAAATAAAAGAATCCCAAGTGAAAACAAGGAACATTTGTGAACTGTGTTTCATATGCAGGAAACTAAGAGCAAACAGTGCTCAGAAACTAAACAATATTTTAAGTGCCCTCAACATCTCCCTCTCCATGTAGGTCAGCCCCAGGGAAGGGAGAAGACGTTGCTGTGCGCTGCTGCCCACTACTGTGACGTACGATGGCTTCTGAATGTCCCACGCAAGAGGCAAGGACTGAAATTTGGACAGGGTCATGTCCACCTTGGCACATGCACACCCTGACCCCACGGTGACCCCGTCTACCATGGAAGCTGCTGTGTACCTGATGGTTCCTGTGGGGGAGGGGAGGGGGCTGATGAGGTGGGCCATGGTGTCTGGAATGTTGATGGTCAGCGGCGAGATGTGAGCCTGCACGGGCTTCACGGGGGACTCGGGCGCTTCCTGTTTCTCCCTCTTCTCGCTGGACAGGGCAGTGAATGTGATCTTGATGTTTGTGCTCGGGAACCTGAACGTGCACCTAAAAAAGAAAAGCCAACTGTCAGCGCCCATCTGCCGATCGGTGGGCAGGATGCCCCATCCACAACAGGTCGCAGAGCCCGAGTGTCCCCAAACATACTGGAGCCTCGACTTGCATGGAAGAGTCGGAGAGAAGCCCATTTCAAGTTCACCTCACATGTTACAAGTCGATTAATGAGGGAAACACAAAGGAGGCATCACATGATTTAAAAACACTAGTAAGCAAAAACATCATTTAGACCAGCTCAACAAGAAAAAAAAAAAACGGGAGAGGAGACTCAAAAAAGACTCAAATACCACTTAATCTACACTGGGTAAGGGTCTGGAGACAGGCTTGGGATCTGGAGATGTGCTCTTGGCACTGAGTAGGTGGAGGCCAGGCAGGAATGCTGCTAACCCCGCAGTGCATGGAAGGTCCCATCGCAAGGAGGAGGTGCCCCAGGCATGCCCCTCACCTGCTTACCTCTGATGACATCTCTTGCCCAGCCCTTCTCTCAGGTTCCTACTCTAGTCTGTCTGCAGCCAGTAGCCAGGGTGTTTCTAAAACAGCAAGATCTGCACGTGGTGTTCAAAGATACAAAAAGGCCAGCCTCTGTCTCTGCTGCCCTCGGGGCACAGCCCTTTCCTTCTCGAGGTCCTTCTCTCATGCTGTCCTCCCTCCACTTTAATACCCCAGAGGCCCCCACCCCACTGTGGGTCAGACCCCACATCCCTGCCTCTTGTCCGTTCCTCCTCTTGCTCACTACCCAGGGGTCCCCTCCCACCCCTCAGCTGCCTATCCGAGGGTTTCCTGACCGCCCCACACTCTGCCCTTGCTGCCGCCTTGTTCTTCATTTCACTCCGGCCACATGATTCTATGTTACCCCACTTTTGCTTGTTGTCACCCCAATAGGATACAACCTCCAGTAGAACAAAGCTCAGTTCACTGCTATAACCTGGAGACCAGAAGAGTCCCTGGTATATACAGAGAAGGCCCTCAGTACACACTTGTTGGAATTAATGAACAAGTACCCAGTTTCATACATTTAAAAAGGTAATTAAAACAAGCAAATCACATGAATACAACGAATGGGAAGCCCACAATTGCAGCTGCCCCTTTGTCGCTAGCATGAGATCTGAATAATCAACTCCAGGCCTAGAAAAGAAAGGGATTAAGACCCCACTGGCCTTAATTTCTAGCACAATATATATAACAATTACAGGAGTAAGGAAGTTTCCTCCTTTTCCTCCCATTTGTAGTTCCCGAGCTCCTGTCCTCAGGCGATAGTCACTGTTCACCAGGAAGGCCAGGCTGTTAGAACAAGCATCGTCACCCAGCACGAGGGCATCCGATCCCGCAGAGCAGTTACCTCTCTGTGCCTGTTTCCTCATCCACAGAACAGATGACAGCATCTATCTCTGAGAGTACCATGAGGATTAATTCAAATATTTATCAAACACTCAAATGTTTATTAAAATGAAAAAACCACACTACCTTCAGCCCCACTGTAAGATGTCAATAGTACTTGCTTTTCCTACAGTTGGACACTCACCATCCACTGTGTTGTTCGTTCCGTCATCACCTGGGAACTCACAGAAGCCCAGACTGAACCAGAGGAGCAGCACACCCACCTGCCTGTCCTCCACATGCCACGGAAGCAACAAAGCACTGTGCACAATTCCAACACGGGAATGTGAGAATGGGACTCCTCCCTCCCCCAAGGGGTACCTACATGTCTCCGGGGTTTATTTCTGCTTTCCACAAAATAGGACCACACCTTGCATGTTGGCCCTCAGTCTACACGTTCCCTCAGTGTCACCCACAGGGTCTGTTCGCAGACAGACCTCAGCATAGGCTGAGCGCTGCCTTCAGGGCTAGCACCACCACATGGAGGACTTCCTTCCTTAGTATCCTATTCCCAAAGTTTCCAATTAAAGACAACAATCGTCTCCACGGCACAGGCGCCATCCATAAACCTCAGGCTCCAAGGGCACAGAGGGCATCTAAAGCAACGCAAGGCACTGTCAGGCCACCTGCTGACAGCCTCTGACCGACAGCATGTGACAGTGTCCCGGCCATCAGTGGACACTGCCACTAACCCCACCCCCTTGACAGGTGAAAATGGTATCTCTGTTTGCATCTAAGCATGAACTTCTCATAGGTGTATGAGCCATAAAACACATTTAAAAGCTACCCAGGTAGTCTGGTAACTTTCTGTTTTTCAATCTGAGTTATGATTACATGGGTGAGTTCCTATTAGTGAAAATTCATCGAGTTACACATGTATGAAACATACACTCTTCTGTGTATGTAGTATACTTCAGTAGAGAGGTTTTTTTTTTTAATTAAAAAAGCCATCTGTAGATGGATACAGAAATCGGTAAAATGTTGATAACATGCCAGGGGGTTCACAGAACATTTCCTATACTTTTGGGTTAACAATGGTGTATTTCTTTACCTGGGCAGCCATGTTATAATTATAACCGATTTTTCTATGTAGGTTACATTCGAAGCAAAATATATCAAAACAGTGTTTGAGTTCTCTATGGAGTTCCATTAGTGATGAAATCCTTGTTCCCCTTTAGGGAATGTGAATGGCCACTGCTTGACTTTTCTAAGCTAGAAATAAAAAACAGTGGGATAGGGACTTCCCTGGCGGTCCAGTGGTTACGACTCCATGCTTCTACTGCAGGGGGCCCAGGTTGGATCTCTGGTCAGGGAACTAAGGTCCCACATGCCACACAACCAAAAAGAAATAAAATAAATTAATAATGCAGGTAGGTAGCCCAGCCCACCCTACCCAACATGTTAAAAAAAAAACAGTGGGATAATTTTAATTAATTGTTTCACAAAAGTAAAAAGAGCAGCAAAACATTAAAACAGCAGACAAAGCAAGCTGAGTGTCAGATCTCTGTCTCCCCCACACCACCACCAAGAGGCTGTTACGTCTGGGCACGCTGGTCCTCGTTCCCATGAAGCACTTCAGGTCATGGAAAGGGTTTAAGAGGCTAAGATACTATACTGATTAGGGAAATTAAGAGCATGCTGCCCGGGTCTCACGCTGCTTCGTACCATCACAATACCTAACACCGTGTGCTCTTTAAAAATACTTTAACTGATCCTGAAAGATTTGTAATAAAGCTCAGTATAAAAACATGCATCTGTTTATGAGAACTCTGAGAAATATGACAAAATAACAGAGAAAAGGGAAAGATTTTAAAATGAACAATAAGAAAAACCAGACCGCAGAAAGCAGAACGGCAAACCCCTAAGCAAAACATGACCAGGTACTGAGCACCTCTGAGAAGCCGTGCAACTGGAGCCACAAGTCAAAACTGAAGCAACACAACAGCTGATGGCTTCAACCTTAGGCAAGGACCCTGACAAAAACTAAGCTTCTTTTACTTGAATAAACATTAACAATTTTAATATGGATTCAGAGTTGCAAATATCCTTTTCTTCACCTCTCTCTTAGTCTCCTATACTTGGTGACAGGCATTTTTCTTGGAATGGAAACTCTTACAAATGAGATATGCAAGCCAATGGCTTGGGTCTAGAGCTCTGAATTTTAGAGCTCTGAATTTTCAGATTCACAAAGAAGCTCTAAGGATTCTGAAGACCTGTTATTTATTTATTTATTTTTTGGGGGGGTGGTGCTGCACTGGGTCTTCGCTGCTGCGCCCGGGCTTTCTTTAGTTGTGGCGAGCAGGGATCACTCTTCATTGCGGTGCGCGGGCTTCTCCTTGCGGTGGCCTCTCTTGTTGCGGAGCACGGGCTCTAGGCATACAGGTTTCAGTAGCTGTGGCACACGGGCTTAGTTGCTCTGCGGCATGTGGGATCTTCCCAGACCAGGGCTCGAACCCGTGTCCCCTGCATTGGTAGGCGGATTCTTAACCACTGTGCCACCAGGGAAGTCCGTGAAGACCTGTTCTTTATGTATCAATACAAAGCCAGGCCTTACTGCAAATACTTCAACACTAACATCATACAGCTAGGCAGAAATAATAAGCCACACTGAAATAAGCCTCCAACCAAACGGAAAGTCAAATTTAGTGATATCTCTATGCAAAGCAAGTTCAAACAATTAACCATTTAGGCAAACTATTCCCTACAACCAAGTCCAACTGGGCCACTTCAGAGGTGTAGGTGGCCTCAGGAAGAGGTTGGCTCCCATACCCTTTACCCCACAGAGGACGAGACAGGCAGGAACAGTGGTCTGGCCCCACAGCACCACTCGGAAAGGTGAGTGCAGCAGAGCAGCCTTCCACCTCAGCATCCACAGTGACGGCAGGCCCCGGGGGAGGACAGCCATCATGTCCCCCAGCCTCCTGTCATCCTTCTCTGTCGTGGCACAGATTACTCAGACACACTTCCTGAGTTGGAAAAATCTCCCCACAAGTGGGCTCCATTTCTACCTACTTAAAACAACACGTCTGAATGCGATTCAGACAGTCATTGTTAGGATAACTCTGGAGTCCCTCAGTTTTAAAACAGTATTTTAGAAAGTTTAATGGGACAAGGCCTGCAGATGCCACCCTCATGGCCAGGGCACAACGCAGCAACAGTGTCCCTGCCGTGGGGCACCAAGAAGACACTGCCTCACCTTTGGATTTCCTGCTAAAAATAACAAACCCAGATCTCACCAAGAGGAAACATCAGACAAATATTCTACAAAACAACTGGCCTGTCCTCAAATATTCTACAAAACAATGGGACTTTCCTGGTGGTCCAGTGGTTAAGACTCCACGCTCCCAATGTAGGGGGCTTGGATTCAATCCCTGGTCAGGGAACTAGATCCCACATGCCGCAACTAAGAGCCCACATGCTGCAAATAAAGATCCTGCATGCCGCTAAGACCGAGTGCAGCCAAATAAATATTAAAACAAACCAAAAAAACCCAACTTTCTCCAGCTCCCTAAATCTATGACCTGCTAACTTCCTATCTCACCCCCAGCAGATGACCCTACTTCTTTAAAAAAAACCAACCAAACAAAAATCAACACAGAAGACACAGAAAAGCCAAGGAACGGTCACAAATGAGAGTAAAGTTCAATGCATGTGTGATCTGACTCTAGAAAAAGGGCATCAGTAAAAGACTGCTAAGTCCAGTTAAGGCCGGTGGGTTAGGTCACAGTGTTGTATCAACGCTAATTTGCTTTGGTACCTGGGCTGTGGTTATGGAAGGAAATTTTTTAGGAAATACACATGGAAATATTTTAGAGGTAAAAATGCATCACGTATGCAGCTTCTCAAAAATTTCAGGGAAAAAACAGAGCAATGAAGCAAGTGTGGTAAATGTTAATATTTGGGGAATCTGGGAAAATGAGAATCTCTGTTCTATTTTTGCAACTTTTCTATAGGTCTGAGTAATTTCAAAGAAAAAGAAAAAAATTTGGAAACTTTCAAGATGTCCCATGCAAAGCTTGATGATCTAGGCTGTGCCACTCCAGGTGTTGCTGGGCCTGAGCCAGGCCAGGAACTGTGTCATGAGCCATGACAAGGTGAGCATAGACACAGAGTGTTTGGAAACCACTCACTCTTCTACTTGTTCAGAGTGGACCTTCTCCACAGACAATCTGAGAGCCCTGCTCTGGGACACACCCTCATCGTTATCTGTCTTCTATACATTTCAGAATCCCACCAAATTCCAAGGACAATCTTGTGGGACCCCTGACACAGTTATGAAATGTCACCTCACTGCAATTCTTATCAACTCCAGACCCTCCTCCAGAGTCTGTTTGTCCCTGATAGTCAGCCTCGGGCTAAGCAGGGATGTACAACCCCAGTTCTGGAGTTCACAGGACAGGGTCATGGCCACATTCACACAAGTGACCCTGACACCTGTGCCCTCACATTCACCCAACACAGTTGATGTCTGTTAAACCTACACACCGTCCCATCACTGGGCTTCCAGATTGTGACCCAAGAAGCTGTGGTTTGTGGTGACACCATACTCTGTACTCTGGATTTCTTCTCTCCTGGGAAGATTTGTCCCATCCTACATATAACAATATTCACACAGAACAGTATCTCCCTACCATGTTCCTAGAGCACAGCATTGAGTGTCCTGACAGCCAGCATAGGCTGAACCCTGCTGTTCTACATACGGCCCAAGATCTCTGTGGCTCACAGCAAAGGTCTGGGTCCAGCTTCTACCATCCACCCACCCCATAAGTGGCTGCTTGTGGCTGCTCTGCTCCACTTTTCCCTCACTCTGGGGCCCAGGCTGATGCAGTGGCTCCAGTGAGGATACTGCTGGTTCCAAGGCAGAGAGAAAAGACAGAAGGAGCGAGTTCCGTGGCCACACCTGCGGTCAATGGGCAGAAGGGCTTATAGCGAGGACCCTCCCCACATACCACCACCTCCCTAGTGTTAGCAATCCCAAGGGATGTCTGGAAAATCATTTCAAGTCCTTTCAGCTATGCAACTGGCCACAGAGACATTAGCTGAGCAGCTGAACTGCTCTCCAAGGGAAGAAATGAGAGGCCAGTTACTCTGTCATTCACCTGTGACAGCTGACAAAGATAATCTAATAAGAAGACGACAATCCGATCATTTAATCTCGGGATTGGCAAAGCAATGACTGTGTTAATAAAAATAACATGTCACACAGGGTGGACAGTGCTCTGAGGCCATCGATGACTTGCTATGAGCAGCAGTGATTGCCAAGGAGGAAGGCAACAGGATCTTCTGCATTTGAAGAACTGTGTGGACAGTTACATCCAAGACTGGATCGGGAGGTAAGGGGGGAAATGAGGAAACCAGTGAGGAGGCTTCCAAGGAGCCAGGGTGTGCAGTGCTCACACCACGTGAGGCAGTGAGGACAGAAAGAGGAGACGGGATCTGACTGGTATGGGAGATGGAAATAAACGGCCCTGATGACCCACCAATATGTGTGGGCACAGAAGGGAGAAGACCGCAGGACGACTGACTTCACATCTGGCTCGTGTGGCTAAGAACGCTGGTACCAATTACTGAGATGAGGATGGATGAGGAACAGGCTGGGGGGTGCAGTGGCTAAGTGGACACATGACCTCTGAGGTGCCCGTTACCCATAATCCCAGGGGGATGTCCAACCAGCCCCTCCTGAAACCTGAACAGACACACTCGGTGTTCTCTGCAGTGAGAGGGTACATTCGCCACATCACAGAGGAGAAAGAGCCTAAGAAACGCAACCAGCAGGTCTGGTGGAAGAGAACAGCCTTCAGGACTCAAGCAAGCATTACCCTGCAGGAGGACACACTACTGTGGGAGTTTAACAATGGGTTCTAGTCCTAACTCAGTTATGATGGCAAGCCATGCCTCTTTTTTATCTTTTACAAAAATGGAAGAAAAATTCCTTTTCTTTCCAAACCCTGAGGCGGACTTAGCCAAGAAGGAACTTTAAATGGGCCTATATATACACTTTGATCATTCTCTTCTACTAGTTTCCTCTAGTTTTTGACAGAAATATCAAAACTTTTACTACAACCTTTAACGAATTGTAGCCCTTAATCAATCACATTTGTCAGTGACTCATAAATCACTCCCCCACCTGGGGCTGCCTTTTCTGTGGCTCCAAGAGCAACATGTCCATACCACCAGTCAGTCCTACCCACTGGTCACGCTGAGCTGCCACCACCATGGGTCTGAAAGGGCCACTTAGAGCCTGGCGGGTGCTCCCTTCGCCCCAGGAGAAGGTATGTGGAGGGGCAGCTCATCAGCTCAGGAGAGGGCTGCCCCTCAGAGGAGGTGTCTTTGGGAGGCCAGCAGCCACTTATTAAAGAGCACAAGTCACAGGTCAACAGCCTGACCCACTATAAGGCAGGTTAGGACAATGAAGACCATACTGGAAGGAGCCCGAAACCCTAAGTAGTTCACAATTTTCTCTGCTGCTCCTCTGCAGTAAACCTCAAGCAACACCTTACCTCAGCTTGACTTCTTACCCTAAAAAATGATAAAACATTCTATAAAACTCATGAAACACAATGGTGTTTATTAAAAGAGGCCACGTTACTATAGTTTTTGTTGGGTTTAGCATGAATTTCTTTTTTTCTCTTTTTTTTTTTTTTTTTTGTGCAGTACGCGGGCCTCTCACTGTTGCGGAGCACAGGTTCCGGACGCACAGGCTCAGCGGCCATGGCTCACGGGCCCGGCCGCTCCACGGCATGTGGGATCTTCCCGGACAGGGGCACGAACCCGTGTCCCCTGCATCGGCAGGCGGACTCTCAACCACTGCGCCACCAGGGAAGCCCCGAATTTGCTTTTTATATATAATAAAGCTATTCCTTCTTTTTTAAATTTATTTTTTATTTTTGTCTGCATTGGGTCTTTGTTGCTGCGCGTGGGCTTTCTCTAGTTGCGGAGAGAGCGGGGGCTCCTCTTCGTTGCGGTGCACAGGCTTCTCATTGCAGTGGCTTCTCTTGTTGCAGAGCACAGGCTCCAGGCACGCACGCTTCAGTAGTTGCAGCACACAGGCAGTAGCTGCGGCACTCAGGTCCTAGAGTGCGCGGGCTTCAGTAGCTGCGGCGCATGGTATCAGTAGTTGGCACGCAGGCTTCAGCAGTTGTGGCTTGTGGGCTCTAGAGCACAGGCTCAGTAGTTGTGGCGCAGGGGCTTAGTTGCTCCGCGGCATGTAGGATCTTCCTGGACCAGGGCTCGAACCCGTGTCCCCTGTATTGGCAGGCAGATTCTTAACCACTGCGCCACCAGGTAAGTCCCTAGCATGAACTTCTAACCAGAGCCTCAAAAGTCTGATTCAATAAGACACCTGCGGGGCTTCCCTGGTGGTGCAGTGGTTGAGAGTCCGCCTGCCGATGCAGGGGACACAGGTTCGTGCCCCGGTCCGGGAAGATCCCACATCCCGTGGAGTGGCTGGGCCCGTGAGCCATGGCTGCTGAGCCTGTGCGTCCAGAGCCTGTGCTCCGCAACGAGAGAGGCCACAACAGTGAGAGGCTCGCGTACCGCAAAAAAAAAAAACAAAAAAACAATAAGACACCTGCAACCTGGGCTCAGGCCCTGCGAGATTTATCTTTGAGTGAAGCACTTTCACTGCATGTTTAGCTTTGAGGTGACTTAGAAACTACACAGCACGTGAAACAAAGCTTTTCTGCGTGGACAGGGCCACTGCAGGCA
This sequence comes from Orcinus orca, assembly GCF_937001465.1. Lineage (NCBI taxonomy): Eukaryota > Metazoa > Chordata > Mammalia > Artiodactyla > Delphinidae > Orcinus > Orcinus orca. The sequence goes on along the minus strand of NC_064577.1, from coordinate 34,094,124 downwards.
TGTGGCTAGTTAGTGAGTCGAACAGGCTTTGTGCTCAGAAGGGCCCAGATGAGGCTGAATGTTCCGTAGCCAGCACCCTGAAATCTCCTTCATCATTTTATCTGAGTCTGTGTCTTGTAAATGAGGTCCAATGGGTCAAAGGACCACAGCCTGGGGCGTGGAGGCTCAGTTCACACACATCTTGCCTCCCACACCCCCTTCCCCTCCACGACCACCCACTGTCCAGGACAGGGCCTGGACAGGGGCACCTTGGGCACCTGGGAGAGTCTGCACTTGCCCCACGAGTATCCCTCCACCTAAGAAAGCTTGATATTAATAACAAAAATACCGCAGCAGGTTGAGAGAGAGAGACCACAAAGGAAATGAAAAGCTTTTTGCAGCTTCTTAAAAAAACGAGGTATAGTTGATGTACAATATTATATAAGTTTCCAGTGTACAACACAGCGATTCACAATTTTTAAAGGTTATGTTCCATTTATAGATATAAAATATTGGCTATATTCCCTTTGTTGTACAATATATCCTTGGAGATTTTTGCAGCATTCTTAATCCACACTTTCATTTTGCACTGGACCCGATGTATTATGGAGCTGGCCCTGTATCCTAAGACTAGTAGGAAATGGTGCATTTCCATAGGCAGATCTGCTTTTGTACCCACAGACCACGAAGCCTTGATTCCAGAAACATTCCTGACCCAATTTAGAGAGCTGGTGTTGGGTTTTCCAGCAACACATGTGACCAGCAGCTTCACAACTGCTTCTGAGGTTTTTCTTTGGCTTGGAGAAGAATTTTGTCTGTTGGCCACTTACTGCACTGCGATTCCATTAATGAAGGTACTGGAAAGAGCTGCCTTATCTACTACTTTGCGTGGCAATTTGCTGTTGGGGGAAAGGCTGACTCAGAGAAGCACACTCATTAAAAATCCTGATGCCAGGCTGAGGGTGAAGGCAGTACTGGATATTAGTGTAGTCAATGTGATGCTTTGTGCTTCCAGCAGTCTTGAGCCCTCTCTCGCCTGGATCACAAGCCACCACACCCACGGCTCTGGGTGCAGATGGCTGGGTGGGCCCTCCGTCCATGTCGCTGACGGTAGCAGCAAACAGTCAATCGTGCTGAGTATACAGTAGGTGCTCAGAGAGAAGCGACTACCCCTTTGAGGTGGGACTACTCTTGAGATTACCCCAAACTTGCCAAAATAACATTCACATGAAACCAAAGCAGGCTCTCCAACAGACACCTGACTCAGACTGAACTCACAAGCAAAGCTGTGGGGCAGGGCCTGGGCTCCCTCCTTCCTCTCCCCAGTTCACAGCAATTCCTTCTGCCAATGCAGAAGAGCAGTAGCCTCCAAATATTTTTGATTGTACACTTTTAAGTGAAAAATTAAGCAGGAGTCAACATATGGCTAATATATTATCAAGAAATGAAAAGGCAAGGGACAGAATCGGAGAAATATTCATAATACACATAGCTCACAGATGACTTGTGTTCAGGATATACAAAGAATTCTTAAAATTCAATAAGAACACAACCCATTAAAAATGGTCAAAGAGACCTTCACTAAAGTAGTACAGAAATGGCTAACAAGCACATGAAAATCTGCTCAACATCATTGGTCATCAGTGAAATGCAAGTCAGAACCACAATAAGATACCACTGCACACCCACAGAATGGCTAATATGAAAAAGCTGACAAAACCAAGTGCTGATGAGGTCACAGAGCAACTAGAACTCTCCCACACTGCTGGCGGGAATATAAAAGGGTGGGACTGCTTTGGGAAAGTCTGTTGGCTTCTTGGTAAAGCCATTCCACTCTTAGGCATTTGACAAAGAGAAATGAGAGCATCTGTCCACACAGGCTCCTTCATGAATGTTCACAGCAGCAGGATGCATAACAATTCAACCTGGAAATGGCCCAGGTGTCCAGCAACAGGTGAATGGATCAACCAATGATGTTAAGTCCATGCAAGAAGATATTTCTCAACTACCACTCAACAATCACAAAGGAAAAAACTGGGGGCTTCCCTGGTGGCACAGTGGTTAAGAATCCGCCTGCCAATGCAGGGGACACAGGTTTGAGTCCTGGTCCAGGAGGATCCCACATGCAGCAGAGCAGGTAGGCCCGTGTGCCACAACTGCTGGGCCTGCGTTCTGGAGCCCGCGAGCCACAACTACTGAGCCCATGTGCCACAACTACAGAAGCCCGCATGCCTAGAGCCCATGCTCTGCAGCAAGAGAGGCCACCCACCTTAATGAGAGGCCTGCACACCACAGGGAGGAGTGGCCCCCACTCGCTGCAACTAAAAAGAGAGCCCACACGCATCAGCAAGGACCCAGTGCAGCCAAAAATAAATAAATAAAGTTGCAAAACCAAAACAGAACCAAAAAAAAGTGCCCAAACAAGCAACATGGATGAATCTCAAAAACATGTTAATCAAAAAAAGCCAAACTGAAGAGTACACACTGCATGATTCAATTCTTAAGAAATCCTAGAAAAGACAGAACTAGTCTACAGTGATGAAAAGCAGATCAGTGACTGCCTAGGACTTTCAGTTTAGTGAAGAGGGGTAAAAGGGCAGGAAAGAGATTCTGGGAGGGAGAAATGTTCTATTATCTTGATTGAAGTTTTGGTTACATAAATATATGCATCCGTCAAAACTCTTTGAAAGGTACCCTTAAAATAGCTTTTTTTAAAAAAAATTATTTTATTTATTTTTGGTTGCATTGGGTTTTCGTTGCTGCGGGTGGGCTTTCTCTAGTTGCGGCGAGCGGGGGCCACTCCTTGCTGCAGTGCGTGGGCTTCTCATTGCGGTGGCTTCTCTTGTTGTGGAGCACGGGCTCTAGGCACGCGGGCTTCAGCAGTTGTGGCTCGCGGGCTCCAGAGCGCAGCCTCAGCAGTTGTGGCGCACGCACTTAGCTGCTCCGCAGCATGTGGGATTCTCACAGACCAGGGCCCGAACCCATGTACCCTGCGTTGGCAGGCAGGTTCTTAACCACTGCACCACCAGGGAAGCCCCAAAATAGCTTTGTTTTATCCTATGTAAAGTATACCTCAAAAAATGTTTTTTAAAAGAAAAGATTAATGTGGCAACAACACATTCACATATGTATAAATTATATTACTGTACTACACATTATAAAACATAAAAATAGCAACCAAACAGGACGAGAAAAACAATCAGAAGTATATCTTCTTCCAAAATTCTAAAAGATCATCTTGATCTCTTTCTGGGGTACACACACACACTCTGGAGACTAATGTACTACAGAAAACATCACTTTTGTTTTCCCTGTGAGGTTCCAAACACAAGGAATATAATGTCTAGGATTGTGGAATTTTTTTGTTATATTGAGATATAACATGATATAAGTTTAAGATAATGTAAGGTAATGATAAATGCATATAGTGCAGACTGATTAGCACACTAAGGTTAGTTAACACCATCAACTCAACAGTTACAGTCTGTGTGTGTGTGTGTGTGTGTGTGTGTGTGCGTGTGTGTGTGTGTGTGTGTGTGTGTGTATGCAGAACTTTTAAGATTTACTGTCTTACCAACTTTCAAATTTACAATACAGTATTGTTATCTACAGGCACCATGTTGTACATTACATCCCCAGGACCTATTCATCTTACAGCTGGAAGTTTGTAATTTTGACCCTCCCCGCTTCACCCACTTCCTCCATCCTAGGATTGTGTTTTTTAAACCATTGATAAGGCTACCAATTACACAGCAGTAAGAGACATGACTGCATCAAGTTCCTTATTAAATGGACAGTTGCTACATATGTTCGACAATGGAGTAAGGCATTCCATTCTTGAGGCAGTTTATAAAAAGATAATTTCCACTTTATGGGTAGGAAAACAAAAGCATAACCCATGAGGTCTGCTCTCTGAATCGGCAGTTCTGATGCAGTGTCACCCTCCACACTGATGTATTGCCGATGCTGAATACCTGCAGATGCATTTAGACTTCTCACTTATTAGGTCAGCTGCACACAAGAGGTGTTCATTTGCTCAATCTGCAGGAAAGTCTTTTCAAAATACTACGCTGAATGGCCAATATGCACAGGAAAAGATCAACGTCATTAGTCATCAGACAAATGCAAATTAGAACCACAGTACAATATCACAACATACCCATTAGAAAACCTAAAATGAAAAAGAGAAAATGCCAATGTGACGAAGCTGTGAAGACACCTGAACTCTATCTTACACAGTGTCAAAGAAGTGTAAATGCAGAAAGTGTTTTCCAAAGTGGCTGTACCTATGAAAGCCGAACATATGTACGTCCTGCGAGCCACTGGAGCTTATCTAACAGAAACGTGCACGTGCTTGTCAAAACACAGCTACCAGAATCTCAATCAAGTGTTCAACTAAAAAAGTCTTCCACTTAAAAAAAAAGTCTGTAAGACTCATAGCAGCATTATCCATTATAATAGCCCCAAATAAAACTACCTAAATGTCCATCTATGGCAAAATATCAAACTGCACTATACTCACATTATTCAATACTTTACAGCAATGAGAATGAATGATCCACAGCCAAGTACAGAAATATGGGCTCATCTCAAAAACATTTTACTCAGTGAAAAGCCAGCACCACCCTCTGAAGTACATTCTGTATAACTCCATGTATACGAAATCAAAAGCAAACACTCTACACAGTTTAGAACTCGGGATAGTGGTTCTGTGGCTAGGAGGGACACATGGCGGGCTTCTGTGCGCTGACAAGGCAATGTTTCTTAACTGGGGGCAGGTTACACCGTGGGTTCTCATTAAGCTTTATACTTAGGATCTATATTGAGCTTTTCTGTATGTAGATTATACTAAAAACAAAAATAAGAACAAATTGTAGACAGTGACAAGACTAGAGACCAACTAAGAAAGTACTCCAGAAGGCCAGGTGAAAAATCGCTAAGTCAAGAGCTATGCAGCAGGAAGGTAAGGGAAAGATCTGAGAAATGTTCAAGTGGAATGAAGGGGACAGATAAATAACTCTATGAATTCAGAGAAGCAGAGCAGACTGGGGACAGTGTGAGCCCTGGTCCTTGATAGACATCAGCTCACAGGAGGAAAGGAGGATACTTGAGCAGAGAGAAACAGCAGGACTGCAGACTCTGGGCTGGAGGACAGCCACCTATCAGCATCTTACTCTTCATATCCTACCACAATGACTTGCCTTAAAGGCCTCTATCTTATACAGGCCCACAACCCCTTGTTCACAAATTCCAAAAAGCAAATAGCTCCAAAAAACCTGATCTGAAATGATTTGCAGCCAATTCTGATCTGAACTGAGAAAGAGCTAATTCTAGCCTTTAATTATCCCACTTAGAAAATTCATGTGTTTTGTAACAGAAATTCTAATGTGTTGGATTACAGGGTGCTGGGAATTTGAAACAATATACAGTACACACACTGTACTACTTTTCTAAAATCCAAACTACTCTGATTCTGAAATACGTCTGGCTCCTTAGGTTTCGGGTGAGATCTGTGTATGCCTGCTGGGTTAGAAATGGTACCATTTCCTTAAGAATTTCTCCAGATATAATTCTGATTGTTGAAGGGGAAATCAGATGGCTTACTTCAAAAAAAAAAAAAATCCATTAAGCTACTGTCCAGAGTAGAATATCAATTAGTATTTTTGTTGCTGTCATTAACAGGCAATAAATGTGCATGGCACAAAATTTAAAAGCCATGAAATAGTAAAAACAGCAAGACTCCCTCTCACCGCACCAGTTTCTAGTGACAGCTCTCAAAGTAGAACCCAGAACTATTCAAACAAACAAGTAAACAAGCAAAGAGAAGCCTGCCTCAAGAGGCAAAGGCCCTGGGTTCCAAGCAGACCAGCAGTGTCTGCCTCTCTGCTCACTGTCATTTCTTCAACTCCCCCCTTGTGGTGCCTCCCCACACCCCAGAGTAGCTCACAAAGTCCCTTAAAAGAAGTGTTCATCAGTGTGCAAAAAGGTTGTCTCACCTACTGCCTCGCTGGTAACATGATTCACTTGTGAATCATGTTTGACCCTCAATAATTTGATTAGCCTCCACAAATGACCAAATTGCAATGTGTTTTTCTTTTTTAAAAAGACATTTCATCAGAAAATTCTGGCACAGGCTACAGCATGGATGAATCTTGAAGATATTATGCTGAGTGAAATAAGTCAGACACAAAAGGACCAACACTGTGAGATTCTATATGAAGTCCCTAGAGGAGTCAAATTCATAGAGACAGAGAGTAGACTGGTGGTGGCTGGGCCAGGGGAGGGGAGGGAATTAGTGTCTAATGGGCACAGAGTTTCAGTTTTACCAGAAGAAAAGTGTTTTGGAGGTGGTGGTGTTGCACAGCAGTGTGAATGTGCTTAATGTCACCGAACTGTACACCCTAAAGATGGTTCAGATAGTACATTTTATGTTATGCGTATTTTACCACAACTTAAGAAAAAAATTTTAAGAGCACTTACAATTGTGTCAGAACATAGTAAGCACTCAATAAATCTTTATTGTTTCTTTATTTTTCAAAGACATTTCACTGAAAGTATTTGAAGACAAGCCTGACTGGGAGAAAATATTTCCAAAAGACATACCTGATAAAGGGGTGTTATCCAAATCACACAAAGAACTCTTAAAACTGGACTAGAAAACAAATAACCTGATTTAAAAATGAGCAAAAGGGCTTCCCTGGTGGCGCAGTGGTTAAGAATCCATCTGCCAATGCAGGGGACACGGGTTCGAGCCCTGCTCCAGGAAGATCCCACATGCCGCAGAGCAACTAAGCCCGTGTGCCTCAACTACCGAGCCTGTGCTCTAGAGCTCACGAGCCACAACTACTGAGCCCGAGTGCCACAACTACTGAAGTCTGCACACCTAGAGCCTATGCTCTGTAACAAGAGAAGCCACCCAATGAGAAGCCCGCGCACTGCAACAAAGAGTATCCGCCGCTTGCCGCAACTAGAGAAAGCCCGTGTGCAGCAACGAAGACCCAATGCAGCCAAAAATAAAAATAAATAAATTTATTAAAATAAATAAAAATGAGCAAAAGAGCCGAACAGACAACTCACCAATAAAGATATACACATGGCAAATGAATATAAGAAAAGATGTTCCACATAATATGTTAATCAAGGAAATGCAAATTAAGACAATAATGAGATACAACCATGCAGAATGGTAAAAATCCAAAACAGTGGCAACACCAAATGTTGAGAAGGGTATGGAACAACAGGAACTCTTGTTCATTGCTGGTGGGAATGCAAAATGGTTCAGCCATTTTGGAAGACAATTTGTCAGTTTCTTATAAAACTAAACATACTCTTATCATATGATCCAGCACATAAACTGTGGTCCATCCAGACAATCCAATATTATCAAGTACTAAAAAGAAAGGCGCTATCAAGCCTTGAAAAGACAGGAGGAACCTTAACTGCACATTACTAAGTGAAGGAAGCTAATCAGACAAGGCTACATATTTGTGTGATTCCAATTCTGTGACATCCTGAAAAAGGCAAAACTATGGAGACAGTAAAAAGATCAGTGGTTGCCAGGGGTGGGGTTGGAAGAGGGAGGGATAAGTAAGTGGAGCACAGAGGATTTTAAGGGCAGTGAAACTACTCTGTATGGTACCATAATACGGTGGATACATGTAAATATACACTTGTCTAAACCTATAGAATGTTCAAAACCAAGAGTGAGCCGTATTGCAAACTATGGACTTTGCGTGATTATGACCTGTGGATGCAGGTTCATTGACTGTACAAATATCCCACTCTGTGGCGGATATTGATAGTAGGGTAGGCTGTGTGTGTGGAGGCAGGGGGTGTATGGGAAATTTCTGGACTTACCATTCAACCGTGCTATGAACCTAAAACTGCTCTAAAAATATATTACCCCCCTACCAAAAAAAAAAAAGACATCTCAAAATATTATTGATAGCATGTCCAGTTTTTAGTTAATAATTCCAAATAGTTGAGGGGGAAAACAGATTTAGAAAATACTGAGCCCCCCACACGGGAAATGACCTCTGACTTGTGGCCCCTCTGGAGACAAGCCAAAAAGGCCTTGCTACACAGTCAGACACAGGCGTATCCACACAGGCAACATTACGCCTTCTAATCAGCTCAGGAAGTTGAACCAATTCCATATCTCCTTCTCATGTAAATAACCTAAAACAGTAGCCAAAGGCAGGCCATTTTAAAAGAAACAGAGAAAAACAAACCCACACAACACAGCAAGCACCACCTGCACACTGGCTGACCAACCCCTAGTTAATGCAGCTCTAACCACCCCCCGCCCCCCGGCCAGGCTCCTTCTCTATGTCTCAGCCTTCCCACCTCCTGAGCCCACAGGAGCTTTAAGACACAATGTAGTTTAAATAGTAAGTTAAGCATAATAAAACCATTTATCAGAAGTTTGCCAGAAGTTTTGTTTTGAGTGTCATATCTGGTTGTCACGCAAGTTGTCAATTTTTAATATACAGATTTAATAAATTAAAAATTTAAATCATTAGACATTCAGAATCTGTAACTACTTTTTGAAATCCCAACTCCATAAAATTGCTTACTTCAGGAGTACTTTTTTGATGATTTCTTCCACACATGCTCTCCTCCCTCCCTCTGTGAGAGAGGCTGGCCTAATACACACCTCCGCCCAGAGGACGGCCTGTTGGTGGAGCCAGAGACCAACGCACTCCAGTGTGGACCCACCGCCCCAGAAGGTGGCAAGTCAGTCCTCCAAGGGGGCCGCTGCACTCCAGCCTACACAGTATTAACAAATGAAAAGGCTTCCCACTCTGCAAGCCCAGGTGCCAAGTGCCAGGAAAGCCACCCACTGCTCACCTATCCATATGTGTGCCCTCCGCCATCACTCTTGACAAACTACTTGGGAAAAAAACCTCAGAAAATGAGTATTCAATGAAACCTATGATGTTTCTCCTCTAAACCTCTTCTTAATATGACAAATGACACAAATAAAGTAAATGGTACTAGGTCCAAAATTATTAATTATTTTACTGAACTACTGTTACTGTTGTCTTTTCTTCACTTCTATATATAAGCAAAAAAAATTTTAATGTTTGATTCTTTGTAGTTCATCTCAATGTAACTAAATTAAAAATTTTAACATTTAAATTTACATCCAATTAATAAGTTGTCCTAGCTGTAGATGCAAATTTAAAATACTAGTAATTTCAAATAAACCAAATTTAAATATAAATATTTGACCTAAAAGTCAGTCAGCTTTACAGCTGTAAAAGCTTCAATACTCTTTCATTTCTCCCTCCCACACTCACATCAAGTTTTCAACTTCAAAAAGAAATCCTACCACCTCCCAGTTTTAAAAAAATTTTCTATCTCACCAGAAAACAAACCAGAAAAGGAAAGAAAATAAGATTCTCAAGGACTCATCATCACTGCCTGGGCTGGGTGGTCTGTAAGCCCCTCCTCAGTGTGGTAAGGGGACAAGTCCTTCACTGGGCTGCCCATGGCTGAGCATGGCTGGAGGAGGTATCTTAAGTTTGGATGGGGGTTTCTACTCCATATAAAAAGAGCAAAACACTTTGCTCTTTTATTTTATACCACAACACAATACACAGAGGAGCCCCTAGCAGCAGTCCAGAGGGCAGCTTTCCACCATTCATATGTCACAGACAACAAAAGGACCACAAGAGGATTCTGGGAGAATGAAGAGAACTGCTAGGATGGTAGAATCAGGGTGATCTTTCCTTTTGCAAAATGAACTCAATGGTGCTACATGTCACTTTTAATAAACAGAAAGAACATTTAAAAACAGAAATGTGCATCTGACACAGGAACAGCAATTCTAAGAATCTACTAATTCAAAATTCAATCACAGTATTGTTCATAGCAAAAACAGTTAATCTAAATGTTGAACCACAAGGGATGATAAGGTAATTCACAGCACGTCCAACAGAAGGAAGCTCATGCAGCATGTTTTAAGAGTTAACACCACGAAAAAAAGTAACTGAGTGAAAAGAGGAGACAAAAATCCTATCTATAAAGGGAGCCTCTACTATTTAATAAACAAATTTAAACCTATTCATTGAATAATGCACATATGTTTTGTGCCAACAGTGGCTATCTACGGATGGTGAGATTACAGGTAATTTTTCCTAACCCTTTTAATGGTTCCAAATGTTCTATTGCAAGCATTATGTTATATTATTTTAAAATTTACAATATTTCAAAATAAACTTAATTTGATCTTTTAAACTCTAGCCCACAGCCCCACTCAGCTGTGTGCTGGAGGTCCGCCCTCAAACACATGCCCAGAGCATGACGCACGAAGAGCCTTCTGCAGCAACTGCTAAGTTTTATACGCTTTTTCCTGGAGAGTGCTTTTTAACCTCAGGTGCCTATCAGAAGCTGCTGGAGAGGTTTTCCAAAGTATACACACACACACACACATCCCTCCCACTGTCCCCTCCGCCAGTCTCTGCAGGGAAAGGGAGGGTCCAAGCACCGTTTTTCAAAAGACCCCCATATGACGGTAATGCGTACCCCTGGTAAAGAGCCAAAGGTGGGAACGAACAAAGTTGGACATCTGGCACCACCTCACAGCCCATCCCAGTAAGGGGCTGAGTCAACTAGGGCTCCCGCTTCGCCTGCAGAGCAGGGCTTACTCAGGTTCTAAGCACCAAGTAGGGCCAACACATCACCAAAATGATAGTAATGAGGCCAGTGAGGGGTGCGAGGCAGAGGGAGGGAGCAAAGGCGGCGGCCGGGGAGCATAAGGGCTGAGAATCCCGAACCTGGGCAGGGCACTCTGACCACAGGCCCCACAAGTCTGAGCGACAAGCTCAGCTTCCACTGCACATCCTATCTGCTCCCCAAATGCTATGTTTTTGGCTGATGTCAAAATTGGAAAGGCCAAAGAAACCTGTGCCTTAATAATAAATCCTGGGGATTTACCAGTGCCTCAAATTCAACAGGTCCAAAACGAAATCCAGCCACTCCCCATCGGTTAGGGCAGCACTAAGGTGTAGGTTTACTCCTGGGACCTCCCCGCCCCCGCAGCATGTGCTGCCCTCTGACAGGACCCGGTCCTGTTGAGGTGCTGGTCTCAGCACCCTGTCCACTACAGCCTGTGGCCCACGCAGAACCAACCAGTATGCTTCCACCTCTTCTCATGTTTTGAAACAGGTGACCTCCTGGGAGCACCAGGCTAGATCCTTCCCCTCCCTTCAGCCAGGAGGGAACTCAGGTCCATGGGAAAGCAGGAAGAGCCTAAGGACATCACCACCGAGAAAGACACAGGAGACAGTGGGGAATGGAGACATCACAGGCCCTGAGTAGCACCTGAGACCACCTCAGTCCCTCCTCCTCCATAGTGGAGCTTCTGCTTCAACTAGCTTGAATTCCAGCACTCCGCAGGTCAAAGGGGGCCCAGGACAAGAAATACACAGAACAAAGAAAGGACAGTGAAAACTATAGGACAAAAAAACCAAACCAAAACAAAAAAAACTATAGGACAATACCAGAAAAACCACCAGACTAGAACATTAATGCCAGAAGGAAAAACATAAAGGGCATATACGTAAGCCAGAAGATCTGTGTTATCCTCTTGGACAGGGCTTAGCACCTGCTCTGTCTCCCATGTGCTCAGACTAGTCAATGGCAGCAGCCAGAACCATTAACTAGAGCCTAGAGGTCTGTCTGCCTGATGCCCACACCCCCCTCACTCCCGCGAGCTGCACCATACAGTATCCCTGCTCCCTCCCTCCTTGCAAGAGCACCTATAGTTGCCAGCTTAGCCACATGCTCTTGCAGTCAGGTAGAGCCATGAATTCCAGTGCTAAGCAAGAAGATGCACAGGAAGTGCCTGGGACTCCAGGAAGTGCTCACCCTGCTGCCTGGAATGCAGAGGTAATGCTGGAATGCTGGCCATCAAACACTACAAAGACAAGAGCCATAGTAAATTCATATTTTTAAAATGAGAGAGAGGGACTTCCCTGGTGGCGGAGTGGTTAAGAATCCACCTGCCAATGCAGGGGACATGGGTTCGAGCCCTGGTCTGGGAAGATCCCACATGCCAAGGAGCCACTCGGCTACTGAAGCCCCGTGCGCCACAACTACTGAAACCCTCTTCCCTAGAGCCCGTGCTCCGCAACAAGAGAAGCCATGGCAATGAGAAGCCCGCACACTGCAACAAAGAGTAGCCCCTGCTCGCCGCAACTAGAGAAAGTCCACGCACAGCAACAAAGACCCAACGCAGCCACCCCACCACAAAAAATAAATTAAAATAAAAAAATAAAATGAAAGAGAAATACACTTCCATGGGTACAAAATCCCTCATCCATAATTCTGAAATCACCAAAGTCTGGGTTTTTTTGTTATTCATTTGGCCACAGAGCCTGATCTGAAAGCGGCAATGTACATGTTTCTCTGCAGAAACAGGATATGACTGAGGGGTAGCGCTGCCCAGCCTTTGCAGGAGACCCCAGGAGCTGATTTATACTTAAGCACTGGGTCACCCTTCTACAATCCCAAAGCATTCGGAATTCCAAAAGATTTCTGCCCCGCAGGCCTGTGCAAGGATCTTTTTAAGGCGCTGCTAGCTTCTGTCTAGTCACGAGCAGCAAAACCTAGGCCTGGCTCTGCATCCATCTCCAGGCCCCCTCTTCTCAAGTGCAGCACCTAACCCTAATCCCCCACCCCCACCCCACCGCTGTGTAGTCATGATCGTCCTGCTCAGACCACCAGAGCTCCCTGGCTGACGAAGGACAAACTCCTGGGCAGGCAGGGTACTCCCTAGCCTCAGGCCCCATGCCCATCAGTCCACACACGGAGCTTTCTAGACTGTGCCTTACTCCAACTACCCCCAGCCTCCCTGTCCCCACATGCTCCCTCCCACCAAGGCAGGGCCACATCTTCTTGGCCCTCGCATCATAGCCCTGCCTGAAGAAGCTCAACTGCTGGGCCCTCGAAAAGCCAAGGAGTTTCCTCGTGGATTCTTGTTTATTGTGAGGGAGAGACTTGAGATCAGAGAGAGGCAACATTTACTATAGTTTAAAGTACTGGGGACTTCCCTGGTGGCACAGTGGTTGGGAATGTGCCTGCCAATGCAGGGGACACGCGTTCCATCCCTGGTCCGGGAGTATCCCACATGCTGTGGAGTGGCTGTGCCGCAACTACTGAGCCTGTGCTCTGGAGCCCACGAGCCACAGCTGCTGAGGCCCGTGTGCCTGGAGCCCGTGCTCTGCAACGGGAGAAGCCCCAGTGGTGAGAGGCCCCCGCACCACCAATGAGGCGTAGCCCCCACTCGCCGCAACTAGAGAAAGCCCGCGCGCAGCAATGAAGACCCAAAGCAGCCAAAAATTAATTAATTTATTGATTGATTAATTAATAAAACTGCCCATGCTCAAGCTCCAGTCCAGGCTAACTAAATCAGAGTTTCTAGGGGTGAGGCTTGAGTATCAGTGTTTTAAAACAAAAAAAGTACTGACCTCTCTAAACTGGAGGTGCCCTGAGGCCCTGCCCCTGCTTTGCTCCCCATCTGAAGCCCCCTGGGCCCACCCCAACCAGAGAAAGGGCAGGTACCCAGACACCTAAAAAAGGCACAGTTACTACACGGAAGGAGAAGAGTGACCTTGAACTGTCCAAAGTACAGATGCCAACAACAGACAGGATGGTCTGGGGCAAAATCAGGAAAAGTAATCCCTCTTTCCTTTCAAACATGAAAAGAAAGCTTTCTTTGCCTATGTCCACAGATAAAAACTTTAACACAAGCCCAACAAATAAACAATTTATTTTTGATGAATCGGATTTTCCTTGCTAGCAATCAGAAAGTTAGATCTAAAGAATAAAATCCCCATCAGACTGCCCTATGAAGGCAATGCAAACAGAACACAGAAATTTCAACACGTGGGGGCCATGTAACATTTATGCCAATAACTGACTTCACGTTACTTCCTATTCCTCCTTTAGAGCAGGAGGGCAATCCTCACATCGCTGAGAATTGGAGATTATTTTTAAAATACTCATTCCTAAGAGCTGACAAGCAGTGACATCATCTACTGATGGGCACAGATGCCACAATCTGTGGACACAGCCTATTCTACGAACAAGACACACATAGCATTTCAAAGCGAGACTAAATGTTCTTCCAAGTCAAAAGAGTATTACAAAATAAGCAAATATTCACCTATATCATCACAGGTCTTCAGCCTATTATATGACATACACAGGCCACTTCACAGTCACAAGGCAGGTCTAGAAGTCACAGGGAGTGCAATTCACTTGCTGCAGAATATGAATAACTAATATGCCTAAAGAACACATTAATCTAAATCAGACTAGTCAACTTTTAGATGCAACAGTTTCATATTAAACAGAAACATATGCTCATTACAGTAATTTTTTAAAAAAGGAAAACAGCAATGTCAACCCATGATGCCCTTTTTTTTTTTTTTTTGCGGTTCGCAGGCCTCTCACTGTTGTGGCCTCTCAATGTTATGCCCATTTGAAGATAAGCATTCTTACCATCTTAATGCTGTTTTAAAGGCAGATATGCATCAAGTATGCCACACACATACACATACACGATGGAATTACACCACACACTGTTCTTTAACTTTTCCTGCTGAATACGAGACTTCCTTTCTATGTGAATAAACACACTTCAATGACTATATAGTATTTCCCTGGCCATGAGTAATTTACATATCTAAATGCAAAAAACAGATTAGAGAAATCAGTGCTATTAAAAAGCTTATTTTATTATTAGAGAAATGAAAATCAAAACTACAATGAGGTATCACCTCACACCAGTCAGAATGGCCATCATCAAAAAGTCTACAAATGGACTTCTCTGGTGGCACAGTGGTTAAGAATCCGCCTGCCAATGCAGGGGACACAGGTTCGAGCCCTGGTCTGGGAAGATCCCACATGCCGCAGAGCATCTAAGCCTGTGCGCCACAACTACTGCAACCCGCGTGCCTAGAGCCTGTGCTCTGCAACAAAGAGAAACCACTGCAATGAGAAGCCCACACACCACAACAAAGAGTAGCCCCCGCTTGCCGCAACTAGAGAAAGCCCACGCACAGCCACGAAGACCCAACGCAGCCAAAAAATACATAAAAAAAAAAAAAGTGTAAATGATAAATGCTGGAGAGGATGTGGAGAAAAGGGAACCCTCCTACACTGTTGGTGGGAATGTATATCGGTGCAGCCACTATGGAGAAGAGTATGGAGGTTCCTTAAAAAACTGAAAATAGAGTTATCATATTATTTGGCAATCCCACTCTGGATCCTACAGGGCATATATCTGGAGAAAACTCTAATTCGAAAAGATACATGCAGCCTAATGTTCACTGCAGCACTATTTACAATAGCCAAGACATGGAAGCAACCACTGACAGATGAACGGATAAAGAAGATGTGGTATATGTATACGATGGAATATTACTCACCATAAAAAAGAATGAAACCTGGCCATTTACAGCAACATGGATGGACCTAGATATTATCATACTAAGTGAAGTAAGTCAGAGAAAGACAAATATCGTAACACTTATATGTGGAATCTAAAAATTATGCAAATGAACTTATTCACAAAACACAGACTCACAGACATAAAGAACAAACTTATGAAAAAAAAAAGAACAAACTTATGGTTACCAAAGGGGAAAAGGGTTGGGGAGGGATAAATTAGGAGCTTGGGATTAACAGATACACACTACTATATATGAATAACAAGGTCCAATTGCATGGCACAGGGAACTAGATTCAGTATCTTTTTTTTTTTTTTTTTTTTGGTGTGGTACGCGGGCCTCTCACTGTTGTGGCCTCTCCCGTTACGGAGCACAGGCTCTGGACACGCAGGCTCAGCAGCCATGGCTCACGGGCCTAGCCACTCCACGGCATGTGGGATCTTCCTGGACCGGGGCACAAACCCATGTCCCCTGCATTGGCAGGCAGACTCTCAACCACTGCGCCACCAGGGAAGCCCCCTAGATTCAGTATCTTATGATACCCTATAATGGAAAAGAATCTGAAAAAGTACATATATATATATATATATCTGAACCACTTTGCTATACATCAGAAACTAACAGCACTGTAAACCAACTATAGTTCAATTTTTTTTTAAAAAAAAGAGCAAAAATAAATAAATTGAATAAACATCTTATTGGATTAAAAAAAAAAGCCAATTTTAGATTGACTTGTAGAGTTCCCCATCTTCCAACCAATGGCTTTTTCTTGGCCTTGAGTAAAGCTTAGGGCTTTAAAACACTGGCAAGAAAACTGCATGTGGGTTCAAATCTCAGCTCTGCCATTTCCAACCTATGCAACTTTGGGTTAATACCTCCAAGCCTCAACTCTCAACTGGAATAGGGATAGGAATCAACTCAACAGAACTCACAGAGCAAATGAGAGCAGAAGCTGCAGGTTGGTGCCCCACAGCCTCCATTCCATCCTCGGTACCATCTATATGTAAGAACTTCACCCTTTCCCACTGGCCTACACATGGCAACATTTGAAAACATCTGTAATAACTTAAATGCAAAATTATTTCTTACTTTATGCAAAACATCCTGCAGGTACTAAGAAACATTTAACAAAATCACTATTATGATCTTAACTTTTTTCTAAGGGATTTTAAAGAAAATGAATCAACTTCACACAGTGTTAAGACTCCTGAAGAAATTTCATAACTTCTGATTCAAAGTATAGACCCTAACAAATTACTAAGAATAGCCAAGACATACTTATTGGAAGTGAATGAGAGTGTGACTTTCATGTCATTTTGCACTCAAGGTAATTTAAAAATTTTGTCGCACTCTATTTCACTTTTTAAAAATGAGACAATAAGTTTGATTTTATTCAAATATTGTCATATCTCTAAATGCAAGGAAATCAACTGGACTATTTCATACTCAGTGAAAAATGAGAATTAAAAGAATTAAAAATTTCACTGGCAAGAACTAATCAATCAGGGTGATATCAGCAAAATGGCTCAGTAGGAAGCTCCAAGCTCTCTTCCCCCACAACACACACACAGAAAAACAAGCAGAAACGGTCAGAACCAATTTGTGGAAAACCCTGCAAAGCAGTCAGAAATCTGTAACCACTAAGTGCTGAATTGAGAAAGAGGTACTGGAAGGTAGGAAAGTTTTAGAATTTGCTACCCCTGTCCATCCCCTCTGCAGGGCAGCAGCAGACTTGGTCTTAAAGCATAAATGGTC
Organism: Orcinus orca; assembly: GCF_937001465.1. Classification (NCBI taxonomy): domain Eukaryota; kingdom Metazoa; phylum Chordata; class Mammalia; order Artiodactyla; family Delphinidae; genus Orcinus; species Orcinus orca. The sequence goes on along the minus strand of NC_064577.1, from coordinate 34,076,929 downwards.
TTAAAGTGAAGCAGCCTGGGTTGCCAATGTGGGACTGTTTCCCTGGTCCTAGGGAGCAGAGCATATCTTAGGACAATTTACTGCATATGTCTGCTCCAACCCATCTGAGGGCTACCTGAAGGACTGACACAGGCACCTCTGTGTTTTGCCTACTTCAGAACTCAGGCTGAAAAAGCTTGAAAACACTGAAAATCAAATCTGCCCCAGAGCAGAAGGCAAAAGATTACAGTCCAAATACACAATACACTGCCTAAGGGCAAAAGCTGGGGAGCGTTTTCCTGGGAAATTAGGACATTCAAAAGTAACAGTGCAGGGGGTAGAGGGGGACTCCTAATTGTACTAAATACTTTGCATATTGTCTGATTAAATACAAACAGATGGGGTGGGGGGAGTAACAGTGCATGCTGGGAAATTAAGAAAGCCACACAGATACCCAGCGCAAGATGCATGCTCATGTAAGACCTGAGAAGACCCTGGGCTTTCACCTTCGGCTGATCCCCAAGCACAGTGCAAACCTGACCAAAAGTTGAAGGAGGGCCCAGGCACAGAGACAACTTTCAAAGACTGGGAGATGGGAGAGCTCCTGGTGCTCAAGGAAAACTGTCAAAACACCAGCTGAGGGACTTCCCTGGCAGTCCAGTGGTTAAGACTCCATGCTTCCACTCAAGGGGTCATGGGTTTGATCCCTGGTCGGGGATCTAGAATCCCACATGCCACAGCCAAAAAAAAAAAGAAAAACCAAACAACAACAATAAAAACCCCCACCAACTGAACACAAGCCATGAAATAGGACTTCAGGGATCACTTTGTCAATGAATACAGTCTTTGCAATAGCAGTCTGAGAAAATCACTAGGCAAAAAGGAGTCCTGTAGCCTTCAACAAATGAAAAACAGCAACCCCTAGGGAAGGAGGAAAATCTGATTTTCAGAACTATTACAACAGTCAAATGTCCGGTTTTCAACAACAAAGAAATTACAAGGCACACAAAGAAACAGGAAAGTATGACTCAAAGGAACAAAATTAATTAACAGAAATCATCTCTGAAGAAGGTGAGAGACAGGACTTGCTAGATAAAGACTTTAAAACAACTGTGTTAAGTATGCTGCTCAAAGAACTAAAGGAAAACACAAAGAACTAAAGGAAATCAGGAAAACGACGTATTGACAAAAATGGAATATCAATAAAGAATACGAAGTATAAGAAGGAACCCAACAAAGCCTGGAGCTGAAAAGTATAGTAACTGAAAAAATTCACTACAGGGGTCCAACAGTATATTTGAGCAGGCAGAAGAATGAATCAGCAAACTTAAAAGATAGGACCACTGAAATGATCAAGTTTGAGGAGCAGAAAGAAAAAAGACTGAACACAGCCCAAAGGACTCATGGGACATCAACGAGCAGACCAACATACACATTTTGGGAGTCCCAAAAGAAGAGGGAAAAAGATAGAAAGAATATTTGAAAAAAAATCATGGCAGAAAATGTCCCAATTTTGATGAAAGGGCATGAACCTACAAATCCAAAACACTCAACAAAGTCCAAGTAGGATAAACTCAGAGGTCCCACACTGAAACATTATAATTAAACCATCAAAAGACAAAGAAAGAATCTTGAAAGTAGCAAGAGAGAAGTAACATGTTATATACAAGCACTCTCAATAAGGTTAACAGCTGATTTCTTATCAGAGACCACAGAGGCCAGAAGACAGTGGAATGACACTTCAAAACAAAACAAACAAACAACAAAAAAAACTGTCGACCTACCAAGAATTATATCCAGCAAAACTGTCCTTCAAAAACAAGGAAGAAATTAAGACATTCCTCAATAAACAAAAGTTGAGGGAGTTTGTTAACACTAGACCTGCCCTACAAGAAAGGTTAGAGGGTGTCCTTCAGGTTGAAATGAAAGACCAGTAAACAATGACTCAAAGTCATACAAAGAAAAAGAGATTTCCAGTGAAGATAAACACATAAGAAAACATAAAAATTAGTATTGTGACTATGGTTTGTAACTCCACTTTCCTACAGGATTCAAAAAACAAACGGGGCTTCCCTGGTGGCGCAGTGGTTGGAAGTCCACCTGCTAATGCAGGGGACGCGGGTTCGCGCCCTGGTCCGGGAGGATCCCACATGCTGCAGAGCGGCTGGGCCCGTGAGCCATGGCCACTGGGCCTGCAATTCCGGAGCCTGTGCTCTGCAACGGGCGAGGCCACAACAGTGAGAGGCCCGCATACTGCAAAAAAAAAACCAGAAAAACAAATGCATAAAAATAATTATAAACCTGAGCGTTCCCTGGCAGTCCAGGTTAGGACTCGGCACTTTCACTGCTGTGGCCCCGGGTTCAATGCGCAGTCAGGGAACTAAGATCCTGGAAAATGCAAAACGCAACAAAAAAAAAAAAAAAAAAAATCTATGTTATTTGGCACATATGTATGAAGATGTAATTTGTGACAAAACATAAAAGGGAGAAAGAGGAACTGTATAGGAGTAGAGTTTTTGTTTTTGAAGTTGATATCAATTCAAAATAGACTGTTTTAAATTTAGGATATTAAATGTAACCCACATGGTAACCATAAAGAAAATATCTTAAAAATACACTCAAAAGGAAATGAGAAGATAAAACAGTTGACTACAAAAAAATCAACTGAACATAAAAGAAGGCAGTTAGGGAGGAAATGAGGAACCAAAAAACTCGAAGACGTTGAAAATAAAACAAATAGCAGAGTCCTTCCTTATCAGTAATTACTTTAAATGTAAATGGATTAAACTCTCCAATCAAAATACTTGAGACAAGAAATTTAAGATGTTTTCTTTAGAGAATATTAATATTCATTCATCAACTCTCCTGAGTCAGGCAAAGGCAATCCATACAACAACCCCATGAAGTCGATTCAGTAATATCCATATTTACAGAAGAGGACCCTGAGGTTAAGAGATTAAATAGCTCAGCCACAGGGGGAGGGGCTCTTGCCTTCCCTTGGCCAAAGTGACATTATGACAGTGTTTCAGTAGCCTGATGAGCATACAGTGCCTGCCTTAGTCATTCTCAGCCCACCCTCAACCCTTCCTACGTGGAGAGGTTTGTGGAGAATAACACAGAGAGGGGAATAACAAGCAACCTCTGGGATGTGATTCTTAAGTGAAGCCCCTGGAAAGCTGCCCTCCAAAGAACAGAAAGGAGACCTAGGCTGATCCAGAGCTACCTAGGGATACTGGACACCAGGAGGTGAGGGATGCTCAACCAGCCTTCTCAGTTGAGCTCCACCTCAACCTACAGACAATGCAATGACTCACAGAGGCTTAGTCAGATGCCCAAAGTTAATCTGCAGCCAAGCCAGGATGCTGTTCCAACAGCATGAGGTGTCCTCCAACAACTCTAACCAAGGCTTGGCACACTACTTTAACAAATAATGGCGTAAGTATACAAGCCAGTCACAAATAAAAGCGGTCAAATAATCGTCATTCCCAAAATACTAAAATCACTTTAAAAATTATTTATACGGACTTCCCTGGTGGTCCAGCGGTTAAGACTCTGCTCTACCAATGCAGGGGGCCCAGGTTCCATCCCTGGTCAGGGAACTAGATCCTGCATGCCGCAACTAAAAGATCCTGTGTGCCCGCAACTAAAAGATCCTGCATACCGCAACAAAGATCTCGCACCTGGCAACAAAGATCCTGCGTGCCACAACTGAGACCAAGAAATAAATAAATAAATATTTTAAAAATTTATTTATAAAAGTAAAGCTCTTCCCATTAGAGATACACAGGAAAAGAAACCCTAAACATTGAATGCCTGGTTACTAGGAACCCACAGATGTTATAAAGAACTAGATATTTTTCAAAACTGTGACTAACAGATAAATTTACATCAATGAGAAAATGAACACTCTGAAAGACAACTTTTAAGAGAGAACAAAATAAAAGATCAATGGAAAATAAAGTATAACTTTCAGAGGTGGGGCAGGAGTGGGGGTTAAAGTTGGACCACCTCATTAGGACAAGGACACGCTCTGGACTGGGCAATCCCAGAAGGATCTCCCCAGACCTCTGCAAAAGTCCTAAGCCAGAAGAACCACTAGGAGACTGGCCCTCCTCCAGCCTAAGGCACGAGGCCATAGGAGCCAGGATCTGTGCACCTGCTCTGTGGGAGAAGTGAAGACATATTTGCAGGGATGTAGGCAAGACTAGATCCACCTTGTCTAGCATGGAGCAACACTGAAGAAAAGAAAACTGCATGGTCTGACTTGCTCCTGGAACAGGTCTACAGAAGTTACCCTGCAGCATGACAACCGTTATATGATCAATGCACATCATCAAGGACATTTTTATTCAACTACAGGAAATTCTGTCCACATGTATCCAGGCTTCCCCTGACCCCCTCCATGTATCAATCAACTTTAACTTTAAAAAACATATATACAAAACCAAAAAGCCCACTTAGGATGGTCCACCATCAATATAAACAAGAAGACAAGTGCAGGGAATTGTAGAATCAAAGAGTGAATTTAATTTTATTTATAACTGTTCTAAACTGTTTCCTTTGGTGCAATATCTATCAAACACAAACCTTGCAGCCTACAAACAAATTCACCAACAGACACTTGAGTCCTTATCAGGTTCCTGGCACTACTCAAGGTCACAGGCCACAGTCCCGGTAAGTGTACAACCTGAGGATGAATGAGCCCAGCCCACAGAACACTTGAGTGCCAAGGTACAGGATATGAGCAGTGTTTAAAACACATGTGGGCAAGTCCAGAAGGAGACTAGGCAAAATGGGAACACAAGACTCAAGGAGGAACCAGAATGGACAGTTTACATTTAAACCACATCTTCCTCCACCCAGCTCAAACAGCTGTAAAACTGATGCTCATAAACCTAACATCCTCCAAAAGTTTAGAAGTGGCAAAAACATAGTATTTTTAATACATCACTTATGCACTCAAAATGCTATTACAGTCTGAAAAATACCAGAAAAACACAACAGTCTCCAACCTACTTGTTTAGGGTTTTCTGTATCCCATCTGTTCAAGAGTCAAAAGATGAGTTTCATACTGCCGATTACTGGTGACTAAATACTATGAGAAAATGGCATCTGACAGCAGTCTTTCACAGTGTGGTTGTAGTGACACTAATTCACACTCCCTCACACCATCAGTTCGTTTTCCAGGAGAACCAAGACCACAGAAAACTGGAACAACTCCACTAAGACAACTCAATGTTCTTCTCATTAACCGTAAATGCTTGTGAAGTAATTTGACCAACCTAACTAAAGCCACTGGATATGCCTGAGCGCACATATTCCAAGGGGGAGAACATCAGGCTACTCCCCAAAGTACTAAGGCCAATCTCCTTACAACCCAGGTTAAGATTTAGGATTGCTTCCTGTGAGCATCCTTGCAAAGCTGCAAAGAGAAAGGTTCTATGCCAGGCCTCTCCACCTCAGGCTTCGTTTCAGAAAGGCACCTGCCACTGAATTAGAAACAAACGCTTTGGTACTTTAAAGGTTTTAAATAGGTACCATTTGTAAGTTATTAAAATTCACCATCTATGGGGTTAAGAATAACATCCCACTGTTACTGACTGCTAAGATCACTGTGCTCCAGGGGTCTCCACTGTCCTACCACTGATGCTTGGGGCAGGATCATCCTGCTGTGTATCGCATTATTTTTGGCAGCATCCCTGGCCCCAGCCCACTAGAGGCCAGTTGCACCCCCTCCCAATCGTACCAACCTAACATGTCTCCAGAGATTGCCGAATATTCTGGGGAAGGGAAGGGTACCCCAATGAGAACCACTGTTGTACTCTGATACCTTTCACTGGATAAGATAAGATACAGAAGCACTCTGCAAATGACAAACGGCAGCAAAAGCCAAATAATGTCTAAAATCCCTATGGAATTCTCAGCAGGGCACCAAACATATACTCCAGAAACTGAGGCATGCTAGGAAAGGGAGCTTCCTACGAGGTACTTTCTAATCTCCCTGCAGCCACTTCCGGGGATGATGGCAGTAACACTTTGTCATGGTGCTCAAGCTGCTTCAAATCAAAGACATGGCAATGTGTGCCGCCTTCAACGTGCCCTGGTGTACTGTGTTTCATTATCAAATTCAAAAAATCCTCATTATAAGCTAAGACCAGGGATTTCCCTGGTGGCATAGTGGTTAAGAATCCGCCTGCCGGGCTTCCCTGGTGGCGCAGTTGTTGAGAGTCAGCCTGCCGATGCAGGGGACGCGGGTTCGTGCCCCAGTCCAGGAGGATCCTACATGCCACGGAGCGGCTGGGCCCATGGGCCATGGCCGCTGAGCCTGCGCGTCCGGAGCCTGTGCTCCGCAGCGGGAGAGGCCACAACAGTGAGGAGAGGCCCACGTATCGCAAAAAAAAAAAAAGAATCCGCCTGCCAATGCAGGGGACACAGTCTTCGAGCCCTGGTCTGGGAAGATCCCACATGCTGCGGAACAACTAAGCCCATGCACCACAACTACAGAGCCTGTGCTCTAGAGCCCGTGAGGCACAACTACTGAGCCCGTGTGCCATAACTACTGAGCCCACACGCCTAGAGCTGGTGCTCCACAACAAGAGAAGCCACTGTAACGAGAAGTCCGCGCACTGCAACGAAGAGTAGCATCCGCTCGCCGCAACGAGAGAAAGCTTGCGCACAGCAACGAAGACCCAACGCAGCCAAAAATAAATTTATTTTTTAAAAAAAAACTAGGACCAGAAGTGTGGGAGCTGACTTACTGTATTATCGTTAAGATATTGTAAACTCTCCAAAACCCAGACATAAAAGAAAACATGAGCTACACAAAAATGTTAAACAGATAAGAATACTATCCAAAATGCTAATTGCTTTGGCTAAAAGCTTCCTTATTTTAGAAATCCTCTTTTCTTCATTTAAAACACAAAAAAACCTTTCTCCTCAGCAAAGCAAGAATCGTTGAATTTTCACAGTGGAAAAACTTGCTACTGTTACTGAGGCTGCTGCCTCGTCTTGTGGAATATTTCCACCAATTATGCATGAAGCTATGCTGTGCTTCTGCAACTGTGTATCTAGATGAGACCTGCTGATGAACAGGGTACCATAAATGGGGGAGCCACACCTGACTAGAATCATGACACTAAATGATCAACATTTGAGAATATTCAAGTAACAGTAATGTCCTAAATCAGCAGCCAACAGGCACATGTATGTTATTTTTTTTAAGATTTTTTTTGACGTGGACCATTTTTAAAGTCTATATTGAATGTTACAATATTGCTTCTGTTTTATGTCTTGGTTTTTTGGCCCTGAGGCATGTGGGATCTTAGCTCCCTGATCAAGGATTGAACCTGCACCCCCCTCGTTAGAAGGTGAAGTCTTAAACCACTGGACTGCAGGGAAGTCCCTGCACATGTATATTATATATGTACCAAGTGATGATGGATCTGTGCCATTACCAGGGGGTACAAAAACGTGTAGGACCTGGTCCCCACCTTGGAGGACCAGCAGGGGAGAAAGTCAAACAAGAAGACAAGTTCCAGCACAAGGTGATGAGGAGGGAACGTTCTGCCTCACCCAGCTTGACAGCGGAAAGTGTTGCTGACAGGCTAGTCCCAAGAATGGGCTCCATGACCTATCCCTCCTAGGGGGTCCACAGCACTTTGAATGTCTGAAAAGCACACGGCTGACATTCGAGGGCTGCAGGGGAGCCCAGCTTCAGGTCCTCACTGCCTCTAAGAAAGAGACCATGGCCCAAGTTTCAAAAGTATATGGGGGAACTTCCACAACTACTGAGGCTGCGCTCTAGCGCCCACATGTTGCAACTACTTAAGCCCACGCGCCTCGAGCCCATGCCCCGCAACAAGAGAAGCCACTGCAATGAGAAGCTCGCGCACCGCAACGAACAGTAGCCCCCGCTCGCCGCAACTAGAGAAAGCTTGCGCACAGCAACGAAGACCCAACGCCAACAAACATACATACATACATACGTACATACATAAATAAATAAAAAAATTTTAAAAAGTAAACGTGGTTTGTGGGACTTCCCTGGTGGCGCAGTGGATTAAGACTCTGCTCTCCCAATGCAGGGGGCCCGGGTTCGACCCTTGGTCAGGGAACTAGATCCCACATGCATGCCACAACTAAGAGTTTGCATGCTGCAACTAAGGAGCCCGCCTGCCACAACTAAGGAGCCGGCAAGCCGCAACTAAGGAGCCCACCTGCCACAACTAACACCTGGCGCAACAAAATAAATAAATGAGAAATAATTTCTTTAAAAAAGTGTATGCGGGGGCTTCCCTGGTGGCTCAGTGGTTGAGAGTCCGCCTGCCGATGCGGGGCACACGGGTTCGTGCCCCGGTCCGGGAGGATCCCACATGCCGCGGAGCAGCTGGGCCCGTGAGCCATGGCCGCTGAGCCTGCACGTCCGGAGCCTGTGCTCCGCAGTGGGAAAGGCCACAGCAGTGAGAGGCCCGCATACCGCAAAAAAAAAAAAAGTGTATGCAGTTCATTACACTTCAATAAAAAGGCAATTTTAAAAAGAAAAACAGTATACTGTAAATTGCAAAGTTCTTCGACTGGACAGAGAAGCCATCCTTCATTTACAAAATGAGTTTGGCCAATGGCATTAATGAACAAGAATCCTTCAAATCAGACGGCAAACAGGACATGACTTTTAACCAGTTCCTTTTCCTGACTTTGCCCCCAAGGCAGAGGCACTTTTCCTTTCCCCCTGAAACTGGGAAGGTTTGTGGTGAAGCCGACATACTGGAGTGGAGGAGAACCAGAACAGAGGCTCTGGGAGAGAGGGCACCCCCAGACAGACCTCTCGTAGCCTGGCGTGCTGGACGACACCATCCTCGTCCCATGGCCTGGCTTTATCCTCAGGTCCTGGCAGCGAAAAGACAACTTTTCCCAGCTGAAGAAATTTCAAACTTTGCTCACTGTTCCCAGAGGCTCTTGATCAATTTACTGCACACACGTGTGCATGTGTGTGGAGCTATGAGCAAGTTGGAGAGTGCTGGCCCCTTGAGGACATTTTCACCCCCATGTCATATTTTCTGTCACGTTAGATCTCCATAGGCCCCTCCACACCAGGACACTGTGATAGATAAAATACAAGCAGCCCCTGATGTCTAAAAGTAAGAGAACTAAAACTCAGGTTAAGCGGCAGGGCTGGAATTTGACTCCAGTCCGTCCAGCCCCAAAGCCCATCCTTGCCTTCTCCTGATACAGTTAGCTGGCACACAAATGACCACTACAGGTGACAGGTCCCACCATGTACGCTTGTTTTCAAATTCTGTTAGAAATTAAAATTATTTAAAATCTAACCATCTTAAACTATTCCTTAAGTAAACATTAAAATGAATAGACTGAGCTTTACCACTAGAAGAACTACTAAACACCAGGTAAAGTGCAAGTAAGCTGGTTACTGGGTTATTTTTAACTTAGTCAAGTAACAATTATGCTAAAATAGCTGCACTGTGTTCCCAATGTCTACAAATCAGTGATAATAAAAATGTATTTCAATTTGCCAAATGAATATATATTGTAGCTTTTTTAAAAAATACATAGTGGTCATTAAAAGCAATTAATTTGTAAACTGAGCACTTTCCGAAGTGTAAAGCACCTCCGCTGCTCTGCTATGGATCTGCCATTACGTGTCGCCCACTTCTGGGTCCTGGACTCCAGCCATCCTAGACCCCAGATCTTAGCTCTGCCTACAGCTGGTCAGTCTCAGGTCATAAAATGAAGGTGTTTCAGCCAACCCTGCAGCCCTGAAACAAAAAAACACGCCAGACCTCACTAGTGGCTCTGCTTAGGTCTTCTCAGAAGACAACTTCGGGACTTCCCTGGTGGCACAGTGGTTAAGAATCTGCCTGGCAACGTAGGGGACACAGGTTCAAGCCCTGGTCCGGGAAGATCCCACATGCCACGGAGCAACTAAGCCCGTGCACCACAACTACTGAGCTCATGTGCCACAACTACTGAAGCCCATGAGCCTAGAGCCCGTGCTCCACAAGAGAAGCCACCACAATGAGAAGCCCGCACACCACAACAAAGAGTAGCCCCCGCTCTCCAAAACTAGAGGAAGTCCGCGCACAGCAACAAAGACCCAACGCAGCGTTAAATAAATAAAAGAAGACACCCTCATTTTGGTGGGAATGCAAACTGGTACAGCCACTATGGAGCACAGTATGGAGGTTCCTTAAAAAACTGAAAATAGAGCTACCATATGAGCTAGCAATCCCACTCCTGGGCATATATCCTGAGAAAACCATAATTCGAAAAGATACATGCACCCCAGTGTTCACTGCAGCACTATTCACAATAGCCAGGACATGGAAGCAACCTAAATGTCCGTCAACAGAGGAATGGTTAAAGAAGATGTGGTACATATATACAATGGAATATTACTCAGCCATAAAAGAAGAACAAAATAATGCCATTTGCAGCAACATGGATGGACCTAGAGATTCTCATACTGAGCGAAGTAAGTCAGACAGAGAAAGACAAATATCATATGATATTGCTTATATGTAGAATCTAAAAAAAGGCTACAAATGAACTTATCTACAAAACTTAAATAGAGTTACAGATGTAGAAAATAAACTTATGGTTATGGTGGGGGTGTGTAAAGGTAGGGGAGGGATAAATTGGAAGACTGGGATTGACACATACACACTACTACATATAAAATAGATAACTAATAAGGACCTACTGTATAGCACAAGAAACTCTTACTCAATACTCTGTAATGGCCTATATTAGGAAAAGAATTTAAGAAAGAGTGGATATATGTAATTGTGTAACAGGTTCACTTTACTGCAACTAACAAAACATTGTAAATCAATTATACTCCAATAAAAATTTTTAAAAAAGAAGACACCCTCATTTTATCATCTCCTACTGGGAACTCTAACCTTCACACCTCATCTGTGTCCATTCTTTGGGCCTCAGCTACATCTCTCAGTGGTTCCCCCACCCACTTCACCCTGGTGATCCACATGGTTTCTACTCCTTCTAACCCTAATATCGCCTCTGCCCTCCTTAGAATATCCACACACACCCCCTCACAAACACTTCTTACACCCCCACTCCCTCCTCTCTCTCTTCACCCCGGAGTCCCACACCCCATCTCCTTCCTCATCCTCCAAAACATCCTAATCACCAAGCCCATGGCTTCCCATGGAGGGTGACACTGCAGGTCACTGTCCTTTTCCTGAGGCTCTCCTCTCTTGGCACTCCCCTTCTTATTTCCTTCTTCCTGGTACTGGTATTCTCTGGGAAACTTGGTTCTGCCCAATCCCTTTTATCTAAGCAGGACCGAGTCACTGTGAGATCCTCCAGTTCTCTTCTTGGAGCCTTCACCTGCGAAGCTCCAGAAGCCACTGTCTGCTCAGCTTTCTCCTGTCCTCGCCTTAGAGGATGCTACCTGTGACTCAGTGAGGAAGTCTTCAAGTGTGACATTACCAAACTTCATCTGCAAGTTAAAACATGCCACATAAGAAAGAGGAGGTTTGCTGTATCACCAACCCATAGGCAGTTAATTCAGCCTAATAGAAACAGGGTCACTTTCTAAATAAACACAACTGCAGTTCTGCATGTTAAATATCTTTGGGCAATAGTAAATTCAACTTGTTCTATTTATGCTTGGCTATTAGATATTTAGGATCTTACTGATCGAAAAATACATCAAATTCACTTGACATTTCAAAGTATAAACAACTGTTAAAGAGTTGTTTATTTTTATTTATAAATTATGCTTAGTTTGCTACCATGGCCACAAGAAGAGCAACAGCAGCAAAACCAGACATTCCTGCCCAACAGATCTTCCTGAAACACTTTACTGCTCACTCAGGCGCCAGAACAGGTCCTTAGACAAACAAGGACCCTGTCCTCAAAGAGAACATTCTTCATTCTCTCGTTGACCACTGTGAAAATGCTCCCCCACCAGGCCCAGGCAAACATCATGCTCCACAAACCTGTCCCCAAAGTCCTTTCCAGCCTGAATTCTATCTCTCCAGTGCCAGGATGCTGGCCCAGCCACACCTGCAAGGTCACTCTACCTGCCCACTTCAGGAGCCCGGCCCAGGTGGCCCAGGGCTCCCCCACCTAGACCACTCCACAGACCACCTCCCCCCCGAGTCCCAATAACACCTGAACCTCCAACAAGTCAGACGCTCCTGGGGAGGAAAAAGTTGCATCTCTGTACACACAGCCCTGCATACTTGGCCAAAAACCAAGGATTTTTGGAAATCACTTGTTTTCTGGAAAACCACACACTATGGCACTCTTGTACATATTCAGCTCAAACCCCCGCCCCCGCAACATACACACTCACGTAGGGGTCCTCACTAGGCATGGAACTTACCAACCACCATGGAGAAGGTGCTTGTACTCAGATCTTACCCAAACCATTTAAAATACTCACGACACCAACATACAGGATCACACTCCTCATTTTCCTCTATTCCTCCCAAATTAATACTTTAGTATTTTAATAAAATAGTGAACCATACTTTAAGCCTAAAGTGTTTATATACTCTACCAAGTTCTCTGTATATAAACTTTTAATACTAACTACAAAATTTAAGTTCATTTTAAAATTGGAATAAAGTCATTTTTATTCAAATAAGAGAGCAACCATAGGCTGTCATATTTTTAAAACTCCTCAGTGATTTTTCAATTCAGTAAGCAAGTATGAAACAAACAGTAAGAATACTTATTAACCTCTGGGGACTTCCCTGGTGGTCCAGTGGTTAAAACTCCGCACTTCCACTGCAGGAGGCGTGGGTACAACCCCTGGTCAGGGAACTAAGATCCCGCATGCATTAGGCGTGGCCAAAAAGAAAAAAAATTTCAACCTCTGCGTAATCACTCTAAGTTACATTTGCTTTTAAACTTTCACAATTTAATTTTTTTAATGTTAAAAAGAACTTGGAACATAAAACTGAGATTAATTTCAAGAAAAAGATTTTTAAAACAATTTCTCTGCATTTAGCTAGCACCAATCGTCTTTACACAGTTTTTTTCCTATAACCTGTATCTATGATCACCCTACACCAACTTGGAAACAATGCCTTACAAAAAGGGAGGTGCTGCAAAATCCTAACAGTTATCCACTCATCTCACACTGTAAAACTGCCAAAACCCCTTCCATGAAAAAAACCACTCCCCTCTGTCAGTATGGGCAGAGGTTCCCAGGCCCAGAAGTCCAGGGCTGGTGGTAGGCTTGGTGACCCAGGGACTCTCCACTGTACACTAGCTGGAGATGAAGGCCAGAGACCCCGCATCTACCCATCACCTTTTTTTGTTTTGTTTTGTTTTTGTTGTTGTTGGTTTTCTTTTTTTGGTCCCTGCCACGTGGCACGTGGGATCTTAGCTCCCCAGGATGAAACCCGCACCCCCTGCATTGGAAGCGTGGAGTCTTAACCCCTGGACTACCAGGGAAGTCCCCCCATCGCCCTTCTTACTCATCTCCTCTGAAAGCCTCACTCCACTCCTCAAAAGTCTGAATTCTGCTCCCTCGCAGAAAAATCAATTTATTTCCATGTTTGGTATGTCAACGCAAATGGTTTTGGCTGAATGGTAATAACAGACTTTTCTTTAAAAACCTCAAAGTCCTCAGAGTAAAAATATAATGCCCTTTGCTGCGATGCCAAGTTATTTGTAAACAACAAACCATCAAATTAAAAAGCTGCCATCAGGTCCCTACTATCGATTTTATGCAATCTATAGTACAAATACACACAAACAGCGTTCTGGTTTGAAAAATAACGTTCCCATCAAGATTTAAGGAACTAGCTGGTGCAGCTTTCCAGGCTAAACAGTAACACGGCACCCACATACAAAAGTGAAGAAATAAAGAAAAGCAAGAGCTCTTATCACCATCTCCAACAACTGAAAGCAGTCAAAAATTCCAGTTTATGGAGAAAGGTTCTACTTAGAATAATCTAGAAAGCCCCTGAGGAATAACTAGCATTTCCTAGAGAGCAAATTTGTTTTTCAAGCAGACTAAATGATAACTTCACAAAACCATAGAACCAAGCTGAACTGCTTTGTAGCAGGATTGACAGTTCCTCAAGAAGCTCACTTAATTATACTCTATAACACCTTATAAAAATTTCTAAATAATTGATTTTTTAAAAAGTTATGTTGAAAGTATCTAGTTTTCCAACATTTTAAGGTTCAGAGCACAGATTTAAAAATCCATCATGCTTCAAGAGCTTTCAATTTTTAGGCTACAAAAAGCACAATGAGAAAAAGAAGTCCTTTCAGCTTAAAAAACACACGCTTGAAATAATACACTACTGAAAACGTGTAGAACAAAAACAAAGTAACAGATAACCCAACGGCAGTTAAGAAGACACAGATTTTTGTTTTGAGCAGTTCCACCAACCAGAGTTTTACATTTCTATTCCATACTACCTACATGCTAGTTACGAAAATTATATGCGAACTCCCAGAACACACAGAGTACCCCAGAAAACCTCAGCCCACGTGGACAGCTGCCTGAGCCTCCAGCTTTGGATAGGTGAGGATGGGGGTCCCGAGCAGGAATTGTAGTCTGTGTTCCGGTCGTGGGTACGGTGGATGAGGTCGGGACATTGGGGTCATGGACTGGGATCCGGTCGGGATGATGGGATCTGGGTCTGGTTCTGGCCGTAGAAAGAACGAACCCAGATGTCGGGATCTAGGTCCTGGTTGGGAAGATGGACAAGGGCTTGGGGTCGGAATGGGGCTCCGAGTCTCGGTCCTGACTGTGTCCTACTCGTGGCTAGATCAAGGCGGGGATCGCTGGCCAGGGACTGGGTCCTGTAGGTGGGGGCAGCAGATCCCGGGGGATGGTCAGGACCCAAATCTGGGTCCTCCTGGTCGTGGGTGGGGGTAGAGGGGTCGTGGATCGCGAGTCGGTGGTCCGGGTCGGGGTAGAGGTCGTGGTCTGGGTTCCGGTCCCGCCGGCCAGGCCGCACCCCCGTCCGCCCGCCCCCCCCGGCCCGGGCCCCACTCACACGCGCGGCAGCTGCAGTGGCGGCGCCCCGCGCCTTTGGAACACGCCGTCCACGAACACGCCATTCTTGCCGAGGCAGCGCAGGTAGAAGTCGCCGCCCGCGTCGGGCCCGGGCTGCGCCGACGGCTCCGGGGCCGCCCCGCCATGGCCGCCGCCGCCCGGGGGCGTGAAGATCTCGAGGTGGCGCCGCGAGATGAAGCTCGAGTGGCCCATGCTCACGTCCACCGAGCCCTGCGACGAGTTGCGCCCGATGGTCACCGAGCGCTTCTTCATCAGGTACTCGAACTCGCGGCCCTCGAGGCGCGCCACGGCCCAGCCGCCCGGCGGGGATCCGCCGCCCGCGCCCCCGCCGCCCCCGGCGCCGCCGCCCGCGGGAGGCCCGCCCGCGCCCGGGAGCGCCGCGGCCGCCGCCATGGGCCTGCGAGGGCCCGGGCCGCCTTCCGCCGCCGCCACGGAGCTGAGGGCCGAGCGAGGCCGCCGGCCGGCGAGCGACGAGCGGCGGCGAGGGGCGGGACACGCGCGGCGCGCCGCGGGCCGGCGCCGGGCCCGTGACTGACGGCGGCACCCGCCTATAGCGGCGGTGCACGGCAGTGGGGCTACCAGAGGCTGGTCAATGGAGAGGCACGCCGGCCGTGCGCCCGCACGTCGGCCGCGGCGCCCGACGCAGGCGCGGCTTCTGGCGGCCTGGAAAACGCGGTACGGAGCAGGGCGGCCTTGGAGCCGCCGAGCCGACGCACGGAGCCGCGCAGAGCGGGGAACCAGGACGGGGCGGGGGCGGGGGCGGGGGCCGGGCCGGGGTCAAGGTCGGCGGGGGCAGGGGGCGGGGGCCCGCACACTCCGCACCGGCCCCGTGGTTTGCCGCTGCCGTCACGCGCGCATCCTCAAGCGTGGCCGGAGCCTGCCTCGTGTTACCAGCCGAAATCCACGCGTTTCCACGGTTGCAATGGCTGTGAGACCCCACCGCGAGTGTCTGCGGGCTGGCGAGGAGGGAGAGAAGAGTGGGGAGAGTCCGTGAGGAGGGTCCACGAGGCAGGGGGAGGGTCCTCCGGGAGGAGAGTGGGGAGGGCCCGCTGGGAGGGTCCAGGGGAGCGTGGGGAGGGGACGAGGGGAGGGGCGCAGGAGCGCGGGTCAGCGTCCCGACGCCGTGGGCCTGGAGTGAGCGGGAAGCTTCGAAGGCCGCAGGCAGGTCGGGCTCCGGTGGTGGCAGAGCCCGGCACTTGGTCTCTGTGTAAAAACCCATTCTAAAGAAATGGAAATTAACGTGCCCCTCTGAATGCGACATCTTCCTGTCTCATGTGCTGTAGATGTGTTTGTGGTTATAGTACAAACCCCCAGGGGTTAACACTGCTTTGAAACATAGGCCTGGCAGAATCTCCTAGACAGAAGAAAAGTAGTTTCGTTAAATACTTATTATATGTGGGAGAGATTTTAGGTGGTGTTGAGACGAGAATTTAAGTATTGGGTTTGGCCAATGAGTTCGTTCAGGTTTTCCATACGGGAAAACCCGAACGGACTTTTTGGCCAACCCATAATAAGTGGGGAACCTTTCATTTTCAAACAAAACACAGTCGATCAAAAGAAAGAACATCCCATCAAGTATAACTGATGTTTTCAAACCAGTTGTCAAAGTGACCAGTGTGTTGTCCCGAGGTCCTGGTGCTCTGGTGGGGGACAACCACCACTCTGCCTTGCATTCGGAAGCTTCCGTGTGATAAAGTAACTGACCGTGTTCGGAGTATGTGTTGTGTGCTGTTGAACTTATGGAAGGCCGCTCACTAGAAACGTTCACTTGCTTTTCACATTTTTTCGTCAACACACAGTGTCCACCGCACATAGGGAACCCAGGCCTATAGGTATGAAGAGGGTGAGTCTGTCCCATTGAACTGATGTGTCTCAACAATGTCCCTCCTATGTAGACACAAGGCCCCTTGATGAAAAGTTGGACAATGCCAGGCAAGTGGAAATGGTAACAACCACACGGTTCTGAGAAGGAAACAGGTCACCGACACTGGGATAGTCAGAAAAGGCTCCAGAGCAGAGGGGGCTTGTACCAGCCCTTCCATCCTTTCCGAGTGCTCAGTAAGCACCCGTTGTATACCAGTCACAGGCCAGGGTTGGACAGAGAGCAGTGAGCAGACCCGGCAGCCATGTCCCATCAGCACGTGTGAAAGAAGGGGCCAAAAGGAAGCAGCATGCACGATCCATTGAGACAGAGGAAGAGCACCAGGAGATGCTCTCGGGGTTCAGCAGCATCGCTGCTCTTTACATGGAGCAACTGAAAGCGGAGATGTGGAGGAGGCACACCCCACCCAAAGGGCTTACAAACCTTTGTTCTCTCATCCTGGGGTGTGTCCATGCTGGACACAGGTGCAGGAAGAGAGCGAGACCACGGGGCACCTGCCCGGTGGGGCACCTGCCTGGTGGTGCTTACGGAGGACCCACAGTGCACGTGTGAACACATATAGGCACAGCCAAGGAGCAGCACATAGAGCAGAGTGAGAGGTCTGAGAGGTGGGCAGGAGGACCAGAGGAGGAGGATACCTCTGACCTGAGGCCTGAAGGACATGAGCCAGGGCCACAGTGACCTCTGGGCAAAGAGCAAGGGCAATGGCCCGGAGGCAGGAGTACTATATGCTCCGTGTGTCAGGGGCCGGGGTGGGGGGCCCTGCATGAGGGGAGAGACAGCCAGGGAGCAATTCAGAGGCTGCTGCTCCATGGGGGCCCTTAGCACCTGAGATGGGAAACCACTGGGCATTTCAAGCAGTGAGCAACATGATCCAATTTAACTTTTACAAAGATCAACCTTTCTGCTGTGTGGGACAAAACTGAAAACAGGGAGGCCCATTTGTGTCTCACAATGATTCAGGCGACAGAAAAGGGTAGTTGGACTCATGATCCTCAAAGCTTTTTGCGTAAGCACCCAACGAACTATTAGTTTTGTGAAAATTTGTAAGCTTACACATTTAAGATAATAGCAAAAATTTCCACCATGTTTAAATAGTTGCAATAGATACAATTTCCCAAATATTAGAAATACTGCCTTTTAAAATAAAATCATGGGGCTTCCCTGGTGGCGCAGTGGTTAAGACTTCGCCTTCCAATGCAGGGTGTGCGGGTTTGATCTCTGGTCAGGGAGCTAAGATCCCACATGCCTCGCAGCCAAAAAACCAAAACATAAAACAGAAGCAATACTGTAACAAATTCAATAAAGACTTTAAAAAGGGTCCACATCAAAAATAAAAATTCAAGTTTTGATTAAGACTAAAGAGTTGAATTATATTGGAGATTTGTCTCCATAATGTCTAAGGCTTTTTTTCCCTGACAATTAGTCCATATATCCAGTGATGAGAATTACTAGAATGAGGTAGGGTACAGAATCGGTATTATCCCTATTTTTTTCATAAATGTATACACATAAGTAAACAGAACTGGGGGAAGTTTTATTAAAGCAACCTAACTGTTCTCTGAACCTCTTCTGTCTGCAGGTCCTACATGAGAGCTGAACAGAGATTGCAGAGGTCCTGCAGGACTGGGAGATGTTGAAGCAAAGAGAAGAGATCTTGGTGCAGCCCAAGCAAACAGCTGGGACACCAGAAAGGCCACACGCTAGAAAACTGAATACAGCTGAAGAGAGGAAGTTTAAACTCAAAGTCACATCACTAGAAATCATCTGAATCAAAACACAGGGAAAGGGACTTCCCTGGTGGCACAGTGGTTAAGAATCTGCCTGCCAATGCAGGGGACACAGGTTTGTGCCCTGGTCTGGGAAGATCCCACATGCCACAGAGCAACTAAGCCCATGTGCCACAACTATTGAGCCTACATGCCACAACTACTGAAGCCCGCGTGCCTAGAGCCCGTGCTCCGCAACAAGAGAAGCCACCACAATGAGAAGCACATGCACCGCAATGAAGAGTAGCCCCTGCTCGCCACAACTGGAGAAAGCCCACGCACAGCAACAAAGACCCAACGCAGCCAAAAATAAATAAAGTTATTTAAAAAATGAAAATAAGGAAAAAAGATAACAGAAAAGAGTATTAGAGACCCATGACAAGATCAGAAAGGTCTAATGTACATGAAATTGGACTCTTAAAAGGAAGGAAAAAGAAATGGAACAGAAGAAAATTCTTTTTTATAAATTTATTTTTGGCTGCGTTGGGTCTTCGTTGTTGCACGCAGGCTTTCTCTAGTTGCAGCAAGTGGGGGCTACTCTTCGTTGCAGTGCACAGGCTCCTCCTGCAGTGGCTTCTCTTGTTGCAAAGCATGGGCTTTCGGCATGCATGCTCAGTAGTTGTGGCTCGTGGGCTTAGTTGCTCCATGGCATGTGGGATCTTACTGGACCAGGGCTCGAACCCATGTTCCCTGCATTGGCAGGCGGATTCTTAACCACTGTGCCACCAGGGAAGCCCCCAGAAGAAATTTTTAAAGAGAGAATGTGTACAGATTTTACAAATTGGTGAGAATATACCGACCCACAGATCCAAAAAGGTTAGCAAAAATAATATATAAAATATATATTAGGGCTTCCCTGGTGGCACAGTGGTTGAGAGTCCGCCTGCCACCTGCTGCCTGCTGATGCAGGGGACACGGGGTCGTGCCCCGGTCCAGGAGGATCCCACATGCCGCGGAGCGGCTGGGCCCCGTGAGCCACGGCCGCTGAGCCTAAGTGTCTGGAGCCTGTGCTCCGCAACGGGAGAGGCCACAACAGTGAGAGGCCGCGTACCGCAAAAAAAAAAAAAAAATATATATATATATATATATATATATTAACATACATAATATATATGCCAAAAATACAATAGAGGAGATGAAACAAAATTTTTAAAGTACATGAATAATTTAGTAGAAGGCAAAAGAGAAGGAATAAAGGGCAGATGGAACAAATACACAACAGCAAGGTGGTGGCTTTAAACCCAACCATGTCAATCATTACATTAAATGTAAATGTACAGAAAACTACAATTAGAAGTCAGAGACTTTAGAATTCCCTGGCCGCCCAGTGGTTAGGACTCGGTGCTTTCACTGCTGTGGCCCCAGGTTCAGTCCCTGGTTGGGGAACTAAGATCCGGCAAGTCGAGCAATGCAGCCAAAAAAGAAAAAAGTCTGAGACTTTAGACTGAAGGGAAAAAAAAAAACCCACCTAATGTAAATGAGTTTACAAAATCCTGAGCAGATATAATAATATAACTGCCTAATGTTCAAAGCAAAAACTGACAGAACCAAAAGGAAAAATAACCCACTAATAATAAGTTTGAGATTTTAACACGTTGCTATGTAATTAATGGAACAAGCAGGCATAAAAGTCAGGATATAGATTTAAATACTTATTAACTAACTCAGCCAGTTACACTCCATAAAAATGATTATGTACCCTGACCATCAAAACTCTGCAGTGGTCCAGCCACATTGTGTGCCAGCAGAGTAAGAAGGAAGAAGGCACTGGGGAGAAGTCTCAGATTTCCACCTGGGTCTTTCCACTAACTGATGAGTGGTGTGGTCTGGGCCCCACCGTCTTGTCCACATTCTCAGTTTCCTCACCTGCAAGGTGAGCCACAGCACGGGCTGCTCTCAGAAGCCTCTTCCAGCTCTAACCCTCCATTCTGAGGAAGCTCTAGGGGCTACCCCAGGATGCTACCCCACTTGAAAACCCTCTTTTTAGAATAAAACGAGATTCAAACAAGGCCTGACACCTCCAGTGTTTATGTTGGGGCTGTCCTGACGGAACCTGCTATCAAAATTGTCTGTGATTCAGTTAACAAACTCTTGTGCAGCGTTCTCTGCATGCCAGGTACTGCTCTAAGGACTCTAGATACAGGCTCAGGCCATCCTCATGATACACGTCTAGTTGATAGATGCTCTGACTGCCCACATATTACTCCTCGGAGGCACAGAGAAGTTGACTAACTTGCCCATGTCAGCACACCAATCTGTTCTTTATCACTTCATTGGAGAAGCAAAAACAAGGCTTCCTGTGTGCCACTCACAATAAAGAGGGTGCATATTGATGATATAATAATCATGAATTTTGATACTCTAAGAAACAAAAATTCAGATTAAACTCCAGCACTGCAACTGGTGTCATTTAACAAAATAATATGAACAACTTGTGATGAGAAGTCCTGTGATCTTGAGAATGTAACACCAGTTATCATAACTTTTCCTAGTAAAAAACCTTCAGAAGGGGCTTCCCTGGTGGCGCAGTGGTTGAGAGTCTGCCTGCCGATGCAGGGGACACGGGTTCGTGCCCCGGTCCGGGAAGATCCCACATGCCGCGGAGCGGCTGGGCCTGTGAGCCATGGCCGCTGAGCCTGTGCGTCCAGAGCCTGTGCTCCGTAATGGGAGAGGCCACGACAGTGAGAGGCCACGACAGTGAGAGGCCCGCGTACCGCAAACAAACAAACAAACAAACAAAAAAACCTTCAGAAGTTCATGGTTAGACACCAGATGGAAGCCAGACCCAACAGTCTGTGTTTCCTCCCTGTCCGGCTCCTGCCCATTTCTTCCCACTGCACCCAGGTGGCATAGAGGACCTGTGCCCACCAGCCCTTCAGCTCCACCTGTGCCCAACTCTACCCCGACCACCACCTGCCCGTTGATTCCTGCATTCCACCTTTGTTCATCAGCTGCCTGCACTCAGCACTCCTCCCGCCTATCCAATTCCCTCTCCCTGCACGAAGTATTCCAGTGCTGCAGCAACTCTGCTAGGCTCTCCAGGGCCCCGGACTTCCTAATTTGTGTGTTCTGTGACACTCAGTAACATACTGCCTACCTTGCATTGTTACTTACTTTCCATACTGTTACTTTTCACTAGTGTGTGGTGTATGTCTTGTCTCCCTGACACTATTACTGCAAACTTTGAGCTGCCACTCCCAATGACAGGCATTCAGCGCACAGCTGCCTCAGGAAATCATGCAGCTCTAACCATCTGACTGGGCTGCCAGGTGCTGCTTTCAGCTCTGTCCTTGGCTGTGGGTACCCTAACCATTTTGACAAGATGGAAGCAGCACTTCGAATTGCATGGAAAAAAATGTACTCTACAGAGAGGAGACAAATATTCTTATTTTGGCCAAGCTTTCAGAGGAAATATAATGTATGTTCATTAAAACATGGCCCTGCTGGTAGTCAGTACTGGAAATTCAAAAGGTATTACCTTGGATAAAAGATTAATTTCACATTTCTGGTTCTCTTTACAGAAAACACAAATACCACGGAATAAATAAGTCATAGTATCATAAACTTTTTGCTACCCAGGATTCTGAGACGAATGAAATGTTCCATTTGATCACACATCCTCGGCTCTGAGGCAGGAAAATGGCTGTTCCTATGTTCCTACCTCAGCATCACAGAGCTGGCAGGTAGTAGGTATTTCATATATTTGTCAAACCACGGAGCTGAATTGAGGCCCACTTGATAAAGAAATCCAAATTTATCATATGATGATATCACTTATATGCGAAATCTAAAATATGACACAAATGAACTTATCTACGAAACAAACAGAGTCACAGACGTAGAGAACAGACTTGTTGCCAATGGGGAGGGAGGAGTGGGGAAGGAAGGGTTGGAAGTTTGAGGTCAGCAGATGCAAACTATTATATATATAATGGATAGACAACAAGGTCCTACTGTATAGCACGGGGAACTACATTCAATGTCCTGTGATAAACCATAATGGAAAAGAACAGGAAAAAGAATGTATATATGTATAACTGAATCACTTTGCTGTACATCAGAAATTAACACAACATTGTAAACTATACTTCAATAAAATAAATTTTAAAAAATTTATAATATGACTGTGAAGTTTCAAATAGTTGTGATACAGTCACAACAACCTGACATCAAAACCTTACTCACGTGACTTTTCTTGACAATTCAGGAGGCATTTCACGATCTCACGGTGCCCATGATCATAATTACAAATACCGTTTTTTCACTGGCATGATATATGTGGAAAAGTACCTGCCAACGTGGAGTTCATCCTGATTGGTTTAGTTAACTATATTGGTATAGATCATTAAACAAAAGTAGTGTATTCTTGAATACTGATTTGCTAAGTTGGTTATATGGCCCAATTGATCTATAGAGTCAATATCATCCCAATCAAATCCCCAGCTAGCTTGCTTGTAGGAATTTACAAGCTGATTCTAATATTCATATGGAAGTGCAAAGGATCAAAGTGATCTTGAAAAAGAAGAACTAAGTTTGAAGGATTTACAGCTATATTAATATAAATTAAAATAAAGCTGTAATAACCAAGTGAATATAAGATGCCTTCTCTAATTCAGCCTTTAACAAAAAGCTAATAAAATACAGTATAGCTATAGTAATCAAATCAACATAAAACTATACTAATTAAAATTATGTGGTACTGGTATAAGAGTAGACAAATCAGTGGAACACAATAAAAAGTCCAGAAATAAACCTCCACATACAGAATCAATTGATTTTCAACAGAGGTGCCGAAGTTACTCAGTAGGGAAAGGGCAGTGTGACATAATAAATATACACCTGGCCTGTGCCCCTGGCTCCTGACACAGAGCTCCTAAATCCCTTGGAATTTCCTGGGTGATAGGAGCATCTTTTGTTCTAATGAGGCAACTCTGGGTGGGCTCCTGGATGGGGGCTGGTCACCAGAAAGACCGAGCCAGGGTTAGAAGCAGAAGTTTTAGCCCCACCCCCATCCTCTGGGAGAGGGGCTGGAGATTGAGTTAATAATTAATCATGACTATATGATGAAACTTCCATAAAAGTTTCTAAACTATGGGGTTCAGAGAGCTCCCAGGTTAGTGAACACATGCATGTGCCAGGAGGGTAGTACCTCAACCCCACACAGGCAGAAGCTCCATTTAAGACCCTTCTGGAACTCTCATACATCGTTTACAGTAAGAACATACAATGATGCAGCCACTTTGAAAAAATGGTCTGACAGTTCCTCAAAAGGTTAAACATAGAGCTACCACATGACCCTGCAATTCTACTTCTAGACATATACCCAAGAGAAATGAAAAAGTATGCCCATACAGAAAACTGTACATGAATGTTCATAACAGAATTATTCAAAATGGCCAAAAAGTCAAAACAACTAAAATGTCCATCAACTGAAAAATGGACAAATAAAGTGTGGTATATGGGGACTTCCCTGGCGGTGCAGTGAATAAGAATCCGCCTGCCAATGCAGGTGACACAGGTTCGAGCCCTGGTCTGGGAAGATCCCACATGCTGCGGAGCACCTAAGCCGGTGTGCCACAGCTACTGAGCCTGCCCTCCAGAGCCCGAGAACCACAACCACTGAGCCTGAGCACCACAACTACTGAAGCCCGCGTGCATAGAGCACGTGCTCTGCAACAAGAGAAGCCACCGCAATGAGAAGCCTGCACACCGCAACGAAGAGTAGCCCCTGCTCACCACAACTAGAGAAAGCCCCCCCAAAATTTTTTTTTTAAGTAAAAAAATTTTTTAATGTGGTGTATCTACGCAACAGGGAGGAGATATGGGGATATATGTATATGTATAGCTGATTCACTTTGTTATAAAGCAGAACTAACACACCACTGTAGAGCAATTATACTCCAATAAAGATGTTAAAAAGAAAAAAAAATGTGGTGTATCTATACAATGCAGAATTACTTGAAACCAAAAATTTAAACAGTAATACATGCTACAACATGGATAAACTTTGAAAACATTATGCTAAGTAAAAGACACCAGTCACAAAAGACCTCATATTATATGGTTTAGGAAGTCTACTCAATAAACAATGCTGGAATAACTGGATATCTGAATAATCATAACAACCACAAATGAAAACTCTGACCCGTATCTTACACCATACAGAAAAATTAATTTGAGATGGATCATATAGCTGTATGTAAAAGCTGAAACTATCAAGCTTCCAAAAAGAAAACATAGGAAACTATCCTTGTCTTTTGGGTCCCAGCACCCCAAACATGAAAACCATAAAAGGAAAAGAATTGTTTAAATTAGAGTTATGAAAAAATAAATAGGCAGGAGGCTTGAACAGCTACTTCACAAGAGAAGATATGTGAATGATCAATATACACATGGAGAGATGTTTGGCATCACTAGTCATCAGGGAAACGCATATTAAAACCACAAGGTACCGGAAGAATGGCTAAATTTAGTAAGACCGACCTTTCTAAGTGCAGACAGTGATGTGAAGCAACAAGAACTCTCGTATGCTGTCGGTGGGAATATAAAGTTGGCACCACCACTCTGCAAGAAAGCCTGGCAGCTTTTTACATAAAGTCTTACAAACACACACACACACACACACACACACACACACACACACACACACACCCCTACCACGTATGTGTAGATGCAACCACTGCACTCCTAGGTACTTACCCAAGAGAAAAGAAAGCAGATGCCTGCAAAATTGCTTGTCCAAGAATGTTCATAGCAGCTTTATTCGTAATAACCAAAAGCTGAAACAACCGAGTGTCTTCAGCAGGCAAGTGAGAAACAGATGGACGGGATGGGTGCAGTGGGGCAGGGGCGCCTCCCCGGATTCCGGGGAGCTGGTGCGGGCTCTCCCGGGCACGCCCTTTGGTGCCTCCTCATATAAGCATTTTGTGGAAAGTGTTTTGAGTTTTCACAAAAAGGTCATTCGAATAGAGCAAAGCTGGAAGTGTGGTGTCTTCAGACTTGGAGGTTCCAGGTGTAGGAATTTACAAGTTACCAGCACAGCTGTGCTAGGTTGATTCCTGCAGGGTTCAAAACAGAAATCTACACAGCACTGTAATGTACATCAGTGGCAGCCAGCTGCATATTTACTAGGACATCCACACATTAAAGAAGTGAAGAGGTGCCAAGACTTCCCTGCTGACGCAGTGGTTAAGAATCTGCCTGACAATGCAGGGGACACCCAGGAAGATCCCACATGCCTTGGGGCAACTAAGTCTGTGCTCCACAACTACTGAAGCCGTGCGCCTAGAGCCCGTGCTCCACAACCACACAAGAGAAGCCACCACAATAAGAAGACCGCGCACCGCACTGAAGAGTAGCCCCTGCTCTACGCAACTAGAGAAGAGTAGCCCCTACTCCATGCAACTAGAGAAAGCCCGTGCAGCAACGAAGACCCAACGCAGCCACAAATTAATAAATAAATAATAAATTAATTTCAAAAAAATGAAATGAGGGCTTCCCTGTTGCGCAGTGGTTAAGAATCCGCCTGCCAATGTGGGGGACACGGGTTCGAGTCCTGCTCCGGGAAGATCCCACATGTCGTGAAGCAGCTAAGCCAGTGCGCCACAACTACTGAGCCTGTGCTCTAGAGCCTGTGAGCCACAACTACTGAGCCCATGAGCTGCGACTACTGAAGGCCACGCGACTAGAGCTGGGGATCTGCAACAAGAGAAGCCACTGCAATGAGGAGCCTGTGCGCCACAACGAAGAGTAGCCCCCACTCACCGCAACTAGAGAAAGCCTGCATATAGCAACGAAGACCCAATGCGGGCAAAAATAAATTAATTAAATTAATTAAAATAAATAAATAAATTTTAAAATTAAAGAAAGAAATGAAGGGGTGCCCAAATAAATAAATAACATATATATATATATATATATTTTAAAAGGAATTCCCTCGTGGTCCGGTGGGTAAGACTCCGCGCTCCCAACAGGGGGCCCAGGTTCGATCCCTGGTCCGGGAACAAGACCCCACATGCTGCAACTAAGACCTGGTGCAGCATGCATGAATGAATGAATGAATAAATAAATAAATATTTTTTAAAAAAAGGAAATGAAGGGGGTATCTGCCCAGGTGTGGTAATGGGGATGTGGTGTGTGCCCCATGGTCAGGGCTGATCTATCACCTGTTCACCAGGAAAGGCCCAGAACAACACTCTCCCAGCTGCTCATATGAGCTACTCCCACTTCTTAGGATTCTGCCCTTTTCCATAATAAGAAACAATAAAAAGCATGTCTCACTTTTGTCATTGCAATTTAAAATTACATTTTAATTAAGGTTGGAAAACATAATTAGGTCATTTAAAAGTTAAAAATTGGTAAAATGTTTTAAACCCTGTCTAATTTTTGGAAAAAGTGAGTTTTATAGGTGAATAATACACACATTCCTAGTTGAATTTCATTCTAAAAAAATGAGAGCTTCAGGGACTTCCCTGGTGATCCAGTGGTTAAGAATCTGCCTTCCAATGCAGGGGACGTGGGTTCGATCCTTGGTCAGAGAACTAAGATCCCACATGCTGCAGGACAACTAAGTCTTCACGCTGCAACAAAGATCCCACGTGCCACAACTAAGACCCAACCCAGCCAAATAAAATAAATTTTTTTTAAAAAATGAGAGCTTCAGAGATAAATCTTATAATACCAATTTTAAAAAGAAAATACTGAGAATACCCTTAAATTTGCTGATATTAACTGGACCTGAAAGTGTGTTTCTAATCCTCCTCCACCAAAACCTCTTCTCCAAAGACCTCCCTTTGGAGCTTTGGAAAGAGGGGGAGGCGTGTTCTCACTCTCTGTACACCTGGGGGCAGGAAGGGGGTCCTTGGGTGTGTCCCTACATAGTTCTTCACACGTCACAGAAGCCATTACATATGTGGCTATGTGTACAGTAAGTCCCCTAAATACGAACCTTCAAGTTGCAAACTTTCAAAGATTCCGAAGTGCATTCCACCAATGTGAGTGAAATTGCAGCTTGCTCTCCATCTCCAATTGCTGACGATCCTTCTGCTCTACCATCTCCCACCTCCTCTCCCTCCTCCAGTCAGTAACTCTTCTTGCCTGTTCACTCAATGCCAGATGCTGTGTGCCAGCTGTTCTATTTACTGTAAGATTAAAAATGTTTTATTTTTTGTTTTTTGTTTTTATGTATTACTTGTGTGAAAAGTATTATAAACCTATTACAGTACAGTGCTATATAGCCAATTGTGTTAGTTGGGTGCCTAGGCTAACCTGTTGGACTTATGAACAAACTGGACTTACGAACGTGCTCTTGGAATGGAACTCATTCGTACGTAAGGAATTTACTGTACTTACCTCCTGAGTTAAGGCAATGCTCCCAGAAAGGCAGCCCTCAGAATGTGCCCTGGGGCAGGGGGGCCCTGCTCCAGCTGTCTTGTGTGCCTCTGTGCTGTAGGCCACATTTTTTTAAAAGATTTATTATTTATTTATTTATTTTTGGCTGCGTCGGGTCTTAGTTGTGGCACTCAGGATCTTCGTTTAGGCATGCAGGCTCTTGGTTGTGGTGTGCGGGCTTCTCTCTAGCTGTGGTGTCCAGGTTTTTCTCTAGTTTAGTTGTGGCGCACAGGCTCCAGGGCATGTGGGCTTTGTAGCTTGTGGCACACGGGTTCTAGTTGAGGAACGACAGCTCAGTAGTTGTGGCACGTGGGCTTAGTTGCCCTGCGGCATGTGGGATCTTAGTTCTCTGACCAAGGATCGAACCCACGTCCCCTGCATTGGAAGGCAGATTCTTTACCACTGGACCACAGACCACATTTACCTAAGTTTGAGAAGAACACCAGGAATGGCCTGGGAGCGGGGGATGAAGGTGTGAGGCGTGTGCCCCTTGTAGTGACTGGTGTCCCATGGTCAGCCACATGCAGACCCATCTTCGGTTGCCCTTGGCATCGCCATCCAGCCAAG
Organism: Orcinus orca; assembly: GCF_937001465.1. Taxonomy (NCBI): domain Eukaryota; kingdom Metazoa; phylum Chordata; class Mammalia; order Artiodactyla; family Delphinidae; genus Orcinus; species Orcinus orca. The sequence goes on along the minus strand of NC_064577.1, from coordinate 34,048,311 downwards.
TCTCCTCCAGGTGACCTTTCTGGATCTCTGTGCTGAGGTTAGTGTCCCCCAAAGCCCACATGGAAAACGTGCAAAACACAGACAGTAGGACAGACAAGGATTCAATAGCTAAAGGGTATTTCTGAATAGAGGAACTTTTATTGCCTCAACTCAGGGCCCCCAGCCCCAGCCCCACCCAACCCAGGCTGTGGCTTCTCAGAATTTGTCTGGGCATCTCTGGTCCTCCCATCTCCTGAGCTCTAAACCTCCAGCCTAACTTTGACTCATGGGCTACTCATCGCCCATTCATGCATTCACTCTTTCATTCCTTCATTCAGTAGCTTGTCCACTCATCAAACATTTCCTATTTCCAGCTTCATGCTGGGCCCAGTGCTGGATGCCCAGGCCCACGGGGAGCAAAGGGGAGCCGGGCCCTACCTTCATCGGGACAGGGAGGGGAGGCAGCCTTGATTCATCACTCCTCACCTGGACCAGCAGCCCACATTCCCTCACACATGGCCAGCCTCCTTCCCCGGGTCCCCCTCCCCTCACATGCTCACCCAGCCACCCAAATGCAAGACCCGGCTCCCATGGCACCTCCATCAGCCGCCCCTGCCACCTGCCATGCAGTGAGAACTGCTCCTCCCTCGAAGCCGCTTGGTACCCACCTGGTTCCCAGCTTGCAGTCTGGGACAGTCATTGCGTACATGTTATCCCAACAGGACTCTGAGTCTGGAATTGGATTAGGCTTGGCACTGGTCTGATGCAGAGTAAGTTTGGGAAAGTGACATAATGAGTGAATGATTATTCCAATCAGTTACTGTCCATTGGCCCATGCAAAAAACTTCTCTGAGCTTATGTGAAGCACAGAGGACCCAGATGAAAACCTTGCCTCATCCTGCTGGCCCTGGGTTAGGGATGAGAAATAGAGAGGAAGCAGGCAGTCAGAACATGAGCATGGAAGCTGAGGCAACTATTTTGTAGAGAATTCTGATGGTAAACATCAAAGCTAAACATGTCAATTCAACATCGGTGCAGAGCTACATCTGTAGGAGACACTGAGCTTCATTTAGGAAATAAAAAGATGAGAAGACAGGGATCTTGCCTCTAACAAATCAAGTACCACAATTTTTAAAAGTGGGCAAAGAAGATTTCTCATGTTGGAGAGTGAGTTACAGAGAAGCAAGGAAAGGCTGGAGGAAACCACGTGGTTCTGGACTAGAGCTGGAAACGTCAGTATGAACTCATTTCAACCTTCATATGACACAGCAAAAGGGCCTGAAGAAATGTGTTTTCCTATGATAGAACTCCTTCACACAGTCACCTGTAAATCATTGTATGTGGTGTACAGTTATTTTATTTCATAGTCATGGAGCTCAGTACACGTAGGGGCAATAAAAAATGCATCTGAGTTGCACTTGTACTTGCCTTAAATTCAGATTAACTTTGTATACTTTTAAAGAATTACCGATCATATCAAAATTCAAACAGAGGGAAGTAGTTTACTGGAAGGGAGGGGAAAAAAAAACAAAAGAAAAAGTCTGGTAGAAACTTCAAAATATCAAAACACATGTAACACAATGGAAACTAAAAACGGTATTGGTCAAAATCATGAAGGGAAAGAATCATGATAGCTAAGAAAATATGGGTAATGAAAATGACAACACAGAGATGAAAGGTATTATGAGAGTCAGAACACTCCTAAACAGGAAGCAAAAAACAAACAAACAAAAAAAAACAGAAGGAATAAAAAGCAGAAGGAAGATGATGGTAACAGAAAGGGAAACCACAACCAGTCCACTCAGCAGGACACACCAGGTGGCCCCACCCACTGATTTTTTACTTCATTGATTACTTCACTAAACCTGTTAGAATGAACACTAATTCCCCCAACCCTGTTTAATGAAAAATTCATTCGTTCAAAATTATGATTCCATTTACAAAGAATCAAGGTACAACGGACAAAAAAGATGTTTCTTAAAACATTTGAAAGTTACTTTTTAACAGGAAAACTGCTACAGGATGTTGACTAGCCTATTCCAAGACTAACATTGCCTGTATTTGTTTTGCTTGTGTAGTTTTCAACAAGACAGACATCACTTACATCAGACATTCACATCAGTGGATGTCTTTAGAACTGTCAAAAATCATGAAGACTGCACAAAGCACAAGAACATGTTTACTTGGGCCACACACAAATCACATAAAAACAGAGTAGGCTCCTTCTGTAAGGAGGTCAGAAACACACAGAACGTATGGGATCCAATTAGTGAAGATGAGGAAAGCAAACATGGAAAGTGTTTTCCATTTCTTCCTGGTCTGACATGAAATACATGACACAAAGCTCCTAACAAGTCACTGTGAGGCCACCACGGATTAGAGGTGGGTCCCTGCCTCCAGACATACAGGATAGGTTTGGCCAAGTCTGATGGCAACCCTAAAAAAGTATGTAACATCATCAAAAGAACGCAACTCTGGACAATCTTTTCTAAACTATTAATAATAAAAAGCAAAATTTGATTAACCCTGCTAAAGAAAAGACTGAATTATCTATTTACCATATATAAACAGTATTACCAAATCATTCCCATATGAAGGAGTAATTAAGGTCTGCATTCAAAAATTTAGAAAAAATTGAGACTTCCCTCGTGGTCCATTGGTTAAGACTCCACGCTTCCAATGCAGGGGGCCCAGGTTCCAACCCTGGTCAAGGAACTAGATCCCACATGCTGCAAATAAAAGGAAAAAAATTAGAAAAAAATATATGAGGTGTGTTAGGCAGTTAACTAGTGAAATGTTTTATTTAAAATTTTTTAAATTAATTTTATTTTGGCTGTGTTGGGTCTTCCTCACTGCGCGTGGGCTTTCTCTAGTTGCGGTGGGCAGAGACTACTCTTTGTTGCGGTGCACGGGCTTCTCATTGCAGTGGCTTCTCTTGTAGAGCACGGTCTCTAGGTGTTCAGGCTTCAGTAGTTGTGGTCCGCAGGCTCAGTAGTTGTGACTCACAGGCTCTAGAGCTCAGGCTCAGTAGTTGTGGTGCACAGGCTTAGTTGCTCCGCAGCATGTGGGATCTTCCCCAAGCAGGGCTCGAGCACGTGTCCCCTGCCTTGGCGGGTAGATTCTTAACCACTGCGCCACCAAGGTAGTCCTAGTGAAACGTTTTAAGTGTTTAAAGTTTGTGATATTAATCAGCTGTGTATAATTTGCAGTTTGTTGTGGTTACTTATTCCTATCAACATTCACCTTCGTATCTAATTCCGTATTCTTAAAAAGGGTGCTCCAAACTGCACAAGCTGGAGACCCCACCCATCCTGTGCCCTGCGTGGAGCAGGGCACCTGGGGCCCGACCGGGAGCGCGCAGCGTCTGCACGGCAGGGGCATCAATCAGCGCGGCCCCACGAAGGGGGCAGGCCCGGAGTTCGCCCTGTCCCCAGCGCGGCCACCAGGGTCCCCGACCCACGCCACTACATGCGAAACGTACGCAACCGCTAGGGGTAGGCAGCAGCGCCGCCGCCTGACGCGGATTTACGCAGGGCACGTGACTGCCCTCCCACGTGACCGCCCCCACGTGACCGCCGACGCCGTGCAGAGGGAGGAACCCAGTTCCCCCGAGACCTGGCGAGGTCCGGGCTGAGTCTGCGGCAGTGTGGCCGCCTCCTTCGGCGACGAGTGGAGCGGGTGTCACGCTTGGCGGTGGGCCTGGGGCCCCGAGTTCGACGGGGCTTCAGGCGGAAAGCGCGGCGGCCTCCTCCCGAGCAATTAGGCACAATTGTCCGCGGGAACGGAGCGCTCCTTCGCTTTGGTCCTGCGCTTTCCCTTCTCAGCTGTGCTGAGGAAACAAATAGGCGCCGACGCGCCTTTCTAGGGCACTGCCTCTGGTGGTGAGGTACTGAAAAGAGAAATCCTTTCCCACGAGCAGAGACCTGTCATTGTAAAGCCCCGTGGTTTGCTGGGAGCGGTGTTGTGAAGGGCGCGATGACAGTGGGGTTCCCGAATGGAAAGCAAATAAGTCCAGGTCCGGAATTCGGGTCTGTTCCGACGTGACCTCACCCTCGGGTGGCTGGCTGCCCGCTCTGCCCCGCAGTCAATACTGGGATTTAGGGTTGGCCACTAAAACTTGTACGTGGGAGGCAGGCAGGGCAGGCTTAGTGGGAGAGTCTCCTTCCCTGTCCCCACGGCCAGTTCGGCCCGACGGTTAAGCAAGCATCACTAGGATGGCTGAAGAAAGAGTCTGACAGTTACCTGCAGATTACCTAGGCCACCTGGTTCAGCCTTTCCCACAGTAGAGACCTTTGGAAGAGCTTTTGTGTGGAATATGAATCTCTCAAATTCTGGACCCGTTCAGAAAAGTCCATCCCCACACCTCACTGGCAAAGCTCTTTGACCCCAACCCTCCAATGTGGTTTTGTTCAGGCCCTGCCTGAGGCATTGATGAGATGTGCTGCCTGGAGAGCTTCCCCCTGTCTTCTCCCAGTGGCCACCATTTTGCCTCACAGTGTACCTATATGGCTAGATTTATCAGACTCAGACAATATCCTAGACCCGGGTGGTGGCGATTCAGGCTCACGGTACAGCCTTGTGGGTGCATTCCAGGGAGTCTTATCCCCCAAGGTAACTGCCGGTCTGTTTTGATATTCTGAGCCAGGGGCTGCCCCTTGTGCCCCTTGTGCTGGATGTGTCACTAAAGTTGCAGAAGTCCCTGCCTGGTAGCTTTGCCCAGGCCTTTGCTAAAGTTCCTCCCTCATCTTCACTCTCCCTTCAAAGCCCTTGGCAATGTGGTTGTACGTCTGGATTCTCGTTGTGTTCTGCAGTTCTGGGTGTCTTCTGCTTCCCCTCTAGATCCACCACTACCTTCCTCTTCCCTAAGACCAACAGGAAGCTGGAGGGCAAGAGAGCTGAGTGGCTGCAGCCAATGAGAGGCACTGGTAAGGAGATGAGAGGTTGGGGGAGGGGGGAGAAGGCCTGGGTATTCCTCAGTTCTTCCCTGCCTAGCTGAAGGTCCACAGCCTGCTAGGGAAGAAGGCCACAGCTCCTGTTCTTACTGGGTCCAGGAACTCCAGCTTCCAGGCTTTGGGATTCTGACGGCTCAGCACTGTGGCCAGTGTTGGACTGCATACCGTGTCTGTGGCTTCATTTAACCCTGCTTGTAGAAATAGTTCCATGCACCCCAATGTTCATTGCAGCAGTGTTTACAATAGCCAAGAAATGGAAGCAACCTAAATGTCCATCAACAGATGAGTGGGTAAAGAAGATGTGGTACATATATACAATGGAATATTGCTCAGCCATTAAAAAGAATGAAATAATCTCATTTGCAGCAACATGGATGGACCCTAGAGATTGTCATACTGAGTGAAGTAAGTCAGACAGATAAAGACAAATATTGCAGAAGCTAAGAAAAATGATACAAACGAACTTATTTATAAAACAGAAACAGACTTAGAGAATGAACTGATGGTTACCAGTGGGGGAAGGGTGGTGGGGAGGGATAGTTAGGGAGTTGGGGACTGACATGTACACACTGCTATGTTTAAAACAGATAACCAACAAGGACCTACTGTATAGCACAGGGAACTCTGCTCAATATTATGTAACAACCTAAATAGGAAAAGAATTTGAAAAAAATTATAGGTACATGTATATGTATAACTGAATCACTTTGCTGTACACCTGAAACTATCACAACATTGTTAATCAACTATAGTCCAATATAAAATAAAAAGTTAAAAAAAGAGATAGTTCCATGTCCTTTGAATGTCCTGGTGTTCATAGTCTGGCCATAGAACTCCAGCAGTTTCAGTCTCTTTGTTTCTTTTTCCTGATGATTCTGTTGGCTTGAGAGAGGAGACACCCTACTATCTGCAACGGCAAGTTCCATGGACACTTTTTACATGAAAAGGTTCAGCAGAAATTCAGCGAATTTTTTCCCCCAAAGGATTTATTTCCAGAATGTTCTTGGGGGAATAGTTTCTACCTCTTTGAAATGCAAAGTTATTTTTAATTTTTTCTTCAAATTACAAAGCTGAACAGCAAGATTTCATAACACTGTAATTTTAAGCAGTTTTGTATGGAAAAAACAGCTTCCTTGGCCATGGGGAAGAAGTAGGTCAAGACAAGAAGCCGAATTAAAAGGATAGTTTATTGATAATTGGGACAAATTAGGAGTCTTTTTCAAATGATGGGGAGAAACGTTGCTTTTGTTCTTTTCCGAAATCCAACCAGCATCGCTGCAATACAGAACCTGCCACCATTGTCCAAAGACACTCTGGGCTGAAGCTTGTGTTTCTTGACTTTTTTAAAACAGCAGAAAAGGACGTGAATTCAGAGATTTCTCTGGGTAAGAAGTTGAGGGAGGGAGAGCAAAAATCCACATTATTCTTAAAAGGGCACTTGCAGGAGACTCCCTCCCCCCCGCTTTTCTTTTGTCTTCCGGGCTGTACCCCAGGGAGGCTGTAGGGCTTGTTACAGGCAGGCTCAGAGGGAAGGACAGTACAGCAGAGTGGCGCAGCGGGAGCGTGCTGGGCCCATAACCCAGAGGTCGATGGATCGAAACCATCCTCTGCTATGAGCTTACACTTTTGCCTGCTATATCTGGCTTTTGGGTCCCCAGCTGTGGGGCAAGGTCCGCCTGTGGACCCTGGTGTCTAGGGGTGGCAGCTAGTTCTATGATGTAACGGTTAGCACTCTGGACTCTGAGTCCAGGGATCTGAGTTGAAATCTCAGTGGGACCTGTGGACCCTTTTTGTCCCTTCCCAGGGGCCCTTAGACCAAGGGTGGCCAGCAAAAGGACACAGTGGCATATGGTTCTAAGGCGTAACGGTTAGCTCTCTGGACTTTGAATCCAGAGATTCAAGTTCAAATCTCGGTAGAACCTGCTTTGCCTGGGACCATTTTGTCTCCCTCTCTTGTGTCCCGAGCAGTGGGACACAGGGACATAGTCTGGCACAGGATAGGTGGTAACTCTGAGACCCTGGCAGTCCACCTGATCACCAATGTTCCCCTCCCTCCCACCCCAGAGGGAGCCACGTTAGGGATTTCCTGATCTCCTTGTTCTTTTTAATGTCCTTCCTCCCGTCCTGCCCCCCCAGTTTGGCTTTAAAAAAAGGAGACTAGGGGAATTCCCTGGCGGTCCAGTGGTTGGGACTCCAAGCTTTCACTGGCGAGAGCCCTGGTTTGATTCCTTGGTCAGGGAACTAGGATCCCACAAGCCGCACAGCACAGACAAAAAAAATTAAAATAAAAAATAAAATTTAAAAAGGAGACCAAAGGGGCTCATACGCTAGTTCTGAGATGTCCCATCATGCACATTTAACCTCTAGAATCCCATGTCAGGACTGACAATTACTTAATCTTCTCCACTGATGAGCTTCAGTGCGGACTGTTTACTCTTCATGCAAATGCAGAAAAGGGTCCATTCAGGTACTGCCCATTGGGCCCCTGGGCGGCTACTGTCATAGGAAAGGCTCTTGAGAGTGACACTGCCCACAAGTGCACCTGCTCTTCTCATTGATACCAATACTTCATAGGTCGTGTGCCCAAGTATATGCTTATGTGTGTATGTGTATATATGTATATGTGCATGTCTGTGTACACATGTATATGTGCGTGTGCACGTACATATGCCTGTGTATATATGCATGCGCACACACGTCAGCGTATATGTGCACACATGCACGTGTATGCGCATACACACATGCTCGTATGTATGTGTGCATGCATGGGTATGTGCACACGTATGTGTGCACATATAGTTATGCACGTGTATATATGCACACACGTGCACGTACACATATACATGTGTGCACATGTGCATGTATATGTGCAATTTGATTTCAATTTAAAAATCAGACTTCCGTTCTGGTACCTGCTCTCCTTGTCTTTAAAACGTACGGCTTGAAAATAATTACCTTTCACTCAAAGAACATTGTGCCTAAAAGTTTTCATGAAGCTTGTAAGAAAAGTCTATATAAATTTAATTTTTTTTTTTTTGCTGTACGTGGGCCTCTCACCGTTGTGGCCTCTCCCGTTACGGAGCACAGGCTCTGGACGCGCAGGCTCAGCGGCCATGGCTCACGGGCCCAGCCGCTCTGTGGCATGTGGGATCTTCCTGGACCAGGGCACGAACCCGTGTCCCCTGCATCGGCAGGCGGACTCTCAACCACCGCGCCACCAGGGAAGCCCTATAAATTTAATTTAAAAGGAAGTCTTTACAAGGAGACGGTAAGAAAGACAGTTTTTCCTTCAAGAAATCTAGGCTTTTGGCAGCTTCAATGTAGCCTTAGAAATGCTAGTGCTTTATGTCTCATAAAATTCACTACCTGCATGACTCACTGAGTGTAACTACCCTTCACTCTTAGAACGCTGTGCTTGAGTTCTTTCATCAAGCTTTTGGAAACATCCATGTAAAACTAACGTGGAACACTTTACAGGGACACGGAAAAGAAGACACTTTTTCTCAGTTAAAAAGCCAGGCTTGGGCTTCCCTTTAAGTCAGTGGCAGAACTTAAGAGCCTATAACAGGCAGTGCCCTTGCCTCACACCCTAGGCCAGCATCAAACTGATGTGTGGGCGGTGCATGAACTCCAGTCCTTACTCCAGCAAAGCTGAGGAGGAAGCACCAGTATCTACACTGGCTGGAACTGGACCAAGCGGACAGGCCTGGAGGAAATGGAATTGAGAAATCTGGGCTCGGATATGGCCCAGAGCAAGGGCACTAGAGAACAGCTATTCACCAGGATGACCGACATACACACACCTACAGGACATGATCACGGTCCACTGGAGGTATCAGTGGCACCAGGACTCAGACAACAGCACTCCTGTAGGACAGCTGCTGGGTGTGACACGAATCTGGACCTATTCTGTTCCCCTCCTCATGCCAGGATAGCACTGCTCACTAGCAGACACCCCCTGCCCGATCATGGTGCCACCCCTCACTGTGACTGCTCATATCACTTGAGTTATAACGAAGTAAAACCAATCCTCATTCCACTTTCCTCTCATGTGGCTGTAACCAAAGGTCAGCTGTGGGTAGGACCTGACGCCACATGTGCGAACGCCCCGTCCCCCAGCCTGGGGGGGCGTTTTTGTTGTAGCTGGAAGAGGTGGCTTTCGAAGCAAGAAGAGCAGCCCCACCGGACTCCTGGCATCCCTGGCCCACAGAGGGCTTCGGGCAAAGACGCTCCCCTGCTCCAGGGTGGTGCTGGCTCCCAAAGCGCGAGGGAGTAGCCTGGGTGGGGCTGGTGAGGGAGGGCACACGCAGGCCCCTGGCTGGGGAGTCAGCATCTGGTTCATGCACTCTCCACACTCAGACACTCTTCAAGTGTTTATTCCATAATCAGTTACTGTAGAGGATAGAAACTCAATTGTATATAGGTTAAAAGGAAAAAATATACAATTTCACACATTATATCCAGTTGTCAACCCAGATAGGTATACAGGTACAATACAACATAGAGTAGATGAAGGAAATCTAACAGCTCAGGCTTACAGCACTGAGGGATCCAAGAAGAATGTCACCACCCATGATAACAAAATTCAAGTGCTTTGAACAACGAACTGGAGGCCTATCCACAGAAGTCTTTGTTTCACAGGATGAGCCCTGACATGGAGTTCCATGATTCCATAATTTCCAATTCTTTGCTAGCCCTTTCTGTTTGTGGGTAAACTGCTCTCTTCCACCTTTCTTTAAGGCGAGCTCACATGAGCACTACATGCCAGGTGGGGAAGTCCCGTCAGGAGCCACGGAGGCTTCACCGAGCCCTGTGGACGAGCCAGGCCCACGGTGTGTGGGAAGGACACCAGGGAGGAGAACGAGGAGAGGCTGGACCATCAGGAAGCTGCCTCACCCAAGTTCAGGGTCAGAAGGGCCGTCACCTGCCTGACCCCACCCAGGGAAGGATGGAGGAGGCTGACTGCCGACCACACAGCCTAGCCTGAGCAGGGCAGCTGCCTCTCCATCCTTCCATCTGTAACACCCATCACCCTTCGCAGGCCTCCCTCTGCCTCAAGGTGAGTTCACTTAAAGAATGTGAATGTGAAAGCGTGAATTTGGGACATAAGCTGCAGAGCCTGCAGGGCCACAGTTAGAGGGTCTGGTCCCAGGAGGCGGCTGTTACACAGCACTCTGGACACCACAGCAGTAAGGAATGTGGCCCACTGTTGCCAGAACTTTTTCTCCAGAAAAGCTGAAAATCCAGATTCATATTTATGAGCCCCCTGATTCCTAAAGGATGCAGTTTATTCACATTCTGGCAAAAACATTTTTAAGAATAAAATAAGTGGATAAAAATAAGAGCCAACTGGGCAGACCATAGACCCCCGCACCCTGCCCACTTCCTGTCATTTCCACATCAAATCTGTCTGAGGCATGTGTATCAGAATTTCTGGGGTCTTAGCTGTTCACAGGACACTTTCTGGATTTTCACTAAGCCCAGAAGACAGTACTCTGACTCCATTCTTGTTCTTTGGAATTTTTCAGTCTTAAAGGAAACTCAAATTGGGGCACCCTTCTCTCACGTTAAAATATTCCAATCACATACATATTACGAAGATAGCACCTCATCGAACTGAGGGAGGGGGCTGCTGACAAATGGGGGTGGCAAAGAATTCTGAAAAACCAAAGTAGTAAGAGAAAAGCTGAGCTGTTTTCTTCCAGTGTCTCTGATACCCATACATGGCAGCTCCTCCATCCTCAGGCAGCAGACAGGCCTGCCTCCCAGCCTCCTCGACCTTCACCACTTGATGTCTCGGCTGTTAGCAGGATGCCCTGGGCCCTGGTACGCGGTATGCAGGGCTTCCTGGACTCGGGGGGAGTCGGTGCCATCCAGCCACTCCTGGTACAGCTCCTGCACATGGGAACTGGTCTCCGGGAGCCGCACGGGGATGTCAGTGTAGATGCCTTTCATCTTCTGCAGCAGGGCCTTGTCCACGCACCCATCCTCGGTCTGGGCTTGGCCTCTGCCGTTAAGGCACCCTGAAAAACAAAGGGAGCTTACTCTTTCCCTCCTTTCACCTTTTTTTTGGCCGCACTACATGGCATGTGGGATCTTAGTTTCCTGGCCAGGGATCGAACCCTCGCCCCCAGCAGTGGAAGCACGGAGTCTTAACTGTTGGACCACCAGGGAAGTCCCCCACCTTTCATCTTAAAGGGACGATGGTTCTGGAAGAGAGGAATGACAGCAGTGTGCAGTGTCTCGTGGCCAGAGCCTGGAGCTGGACCTTGGGCCCCAAGACCCCGGTCACAGGCTCATAGTCCCTCCTATTTACATTACCCGTGAAATGTTTTTATCTAAAGCCGAAATAACTTGCCAACCTTTTAGAAGTGAGTGGCTATGTACGCAAATCTGGATTTCCAGTTTCTCTTGAAATTTATCAAAACCAGGAGAACATAGAAATTACTAATGAACAGCTAAATCACTGGTGTCTACATAATGTGTGCATCCACATCTGGGCTGCACAGGGGAGGGGGACGGTGGATGGAGACTCATGAGCCCAACACCCTAACACCTCAGCCTGAATAAGGAACATGCCTCCTATGTATTGGCGCTACTTATTTTCAAACATGTTAGATGATGTCATGACTTGTAAGATAAAAATTCATTTAAGCGAACTTGCAGCAGGACTTCCCTGGTGGTCCAGTGGTTAAGACTCTGTGCTCCCAATGCAGGGGGCCTGGGTTTGATCCCTGGTCAGGGAATTAGATCCCACATGCCACAACTAAGAGTTTGCATGCCGCAACTAAAGATCCCACGTGCCTGCAACTAAAGATCCAGCATGCCGCAACTAAAAGATCCACATGCAGCAACAAAGATCCTGCGTGCCGCAACTAAGACCCGGCACAGCCAAATAAATAAATAAAAACATGAAAATAAAAATAAAAGAATCTGCAGCAAATTTCCAAACCTCCCTCCGCTTATCCCTTGGCTGCACCCAACAGCTGCCCTCTGGACCTCACATCTCACTTGCCCAGGGGCTGCTTCTCTCTCCTCAGATCCCAGCTCCTGCTCCCCCAGCTGATGCTCTAACTACAGGGCACAAGTGAGTCCTGCTGAGCCTCTACCCTGATCGGCATGCAGGTATGGGGTGCCTCTCCTGGAGGGCCTGCATGGACCCCTCAAGCCCACAGCTCCCCCGCTGCCTCCTCGTCCTCATCTCCTGTCCACTCCTCCACTCAGACCATGGGATCTGCCCTCCGTGTCCTGGTCCCTGGAGCGAGGTCCCCAAGGCTGCCCATCCCCCACGGCCAGCGCTCGCCTCTCTGCCCTCAGCCACCCGCACTGGGGCCTCCTCTCCCTGAGCCCGTCTCGCACCTGGATCCGCGTCCCCCCGCCCCAGGTATTTCCACCTGCGTATCTTGTGGGCACCCCCCACCCCAGAATGGTACAGACATCCCTGACCCCCTCTCTGAGTTGGCTCTATCACCACCAAGGGGCCTGATGGGCCATGGGGGCCGCACGCTTCCCTCCTGCCCGACTCCACCAGCAGGTCCTCTTGCGGGACCCCTACCCCCTCTCATCGGCCTCCATCCATCACACGGGTCTCTCCCATCACTCACTGACAAACCTGGCTGGAGGAGGTAGGGGCCATTCAAGCTACCAGGCAGTCTCAGTGTTCTCGACACCAGCTGCCACATGAGCCGGCTCTCAGCTGGTGTCACCCAAGCAACTCTTCTCTGGGACCATGTCCCCAAGAGGTTTTCCAAGGTGACATCTCCCAGCCTGCATTTTCCAATATGTGGGTGTGAGAGGGACCATCATGCCACAACCACCAGGGCAGCATCCACACTCCCACAAAGCCCTTGGAGCTGAGTGAGGCTGGGGGTGGCCAATAGGGCCCGTTTCCTACAGGGCTCGGAGGTGCCCAGCTCAGCCTGGGCCCCTGAGTCTTACCCCCGGCACAGGCGAGGACCTCCACAAAGTGGTACGGGAACTTGCCCTTCTTCAGCTTTAGGACCACGTTCTGGATGTTTCGAAAGCCATAAGCAGCAGCAAAGCGCAAGAGAACCTCCCCGCTCTTCTCGAGGGTGACCTCCTGGAAGTCTTTGTTCCTATAAAATCAACAGCACAGACTTTCATCTGTAGGGTCCTTCCTCTGTGGTCTGAGGATTATTTCCAGTCTAAGTTTGGAGTGTCAGCAAAATTTAAAAGTCTGTGAATAACACATAAAAGGCCTTTCGATCTTGACTGGTGTAAATTCTATAAATAGGACCTCCCTCCCAGACCTGCAGCTGGCTTTGCAGGGTGGGGGTCCTATTTATAGAATTTACACCTGACAGGCAGCACTGCCCACACAAGAAGACAGACAGAGGCCACCCCAGCCCCACACACCTCAGGGTGCGGTAGGTGACCTCCCCCACGTCCTCGTTGAACAGCTCCTTGGCCGCATGTCTGAAGATGTGCGCCAGGTATCCGTCGGAGCTGGCTCCGTCATGGCGTCTAACCTCCTCTTCCTTCATGTCTCCAAACCTCACCAGGCAGGAAAAGTGACAGCAAGAATTAAATCCAACTCCCTAAGATTTATGATCCAAGGTTGCGAAAACCTTTACAAGTATTTAGACTTTGGGCAAAAACCTCATCTGTGTTGGGTTTCACTGGCTGACATGAAGCCTGCAGGTGCAGGCGCACCCACCACTGCCCCAATGACTCCTTTCCTCTGGCTGCACGTGTGTGAAGGGTACGACCCTTAGAACCTCACAACTCGGGGCATGAGAACTAGGCATCTGAGGGCCACTTGAGAGGGCAGACCATCTGTGCCCGGCCAGGACGAGGCCTCTGGGTCAGCCTGGGCCCAAGCACAGGCTCTGGCCACAGGCACACCAGTCGCTTACATCCTATGCTTACAGTCCGCCTTCCACACCAGGGCTACACGTGGGCCTGATGTCACTGCCGGAAGGATCTGCTGCGCAGCCCGTGTGTGCCCTGTGGCCCTCGTGTGCTCTTGCAGTCTGTGTACACTCTGGGGAACAGGATGCAGCAGGACCACGGTCAGTGGTTGGGGTCACCACTGATGGCAGAAACCCAGTCTGCTGCTCTTGGGCAAAGGGACCTGAGGGAGCCACTCTGTGTCTGGAGGTGGCCCCCATCCCCCAGTAGGTCCAGGTGTAACGTCAGGAACATGTGAAGTTCAGGAGTGGGGGGTGCTGGTGTCCACTCCATGGTGCTGCGCATGCTCTATGCAGAGCCAAGGGTCGTACGTAGTGGGGCAACAAAGGGAGTGCCCCCCGAGGCCAGGGGCCTCACCACACCCATGCCTCAGTGTGGCATGTGGCCTCACTGTAAAGGAGGGAGGCCTTGGGACATGCGCCTGGCAGAGGTCACAAGGTCACACAGGAGGCCCCCAAGGTGCAAGGGTGCGTCTCCCTGCAAAGCCACTTACAGAGTGTCCAGAGCAGCGTCTCTCACCGAGAGGTCACTTTGTTCCATCATCTGAGTGATTTCACCTACAGACAAAGAAGCGACATAAGATGCCGTGACAGGACACGGCCCACATTTCCTCAGGAGCTGCTCCCGGTGTCACCTCCTTCCCCCGGAGGACATTCTAGGTTACAATGACCTTGGTCATCACGCCTGTCACAGGCAACAGATGCAAAGTAACACTGATGAAATGCCAGGGAAGAGTCTAATTCCTCCTTCTGCCCCTAAAACGGGGGCTTCTACAAACGTCTCCCGGTGTTTTTGTTTCCTGAGTGGAAAGCTTTCATGTGGATAGGATGACAGTTATCTGCAACAAGACCGATCGAAAATCAGGACCACTTTTGTATCTCCCTTTGCACAAGGGATCCTGAAGAAACCCTTAACACTAAGGGTGTATCCTGAATCAACTGCTGTGGTGTCAGGTGTGTGTGAGAAGACTGAACATCTGTGAAAAAGAGTAAAAATCTACTGTATTCAAAGAAAAGATGCCCGAGTGTGCTTCTTAGGAAAACCCATCATCTAAGGTGAGCAGAGGGCTGTGGCTGAGGCTCTCCCACCCCACTCACCCCCATCACCGCCATAGGAGCCTGTGCGGTGGGGACCTTTCCACGGGCTTCCATGTGGGGAGTTTCTGGTCAGGGGACCCACTGTCCTCGGAGGTTGCCAGAGAGCCAGCCACTCTGCCTCCATGCCGTAGGGACCTGTTTTCAAGGCCATTTAAAGTACACCCAGCTGGGCTTCAGCAAAGACTTAATCTACCTCTCAACTGATGGCAGCATTCCGAATGGGTCTTGAGGATTCCAGGGAATCACTCCCATCCCAACACTGAGAAGGTGCTGCGGGCTCTCTGCACAAGTCCAGGGGCAGGGCCTCCACGAGGAGTCCCCCAGCAGTGTCCCCGGTCACACATGTGCTTTCTGCTTTGCTCTGAAGGAGGAAGCTTCAGTGTCCCCAGTGTGATTGTGTGTCAGGCCCTCACCGCGGACACGCACTGGCCGCGGGGCTGGCCTCCCCCTGCTGCCTTTCCCGAGGCCCCACCCTCACCTGAGGTTAGCACGCAGTCAGTGCCCCGGGAACCCCTCGAAGCCGTGAGAACATCTTCCTGAAGGGCCTCCAGCTTCTTATCATAGCAAGGGGCCACGATGACATGGAAAATCTTGTCTGGGGACAGGTTCTGTGCAGGAAAAGCAAATCCACGTTGGGGGCCATGCAGAAGGGAGGGGGCAGCTTAATGCGCTGGACCCAGAACATGCCACAAGGGAGCAGGCCTGGTGCTTTCTCGGGGTCCAAGACCCGGCTCCCACAGACCAAGTTCCTGAGCCGCAGCACCCCCAAGCCCACCCACGGCGCCACCTCGCTCAAGACCTGCTGCCTGGACACTCACAGGGAGAAGCCAGAAGCTGGCCTGTTTCCCCTGAACTATGCACGTGGTGACCAAACATCGTGACAACAAGCCGCTGCTGGACTGTAAATGAACGCCCAGCCGTTTTCCCTGCAGACTTTCCAGATGCTTCCCAAGAGACCAGGCTGCCCCTCTCCGTGCCCCTGGCTGAGCAGGAATTGGTGGCAATGCCAGAAGCTGGAAGCTGAGTGACCAGGTGTCTGGATGCCCCCTCAATCAGCAGGGCCTGGGGCTGAGACCACCTTGCATGCCCGGTGGAACCTCCCCTGCCCTCCCTCGCTTGCCCTGAGTTCCCATCAGCACCTGTCCTCACATGGAAGCTCGTTGCCTGACCTGCATGCTGCCCTTCAGGCCGGCTTACCTGCCGTCTGGCAAAGTAGTCCTTCACCAGGGATCCCATAATCTGCTGGGGAGACTTGGCAGTGCAGAGGTGGGGGGTGACAGGGTGACCTAGCACCCGCTCAGCATATCGGACCCAGCCTGAGGAGGAAAGGGCCCCGTGTCAGCTCCTCGTGGCTGCCTCACCCGGAGTAGAGCAGGACACGTCTTCTTTCAGGAGTGCGTGACAGGCTCCCTCTGACCAGGCCGCCTCTCCTCAGCGGCTCGGCCACGGGAATCCCAGGTGCGTCTGCCACAAGACTGGAGGGTGCCGGGAATGCGCGCCTCCCTCGGCCCCAGACCAGACAGAATAGAGCAAGAGGAAGGTAAGAGCTGGGGTTGCAGGTCTCCCCAAATTGAGAACAAGCTTGAAGGAGCAGCTACGAGGTGGCGTCCTGGGCGGCTTGGTTCCAGCTCCACCTTGCCAGCTGCAAAGTTGTTCTCATAGCCAGGATGGGTGGCCACAGTTCAGACAGGAGCCAATGGCCACCAGGCCTACCCAGCTTCACTCACCTATTGGAAATTAACAGCCCAGTAATTGCCCACTGTTAGGACAATGCAATATGAGAAACCCACACCCCCAAGCAATGCACAATAAGCAGCACAACCTGCAGCGTGCCCACGGCATGCCCAGCATGGCCCTTAGCATCTCCCCTGAGTCGCTGACTCCCACAATGCCTTGTGAGTGCACCACCGCTGCCATAGATTCTGGGGCGGACTGCAGGTCAGAAAGGTCAGCGGACCAAACAGCCAGCAGCTCAACCTGCAGGAGCAACAGCCTGCTCCCTTCTCCCGCTGGGCACGACCTGGTGAGGAGAGCGTCTGGTGACACTGCTGATCCTACAGCTGTGTCTGGTGTGCACACCACAGCACCATGAAAGGGGTGTCGGGGGGGGAGCGGGGGCGAGGAAGCCTGGAGACAAGCTGCCCACCAGAACCCTGGGGCAGCCGCCTCCCCATGCCCACTCCCAGAAGGAGGAACAGCAAGCACCAGCCAATCCCATCTGAACAAACTCAAACCACAGCCATCACCTGCTTGCAGGCCTGAGCATACTCAGGCAATGTCCATGGTCACCAGCATAAGCCCCTAAGAGAAATGCTGCTGGAGGATGGCTCCCCTCGTTCCCAGCCTCTGCACATGTACACAGAATGGTTCACATTAAAAAAGAAAAACTAGGGAATTCCCTGGTGGTCCAGTGGTTAGTACTTAGCGCTTTCACTGCCGGGGCCCCAGGTTCAATCCCTAGTTGGGGAACTAGGATCCCACAAGCTGCATGGCGCGGCCAATAAATAAATAAGTAAAAAGAAAAAAGAAAAACTATCAAAGGTCGTTGAGCATTTGCGGGCTCAAGGCCACTCCCACCACAGGTCTGGCTTTGTAAGGCCCCTGTGCACCCTGGTCTCAGCACCAGTGCCCACACATGCAGACTCGGCTCTCAGGCAGACCCCAGCTCCATGCTGCGGGTGAATGTGCTATGTGCTGTGAAGGCCTCACACAAGATCAGGCAGAACACCAGGCGGTAGGAGCCAGGGCCCCGGAGAACCTCCTGGCCAGGGCGGGGAAGAGGACCAAACAGGCATGAGGAGGAGGAACCGGGTCACAGGGTCCACAGCACCTGGCACAGACACCAGACAGACTAGCACTTTCTCACGGGCACCCCTGATCAGAACTTGCCACCAGCACCAGCGTGGGGCTTGGTAAGCCCCGCTGGCCCCCCAACTTGGTGGCAGCATGGGTGTGGGTAGGGCACCCAAATCCCACCCTGTCAGACTACCCACCTCTTCACAGTGACCCTCTCTAAAGGCAGAAAGGGAACCTGCTCAGAGAAGTGCCTGGCACAAGGTTCCTGCTCTCCAGACACTCTGCTGGATTGGAGAGATTATTTCCCACACTTCAGCTCAATGAGTGCTCTTGGCGGGATATCACACAGCCCAAGGCCCGTGAGCATGTCCAGAGCTGAGCAGCTCAATACCCCCTCTCCCACCCACCCCCGCTGGGCAAAGGTGCGTCGGCAAGGTGGTGCTCCATTGGCTTGTGCGCAGCAAGGGCCTGCCCAGATGTCCCTATCCCGGCCTGGACGTGCTGCCCTCCAGTCTGAGGAAGCATGACTGGGACATACGGAACCTGTGTGCAGAAGCCTGGCAAGTCAGTCCAGGACCACCTATAGCCTGATTCTGCGCACCAGGTCAAATCGTCCGACTTGGTGTTGTTTTAATTTCCCTAAGTTGTCACAGGGAAGCAAAACGTCAGCACCAAATTCTAGAAAAGGGTTAGGTCCGAACCAGATCTCACCTCATCTCCCCGAATTTGAGGGGTGGCATAAACATGAACAACAGATACAGTTTTAACTGGCTTAGCTACGAAGAGCTCCCGAAGGAAAATGCATCATTATCTAGGAAGAAAACTCGGAGAAGCTCCAAACCCACGAGTAAACAGCCCTGAGCAGCTCAAGGAGACCACCAAATGCAGCAAACACCAAGCTGGAGGAGGGGGAGTGGCTGGTCTGCAGCAACAGCAGACAGCCCAGGTCTCCACCAGTGCTGCGCTCACTCCAAGGACAGAGGGCCCATTGCTTTCTGCAGGAATCAACCACCTGCTTACTACCCAGGTCAGCAGGGCTAGTTCCTGCCAGGAGTGGAGGCTTCTGTCCCAGGCTCCATCCCAACAGGGCCTCCCACATAAGGAATCCATCGCTATCTGAAGGTTTGGTGTCAGGACAGCACAGGAATTCCTGTGATCCTGCCGACAGGAATGTGGAATGGGAAGTCTGGAACCACCGCCCTGGGGGCACAGGCCGAGCTCGGGTCATTTTATACTGCCTCTTCCTTGGATGGGTGGGAATGAGCCACAGTGAATGGCTGTGTGGCATCGAGTGAGGGCCCCACAAGGAGCCGGTGCTGGGATCCCAGGGGCAGGGGCATCTCTGCAGTGCCCTTGGAGACCTCAGCTGTGCATATCTACTCCTAAGCAGCTGCAAAAACACCTACAAGGACGTAAATGCAGAAGTGGACACCACGGTCCAGCAAAGTGTGCATTTAGAGTCAGTTTATACATAGACTCTGGATACAGAAACTGCCTGACACGCCTGGAGAGCTGGGAGCATCCACGTGGGGGGTCATCTTTCCAGGAGGACAACCTACACACGGGAAATAAGCCCCACCTGATGCTGATGACCTCTCACCGGCCCGTGGGCCGCTGAACAACATCGCTCAGTTAATGAATCAACCCACGGGCCTCTTGGACAGATGGCAAATTTGCTTTCCATGGTTTTACGACTGGGTGGAAAGTATTTCCAAATTCTAAGCAACCATAATGTCAACGTTCAACTTTATTAAATCGTAATCCTAATGATTGATGGGCGACATGTAAAATGCTAGAAAAATTTGGAACCATGGTGGGGGAGGAGAGGTAAACTGAAAATAGAAACGTGAACAAAAACCTAAGATTATGTAGACCATAACTGGGCTCTCACAGACCTGATTTATTTAGAAATAATTTTTTCACTAAATGTCACTTACCAGTACAGCACTTCCTCCCTTCCCTTACGCATCATCTTTAAACATTTTCTTATTCCAAAACTTTCTATTTTTCCAGAATTAAAAAACCTGTGATAAAATTTCTCTACCTCAGGCACCAAGCTCTATATAATAAAACTAATTAAAGACTGGTTTAAAAAGTGCTCCAGGATGGAATCTAGTATTAATGTAAAGAAATATTTTTTATTATGTAACTTCTATTTAAGTTGGCAAAAGATCCATGGGTGTTCATATTATCTATAATTGTTTGGACATTTGAAATATGTCATACTTTTAATAAATATGTTGGTCGATGTAAAACTACTCAAGGCTGAAACTACTCCCCAAGACCCACTGACCCCCGACCTCATCCACTGCCTAGTCCTGCCCCCAAATGTAGACTGATGTGAAAAGGTGCTTCAGGCACCCAGAGGCCCAGCCGCAGGCCCTGTGCTCACCAGGACAGGCAGAGGTCAGCATGGGTAACGTGGGCTCTTCCTCATTGTGCTGGCGGAATCGACGCACAAATTCTTTTTGACTCTCCAGGATGCTGAAATCTGCAGCGATTGTTGTATCGAAGACATAATGCACCCCTGCAGGGAAGAGAGGCGCATTCGGCTCCACATCACAGAATGTGGGATCTATTCTCAGGGTCTGGAGTGTCAGGGACAAACTGAAAGGGCAGACTCCACAAGCATCGATAGCTGCCGAAGTAGGAGACTGTGCCCTTTACTCTTTCAAACAACAGCACGTATCATTTTTCACAATAAAACATATATATTCTCTCTCCTGCTTCCTCTTTTCCCCTCTACATGTACACAAACACCTTACCGTACTCCATATGTAAATTAATGGAATATTACAAGGTACCAGCAGTATTCTCTTCCAATTCACTGGCTAAATTAAATTCCAGTCTGTAATGCTCTTTGATATCTTTAAAATAAACAAAATGAGTAAACTGGCTGAGCATACCTTTATTAAGTTGATTTTTAACTAGCTATTCTTTTCTTAATAAATATTTTTCTTTTTTTAAAACTGAAGTATAGTTGATATACAGAATTATATAAGTTACAGGTGTATGATATAGTGGTTCACATATTTTAAAGGTTATGCTCCACTTATAGTTATTATAAAATATTTGCTATAGGGAATTCCCTGGCGGTCCAGTGGTTAGGACTCAGCACTCTCACTGCCATGGCCCAGGTTCAAACCCTGGTCAGGGAACTAAGATCCTGCAAGCCGCGTGGTGTGGCCAAAAACCAAATTTTTTTTGCTATATTCCCTGTGTTGTACAATATATCCTTGCGGCTTATTTTATACCTAATAATTTGTACCTCTTTATCCCCCACCCTTATAGTGTCCCTCCCCCTCTTCCCTCTCCTCACTGGTAACCACTAGTTTGTTCTCTATCTGTGAGCCTGCTTCTGTTTTGTTATATTCACTAGCTTATTATATTTTTTTAGATTCCACGTATAAGAAATATCACACAGTATTTGTCTTTCTCTGTCTGACTTAATTCACTTAGCATAATACCCTCCAAATCCATCCATGTTACTGCAAATAAGTTCTTAATATTGGAAAATAAACCTAAGACAAAAGAATGTGCTCTCAATTACAATAAAATAAAGCAAGCAAATAATTTTAATATCTGCAGCTGGTCTAAACCTTAAAAGCAGCCAGTTATTCTTAAAAAGAAATATTATGGGGCTTCCCTGGTGGCGCAGTGGTTGAGAGTCCGCCTGGCGATGCAGGGGACGCGGGTTCGTGCCCCAGTCCGGGAGGATCCCACATGCCGCGGAGCGGCTGGGCCCGTGAGCCATGGCCGCTGAGCCTGTATGTCCGGAGCCTGTGCTCCGCAATGGAAGAGGCCACGGCAGTGAGAGGCCCGCGTACTACCACCACCACCACCACCACCACCACCACCACAACAAAAAAGACATATTATGGGGATTTCCCTGGTGGAGCAGTGGTTAAGAATCTGCCTGCCAATGCAGGGGACACAGGTTCGATCCCTGGTCAAGAAGATCCCACATGCCGAGAAGCAATGAAGCCCGTGAGCCACAACTACTGAGCCTGCGCTCTAGAGCCCATGAGCCACAACTACTGAGCCCACGTGCCACAACTAATGAAGCCGTGTGCCTAGAGCCCGTGCTCTGCAACAAGAGAAGCCACTGCAATGAGAAGCCCGTGCACTGCAACGAAGAGTAGCCCCACTTGCCGCAACCAGAGAAGGACCACGCGCAGCAACAAAGACCCAATGCAGCCAAAAATAAAAATAAATTTATAAAAAATAATAAAGAAATATTATAAATATTGTGTCACCTTAAAGAGTTACCTTAAAAATATCAGTTTCACTGTGGATATATTTTCTTTATTAATATTAACACATAATGCCCAATTATTTATTTTTTAAAAATTCCCCCCCCAAAAATAGGGCCTTTCACTATGAGAAGACAGAGCATCTAATAACTTCGATCTCTGGTAAAACTAAGCTAACCTTAGGCTTTTTTTTTTTTTTTTTTGTGGTACGCGGGCCTCTCACTGTTGTGGCCTCTCCCGTTGTGGAGCCCAGGCTCTGGATTCGCAGGCTCAGCGGCCATGGCTCACGGGCCCAGCCGCTCCGCGGCACGTGGGATCTTCCCGGACCGGGGCAAGAACCCGCGTCCCCTGCACTGGCAGGCGGACTCTCAACCACTGCACCACCAGGGAAGCCCTAACCTTAGGCTTTTTAAGATTAAAAGCATAAAGGATGACTTAAGGAGTCCACGCTGGTAGCTGCAGCCTTAGTTTTGATTGTGGCAGGCAGTGCACCGAGAAACAGCTCCACGTGGAAAGCAACACAGAGCAGTGAGGCAGGCAGACCAGTGCGAGGACATTTAGTCTACATGTCATCTTATTTTATTAGTAATCCCAATGCGTTTACATCTTTAAAAATCCATTGAGGAACAGTAAAAACTCTTATTTGGCAAATGGCTCAAGTTCTCCTCTTCTGAGCCCACCTGTAGGACACTCTGGGTTGGAGGGGAAGTTCTAGTCTGACATGACAGACAAGACAGAAGCACTCTTGTCACTGTTTGAGGCAGTATTACTCTAGTATTCATTCACATTTGAGTCCTCACGTACTGACCTTTCATTCTTCACACAAAGGACATAGCCCATTCCCTTCCTGCTCTGATCTTCAGAGAGCTTCCTGGGAAACCAGATGCCAATCATCGTAGATGTGATTCTCTATCGAATAAACGCCCTCTGTAACCACTATGAGCCAGGCGACTCGACATTGCTGGGCAAGCGTGGGTCCCAGGTGTCCCCAGCTACGTGCCCTAAGATGGTCATTTGCTGTTCCCGGAGGGGCCAGCCCGGCCGTAACACAACACCCATCTGCATGGCAAGAGGGTAAGTGACACCAGCCTACCATGCATGGGTCAGAGAGACGGTCCTCTTATGTTCCACAAAACTCTCATGGAAGTTCTTACCTATCCTGTGCCCTTGAAAATTGAACTCTAGAGATTAAAAGGGCAGTTAAAAACTCAAGTTATAAATTCAAATTAAATCAAATTTATTTGCTATAAAAAATATCAAAAGGCACCTCACCAAGACTTTTGAGGAAGCCACAGAGTCTTCTGGATGCATCAGTCACACTGAGGCTGAATTTAGCAGCAAAATAAGGCAGAGACTGAGGACATACTGACACTGCCAGCACCTTGTGCTTTGAGGTATCACATTTCTAGGAGAAATAGAGAAGAACATTGTACATGTGGTGATTACACAAGGAGTGAAAGTAAGACACCTTCGTGAAAAGTCTAGAACAAACAGAATGTAACAGATGCCCAATGGAAAAACTAATAAAATATACAAGACACTGGCAAGCACAAAGAAAAAGGAGAAAAAAACGAGAATGAAAAGAATGAGACATTCCAAGAGATTTTATCAATTTTAAGAACAATATTAAATCAGAAATATATACATCGATATTATACATAAATGCAAACATCTGGAGAAAATGGATAAATTTAAAGGAAAAATAAAAGTTATGTACAATATTGGACTGTAAGTAACTGAAATGACCCATAACAATGAAAATACATGAAAATGGGGCCCTGAGGTCTGCCCCCAAGAGACCTCAAGCCCAGGTCACTTAGTGGCAAATTTTAGCAAAAATTTTTAAGTAGTAGATGATCCTCATTTTCTGTGAAGTCTTTAATAAATACCAAACAAACAAGCGTGAAACCAGGCTATCACACCCTGAATCCAAAACCAGATGCTGGCAGTTCAAGAAATCCCTAGAAAAATATGAACAATTTGAGTTTAGAAGAATGCTGACTCATCACGGACACGCAGGATGTAACCCAGGGGAGCAGCATGAGCAAGCATGTCGGGTATTAGAAAGTCAGCAGTGGGATCCCTTGACCTGGGATTAGAGGAGAGAAGATGCAGGATTATCATGACAGAGACTGTTAAGGTCAGACACTGCCTGCAAATGAGGAAAAGCAGAAACCTGGACAGAGGTGTTCAGTGGTCACCTTCCACCACAGTCTACCTGTGGACTGGTCACAGGACAGTCTGGTCCTGTCCCCATGCCCCTGCCTCGAAGCTCAGGCGAGACAATGCTGAGGCTGCCTGTCTCCTCTGGATGGGATTTCACTTTCATGTGACGCCTGGGAAACCCACACCCAACAAATCCATCAGGGCACCAAGCTGGCACACACTGACCTCCAGCTCCCTCACCAACTCCTATGATGCCCGAGCCAGCCAGGCATGGTTTCTGTGGTTTGTGACCAGCAGCATCCTAATATAAATTTGGAAGCAGGAACAAGGGGGTGCAAGTTTCAAATGCTACTGGAGGAGGAAGAGCAGAGGGCGGTCTGTCCCCAGCTTCAGGAGCCAGACTCGGCACTTCCTGCCCCTCTGACACCCTGCCCAGGGAATTGCGAGGACGCACTCCTCACTTCATTCTCACTCAAATATCACCTCCTCTGAGGGAGCCGATTTATGACCAAGAGGGGATCAGCCTGAGCCCAGAGCCGAGGGCAGCAGGGAAATAGAAACTGCTTTTTCCTGATGACAGCCGTGACTGACTGACTCAGCCAAACCCAAAACCTCTCCCACTTCTAAGCTTTCAGTTTCATGAAATAACTAAGCATTTCCTTTTTATGCTAGTCTGACTTGGGTATCCATTTTCTATAGCCAAAATGCTGATTGGTATGAGTATCTACATCTCTTTAATAGTAAAAGATTCTGCAAACATCTATTTAATAGTAAAACTTTACCAGCATTTCCACTAAAGTCTGAAACAAGACATTAGTACTATTTTTTTAATTTAATTTTATTATTATTATTTTTTTAATTGGCCACGCCACACGTGGCATGTGGGATCTTAGTTCCCCGACCAGGGATCGAACCTGCGATCCCTGCATTGGGAGAGTGGAGCCTCAACCACTGGACCGCCAGGGAAGTCCTGACATTAGTACTATTTTTATCACTACTGCTATTTCAGGTTGATTTAAAGGTCCTAGACAATACCATAAGAAGAAGAAATAAGATATACAAAGACTGGAAAAGAAAAAATTTGTTACCTGCAGTCAGTACACCTAGAAAAAAACCTGGGCCTCACGTGGGCCAAAGTGCCCAGCACGGTGTGTAGAGCCGGTACACACACTTCCTGGGAAGCAGCTGTGAGAGCACAGAAACACCCCAGGCCAGAGTGAGGGCGAAGAGAGATGTGCTTTACAGCCTCATCTGCCTCCGCCTTTCCTGTCTTTCCCCTTCACCTGTCTTCCTGTCACTACTGGAATACAAGTGACACTGAGTAGTTCCGTCTGTACAGGGAGTCTGCAGGGATGAACTGAAGGACCACAGCCCTGCCCCAGGACGCAGAGCCTGTGAGGACAGAAGCCCTGCCTCTGAGAATGCCCCAGAGGCAGAGCGGCAGCAGCTGAGCCACCACACCATCCCATGACCAAGCACTCAGAGGCCTCCCCCAAGCCAGGGGAGCCTGGTCGGTGGTGCCGGCCATAGTTGCTGCCCACATCAATGAGGGAGTGTGACTGTGGATGCAGTTTTGTTCCGACAGGGCTATGGAGAGGGTCAACTACAGCAAGGGACACAGGGCCAGGGCCAAGATGCACTCCCCAAGCCCGAGCAGAGGCTTCATGCCTCACCTAGACCTCCACCCACCTCTGGCGCCAGAAAGCGCCTGGGATGCCGTACCTTGTTAAGGTTCAGAACTCGGAAGAAGTCCTTGGCGTTCTGCTGGGAAACCTGGACTCCTTCCTCTGCAGAAACACAGCTGTCACAGGCCAGGCAGTCACTCAGGAATATCTTGGCATCAGCCAATTTATGGAATTCTCCTTTCTACGAAAAAAAGATGATGCTCTGGCCTGATTCTTCAACAAAAACTCTTTAATACTTGCTTCTTTAGAAAAAGTAACAGCGCAAGCATAATACAGAAAACTGGTGCAAAACCCCTGAGACATCCAGGCCAGGCCTGGAGCTTCAGGTGCTGCAGCCACCATGGTACCAGGGTCCCACAGATGGCAATATGCGGGGAGCGGGCCAGCACCGTCAAATGTGGCAGGAGGAGAGCTACACTTCTGGGCTTCTCCTGCCCCCATGCCTCTCCCTGCTGCCACTGGGGGCTCCTGGCTTGGCCTGCTCTGCACTCCCCGTTGAGCTCACCCAGTCCCACGGCTCCCCACAGAAGCCTCCTGTGGAAGCCCGCAGACTGGCCTCCCTGAGAGGCTTAGCACTAACGTATTTCACTGCTGACCCGTGGGCAACAGGGCCCTCACGTCACAGAGCTGTGACGCTCAAACTCACACATCAGTGACTCTGCTCCCTTAGACACCAAGACAATAACCCTTGGCTGCTTTGTCTTCTCCTGGCTGCTCCTGCGCCCACTTGCTCCCTGCAGCTCCCTCCCTAGGCAGAGGTCCACCAGAACACAAGCCACACCTCCGATGGAGGCCCTCATCACCGTCACTCCTCCCAGCTCTCACCTCTAGCCACTCTGGCCCTTCCTGCTCTGGGTCTCCCTGAGGGAAATGCTCCCTGAGAGCCTGGCTCACCCCTCGGACCCTCGCAGACACCTGCCAGAACAGCACCCCCTGGCATCTACGTGTTGCCTCTTTTCCCTGAAATGCAAGCTCTGAGGGAGCAATCTTGTCTCATACCCTTCTGTTCTCTGACATCTCCTGTATACAGAAGGCACTCAATAAATATTTGGTGGATGAACATATGAATATTCTGAAGCCTACCAGAGCCATTTCAACAGCCCCTGATGGTTGTACATTGGTTCTTCTTTCAAACATTTGGTGAGAGAGGGCTCGCGGTGGGGGTGGTGTGGTCCTCCCGTCCACAGCAGCTCTGAACAGGAGTGCACACTGTCACCTCCGTCCTCCCCATGTGCCCCGGTGTCACTGTGCAGCGCTCACTCCGGGACCTTGTTATGTTGCAGATGCTCATTCAGGAGGTATGGACAGGACCCAAGGGTTTGCACTTCTAACAAGCCTCGAGGTGGGGCCAGAGCTGCTGCTCCAAGGGTCTGGAGCACATGGCTTGGCACACAGCTGGTGCCTAATAGGTACTGTTGAGCGGCACTGAGACTTCTGTCTCCACTGCCCCTGCAGAGGTGCCCAGGACCACACTCTGAGCCGCCGCGGGCAGCAGGGCTCCCTCCCGGCCTATGAGCCACACGCCACCCCGTCATCCTCATCCTCTGCAGGCTTTCAAGGGCCAGGCCTGGTTCCTTCCCACCTGTTGCGGTCCTTCCTCTTTCTCCTGCTGCCTCTTAAACACAGGCATTCTCTGCAGAAGCCTATCCATCGGCCCTTCTCTCCAATCAGCCTCACTTCTCAGAGCAGCATCAGGCCCCTACTCAACCTCTCCAATCGCAGCCTCCAGGGAGCTCTCTCCCTCCCAAGCTCCAGACTGATATCCTGCAAAGCTCAGGGTCCGTGCAGCTCAAACTGCACTCAGCTCCCTGTGCCGCACCCCCTTTCCTGCTTCTGCCACTCTGGCTGGCCCACCCAGGCCTCACCACCCTCAGCCTCCCAAGTAGTTTCCTTCTATTCTTCCCCTACTCTAGTCAGCTTAAGCCACCTGCCTTAAGACATGCATCCAATCTATCTCCCTGCCCTTAACACCTTCCCTGTGCCTGATGAGCTTTCACCCCATCCCTATATCCCCCACCCTCAGTTCTCACCACCCCTCAGGGCCCACTCCAGTAGCCACTTTCCTGACTGGCTCTTCCCATCAGGGGGTCCGCCCAC
This sequence comes from Orcinus orca, assembly GCF_937001465.1. Lineage (NCBI taxonomy): Eukaryota > Metazoa > Chordata > Mammalia > Artiodactyla > Delphinidae > Orcinus > Orcinus orca. The sequence goes on along the minus strand of NC_064577.1, from coordinate 34,020,355 downwards.
TGTGCTGGCAGGGCGCCCACTTAAGCCATGTACACACATTATCTCCCAGCTACCACAGCCCTGGGAGAGAAGTAACCCAACTCCCCATGTCACTGATAAGGAAACTGGGGCTCCCAGGGTTAGATGTCTGTCCAAGGTGATGTAGCCAGAGGGTGGGTGTGGGAGGCCCCAGGCCAGGTGCTCTGGGGCTGGAGGGCCCCAGGTGCTCCCTGCCTCTCTTCTGCCTCAGTGCCCTGGGTGCTTGTCTCATCCCCTGCTGCTCACTAAGGCCTACAGTCACCAGAGCACACAGCAGCACTGGTACATGACAGAACCAGATCAAAGCCTGTCTGACTCAATGTTGTATTAGGACTCCTCAACTAAAGAGGAAACCTGCTGCTTGCTTCTTCCATGTTGCCAATTTTCCATTTCTAAAACCGGTACCAGTACTTTTTAAGGGAAGAAATAACCTTAACCTCCCTGTACCGCATCCTCCTCTCTGTAAAATGGGGACAACAGTAGGGCTTACTTGAAATGCTCATTCTGAGCACGAAATGAGATCACATGTATAAAGCACTTTCTCTAGTGCCCAGCTCAGGGTATGCACCTAGTAATTGTAAACTGTCACTACTGGCTAAGGAAAACCTAAAAACTCAAGAACTGAGAGAAGAAACCATTAGAAAAATAAACTTACAGAATTAGGAAATCTGAATTATTTTATAAATTACCTACCTAAAATCCCATCTAACAGAATAGAACTTTTCACTAAAAAAAAAAAAAAAAAAGGTTTAAACATTACAGCTCTATTTCTAATAAACAGCCAAGGACAACATTTTTCTTTGTCCCTAACATGGTATGTCTTGGCTTGGTGTATTCTGCGAAGAGACACTGTTTCGTGCTCTTACCTTGAAGATCGTGTGCCTCCAACTGACTGACTTGCACGTTTGGCCCCTGGCAGGGGCTTTTTAGCCCCTGCATTTCTTGCTTCTTTCTTTCTTACAGCAATGATGTACCTGGTGATGTGAGCCCCCAAAGAGGAGAAAAACAGCAGCAGCTGTTTACTACAGGCTGATACAAAACTGAAAAATCTACTTGCCTCTCCATTCTCGTGGGCTGGACTTGGTACATCGACTGATGCATTCTCTTGGTCATCGGTTTTTGTTTTTTTACTACATTCCTTGAAAAGGCAAAGGAACATATGAAAGAACAACTTTTAATCTGACTCTGTGAATTTAAAAAAACATACATACTTGCTGATGAATTCATCACATGTCTCAAAATCTTTTCTACAGAAATAAAAGCACTTATAATTGTGGACATACAAACACACCCATACACACCTTTATACCTGCATTGTTTGCAGCAAATGAAAACTAGAAGCAATGTGGCCTCTCATGACAGATAAATTAATGCCAGACTACCTGGACATGTGTATACTTGGAATACAACAAAGGTTGTGTGTAATGCTATGAAAAGGTATCTCCTATATAACGTTGACTGAAAGAAAGAGCAAGTGATGGAATAATATTTATGATACGATCCAATTTTGAAAAAACAAACAGAAACCCCCCTGTGCATCACAGCCTAGAAGTAAGTGGGTAACGCTATCACAGTTACCGTGGTTACCCAGGTAGCAGAAGGCCCAGCCCGTGTTTCCTTCCTGCACTTCTGTGTCGTTTTCGTTACTGTAAGCACTCAAGTTTTTAGGTAGCATAAAGCCCCCTAAAAACACTGTTGATCACCGTATCGCTAATTCACACCAAGGATGGTGTCTGCTGTGAGTGCCCTGACTGGTAGCAAAGGTTGGTCGGTTTTTCTGGTGGTTTTTGGCTTCGAAGGTACTTTGAAAGGATAGACATGCGCCCCGACGTCACGCCGCCTCCGGGAGACGGGAGCGGGAACCGGACGCGCGGGTGGCCCACCCTCAGCGGCCTCCACCCCCGAGAACGGGAGCTGCGGGCCGGCGCCCGGAGGTTCTGTCAGCGACGACGCGGAGGCAGAGGCGCTCGGAGCTGCCAGGCTCCCGACGCCCCCGAGGCCCCAGGCTCTGCGAGCGTAGGCTCCTCCCGGCCCCGGCCCCTGACCCGGACCCCGCCCCGGCCCGAGCGCGCGGAGCCCACCTTCCGCGTGCAGTGCTCACACTTCATCTGGAGCGGGGCTGGCAGGTCCGGGTGCGCGGCCTGAGCGGAGCACCAGGAGACGCGGTCACCGCCACCCGCCGCCCGCCGCCCGCCACCCTTTGTTGTCTTCGCTCCGACGCGGCCCCACCCCTCGCCGCTCCGCTCGACCAATGAAAGCTCCGGGAGCGAGCGAGCCACAAGCCTGAACCAACAGGAACGTGTAGAGGGAGGTGCGGCTCCACGCTTCAGGGCTCTGCCTAGGCCAATGAGACCGCGGGAAAGGGGCGGGTCAGGCCCTGGAGCCAATAGGAGCACGCGGGGCGGAGCGGGCGGGACCCCCGCGGAGACCGCTGCCGGTTCCTCGGTGGGTTTCCGCGGCGTGCGGGTCTGACGGCGGCTCTCGGCGAGCTAGCTCACCGTCCCGAAGGGACGGCCCGAGATCGTTCCTAGAGTGCTCGGGCGCGTCAGCTTGGCGCCAGACGCGCGCTCCGCTCCGGGCCAGCCGAGACGGCGCCGCCCCGCCGCCATTTTCGCCCCGAGAGGCGTCACGTAGGCCCGGCGGGGCGGCAGTGCGCACGCGCGGCGAGTCGGAAGCACGTGTCGCCGTCGGGAGCGCGAGGCACCTGTGAAGCGGTGGTGCTGGACCTGCGTCTTTCCGCTGCCTCTAGCAAACCGGGGGTGGTGGTGGGGGATACAGGGCTAAGTGGAGATGCTGAACTCTGTCCACTGTGAACATTTTATGAAGTCTGTGCATGGTCATCGTACCATCGGAAATGAGAAATACACCTGGAAGAAAAGCATGAGGGTGTCTCTATCAAACACCAGCAGTTCACAGGAATCTCAGGAATGGACCCTTCTTCCTCCTAACCTTGGCGGGGGGGCGGTCACAGAGGTCAGCAAAACATTCAAGTATATTCCATGTCCCAGAACCTCACCAGGATCTTAAAATTTTCCCCATTAAAACCTTTTTTTTTTTAATAGTTTTTGGCTCGTACCACTTTTTTTTTTTTTTTTACAAATGCCATCAGTTAAATTCAGGAGGTTCTAACTGGCTGCCAGATTAATCCATTGTATTACTCAAATCTATGTCAGCACCTCTCAGAAAACATCTTCAATTATCAGCTCGAAGAAAATAATAATTTTAGGTTGTTATTTGTATATATTTCGTTAATGTTTTAAAAACATAAACAGTATCATCATGTGTGAAAACAAGTTACAATTAGTTTCATCAAATGTGTAGTTAGTGTTCAGGTTTCTGTCCAGGTTTCCCCAAGGTCTCACATTTTTCTAGTTTCAATCAGGATCTAAATAAGGTTCAATGTTTTATTAGTCTATATTTCAATTGGTTTGTGTGTTTGTCTCTCTTAGGAATCTTTGTTTCTAGAAAAAAAAAATAAGGCTCACTTAGAAGTTAACAAATATAGTACAGGGAGTTCCCAGTCTTAAGGTTTTGGGAGTTTTTTTTTGGTTTGTTTTTTAAATCTGTAGGTTCCATCCACATACCCCCCTCTCTCCTTGCGTATCATAAAGAAATCAGGTTGACTGCAGGGTTTTCAGCAATCGCTGACTGCATCCATGTGGAGTTCTTTAGCATACCCTTATTCTGAATTTTCAGCAAAGGGTAGTTAAAACATTCTAGTGGCTTGATCACAGGTAAAAATTTTTTGTCAAGACTACATAGATAGTGTTGTAAAATCTCTTCAGGGGGTTCTATTGTCTGTCCTTCTTGTGATGTTAATTAGCAGCCATTGATGAGATTGCCTAGATTCATTAGGGTGATGTTTTAAAAATTATTTATTGGCTGTGTTGGGTCTTCATTGCTGCGTGCGGGCTTTCTCTACTTGCTGTGAGCAGGGGGCTACTCTTTGTTGCGTTGCGCGGGCTTCTCTCGTTGTGGAGCACGGGCTGTAGGGTGCGCGGGCTTCAGTAGTTTCACACGAGCTCTAGAGCACAGGCTCAGCAGTTGTGGCGCATGGGCTTAACTCCGCGGCATATGGGATCTTCCTGGACCAGGGCTCGAACCCGTGTCCCCTGCATTGGCAGGCGTATTCTTAACCACTGCACCATCAGGGAAGCCTCATCAGGGTGACGTTTTACTCCTATCATTTCTTCTTCACTTATTAGCAGGACTTCCATAATGAGAAATTCCTCTTATCCACTATTTTATTATTCTGCTGAATTCTTCTGACAAGACATTAATAGTCTCTTTGCATTTTAAAAAGATAAATTTATTTATTTTACTTATCTATTTTTGGCTGCGTTGGGTCTTCGTTGCTGTGCGTGGGCTTTCTCTAGTTGCGGCAAGCGGGGGCTACTCTTCATTGTGGTGCGTGGGCTTCTCCTTGCGGTGGCTACTCTTGCTGCACAGCACAGGCTGTAGAGCGCCGGCTCTGCAGTTGAGGCGCACGGGCTTAGCTGCTCTGCCGCATGTGGGATCCTCCAGGACCAGGGATTGAACCCGTGTCCCCTGCATTGGCAGGCAGATTCCTAAGCACTGTGCCACCAGGGAAGCCCAGTCTCTTTGCTTTTTAATACATTTCCTTGTACATTTCTTACTTCAGACCTGACATCAGTCTCACTGGAGGCACTCTGCTACAAAACCACTTAGGGCTTGCTGGGGAAGGTGGTGGATGCTGTGTGCAGTTGGCCAGTGTGTATTGTAAAAGCTGGACACTGGAGAAGCCCTGTGTACTGCAGAAGCCTGTGGATACAGCACAACAGAACCAGAACCAGGAAAGGAAACTCTTCCTCCAAGTGTCTCCAGCACCCTCTATTGACAAAGCTTAATATCATGCCAGAGAGCACAGAACAAAATAAGGGCTCAGATGCATTTTCATAGAACAGGCAATGAAGTCTGAATTTGGAAGAGATATAACGCATTGATAACTGGCAAAATATGCAGATTTTACTCAGTCCCCTATTTATGGATTTTGTATTTATTTCCAGACTTTTGCTCTTATCGATATTCAGCAGGATTTTAACCAAATCAGACATCATTTGTTCACTCATTTAACATTAGTAGAAAGCTAGTCTAGGCTTCATTTTTAAATGGCTTGTACTCTAGTAAAAAAGGTGAAATTATGCAAATCACTGTAATGCAAAGTAGAATTTTCTGGGTATCAACTCAGTGCTCCCTAAGTCCTAAGCAATTAAGATCACTTTCAGCTGCACCAAGCAAGAGGGACTTAAAGGAGGTGCCAACCAATTCAAATGGACCTTCAAGATGGTGTGGGATCTTACCAGAGAAGGCATTTCAAGAAGATGGAATGTGAGCTGAGGCATCAGGTGAGGAAACCTGCCGCATTCAGGCAGAACCTTCTTCTGTTCCAGCTTAGCGCATAAGTTCTCTGAGTGTGGTTCCCAGAGCAGCAGCACGTGTACATTTCAGGCCCCATCCTGCTGGGAACAGGTCCAACAGTCTGTGTTTCAACAAACCCGCCAGGTGATTCTGAACCACAGGCGGAGAGTATATGGAGACTGGTAAAATAGAAAAGTCATCTCCAAATATTTGACATTGTGCATATATTGATAAAACATCTAGGGTTATACATATCCATGTATGTATATTTCTTTATAAGGTAATATGCACTGTGTATTAATCTTATGTAAATTATAAGACACATGACAATAGATATAAAAACATAAAATAAGTAGGAATACAAGCTCTAGTATGTTTTTCTAGCACTCCACAGATCGTCTTGACCATCCCAGTTTGGAGGTCACTGAAGCAGGCAGTGGCCGTGTTGTGGAGGCTCTCCTGTTCCAGGTAGGGTCCTTCTCCATCTGGTGGAAAATAGGCAAGTCAGGGTCCTGCTTGGGGCCTCATCTGGGGGCTGTGGGGACAGGTGCTGAGTGTTTTGGTGGAGAGTGGAGCAGGGAGGCCACCGAAGCGGCCATTCAAGATTTTCCTGGAGAAAACTGTCTCTCCTACTACAATCCTCCTTCCCAGACACTGGGGCAAGTTTCTGAGCAGCAGCAAAACTGCCATCACGAACATGTGAACGTTCAGTTTCCCCAGCTACACTGAGTTTTTTGGGGGTCAAGGATCTCTGGTTTTCCCCTACCCTCCTCCACTGTGCCTTGCAGCATTGTTCAGATTTAGTTTTTTAACCTGCTGATATTCTTACTGGGTTCGCAATTGAATCTGCAGATCACATTGGAAGAATTTACATTTTTACAATAATTTTCCAGTCCATGAACAAATATCTTAGTTCTACTTTAATATTTCTTATTAAAGTTTTTACAGAATCTACCATAATGTTCGTACGTATCTGTTGTGAGGTTGACTACGTACTTCACGTTTTCTCACCATCCTAAGTGGATGTTTCGTAGTACAACCCACCTCACCTTCCTCTGCGGACTTTCTAAGGGTTGTGACCCCAAACGCTTTATGCTCAGCGCCCGGGCGCGCACACCACACCACGCGGCCGCCTCTGGGGCTAAGTAGGCGACCTCCCGTTGTAGCCCCGCCCGTTCTCCCACCTCGAGGGCTGAATGGGGGCCTCAGAAGTCAACGCTCGCCCGCCCCACCGCCAGTCCGGAAGTCAGCTGTCCCATCAGCCCCTGCGGGTCCGGAAGTCAGCCGGCTTAGCCCCCAGCTCCGGAAGTCGGAGGCCGGCGGGTCCTGAAGCCTAGCGGTCCGGTCTTTCCCCGCGTCCGCGCCTGCAGGTTAGTGTCCGCGGTGGACAGGCCATGCCGCCCTCGCGGGTGGGAGGTGCGGGGTGGGCTGGGGGGCGGCTCTCGCAGCCGGGGTCCTGCTGGGAGCGCGGTCTCGGGACCCGGCCCGGCTCAATGCCCAGGAGGCCTGGCGGCGCGCGAGCCGGGCGGGGCGCCCGGTGTGGCCGCAGGGATCAGCGGGGCGTGTCCAGGGTGGCTTGTGCCGGTGACAGGCGTGATCTCGCCCCGCGGGCGGCTGAGTCGCGCGTGGAGACAGATGAGGCATGTCAGGGGAAGGAGCCGGTGATGTCCCAGGATCCTGGCTTCGTTTGTGTGAACTGAATTCACTATTTGTTGTCAGAAATTTGACTTGACTTCACAGGGAATATCTGAAAAGCTACCCAGAACGGGGTCCCTGGAGCCAGCATTTCGAGCGTATTGCAGCGTGCAGGGCAGAATTCTCCACGTGTGGAAGAGCAATCCCCTTTGCTGACTCATTAAACCAGTGCTCTGGACCCTCCGGACCCTCCGCTCCCTCCACTGGGTGCAGACTGTCCTTCTCGGCAGCTGTAGGAGACCGCAGACCTGGCTTTTTCGGTCAGTGCCAGTACAGACTCAAACCATGATGAGACTTTCAGTTCCCTTTTTCAGAGGCCAGCACAGGGAAATTAGGGTGTTCTGGTAGGTTCCGGTAGGGTGCCGGAAGTTTGAAGCCTGCTGGGGGCTAACGGTTTCCAAGAGACTGAGGTTTCCAGGTAGGAAGGGAGCAGGTGATGATCAAGTGCTTGTTGATGCTTTGTGAGTCGGAGCAGGGGACAAAGCCCCAGTGCAACCATTACAACAGAGCAGAGAAGAAACTTCCTTACAGGTCTCTGGGGGATTAAGTGATTTGCCTGACCACAGAGACTGCAGTCAGCACGGGCTGACTGGTTCCTGAGCCTGTGTGGGCCTTGCTAGTGGGCAGCCTGGCTTCCTGTTCTGGAGAGGAGCTGGGTTCTTGTCTGTTGGCAGTGGCTCGAGGCCTCCAGCTGTCTGTCTGCCCTTCCCCAGCCCCCCAGTCTCCTGTTGAAAGCTGTGGCAGCACGTTCCAGGGATGTATATGCAGGTGGAGACACGCACCAGTTCCTGCCTCCATCTGAAGAGGGCTCCAGGCATCAGGTCCTGGTCCCTGCTGGTTGGTAAGGATGTTCATATTTCTCCTCAAGTTAAAAATCTAACTTTAAAAAAGGATGCAAATTACACTAAATTTTTCCGTGGTTCTGCTACCCCAAGATATGGCAACTATTGTGCCTTTCCATCTTTTATCCTCTACGTGTGCTTTTACAGATGATGTGTGTCTGTCTTGTCTTTTTTCACCATTTAACATCCTTTCGTTAATACTCTGCATGCTCTTCTGAGGTCCCCGTACTTCCCCTTTTGCTTGTTGTCATACACCCAGCCCCAGGTATCTGATTTATGTCAGGGCCCACGTGATGGAGACAGTGAGGAGTAAGGCGGCGGGGGCCCTGGCCTCCATCCCTGTCAGTACCCATTGGAGGGCCCTGCACTCCCTGGGCAACTGCACAATGCTGATTGGAACCTAGGTGTGTGGGGAGAAGCTGCTGTGCCTTCAGCAGCCTGGCTCTGGGCCTTCTTTCCCAGGACTCTGCCTGATTTGTCTCATGTGCCGAGTTGTGATTCTTTACCTTCAGTCTTGTCTTCATTCCACACAATGTGCTGTCAGTGGGTAAAACCCACATCAGGTTCCTCTTTCTGGTTCCCCCGTCAGCTCTGCAACCTCACATAGACATGTGTCCAGTGAATACTGTGACTGGTGTAGAACATTCTTCTCAACAGACTTCCCAGTTGTTTCCCCCACTTCTGAGCCTGGTGGTCTTCTTGCCCCCTGCTCCCTGCCCTCAGCCATCCCAGGCAATGGGAAGGGGCTGCTTACCTGGGTCTGTGGGTCCTGGGAGGAGTTGGGCTCTGGGCTGGTGGTGGCCCAATGGGAAGGTACCTGCTTTCTCCTCGCAGGAATCTTGTCGATTGGCCTGGCTGCTGCCTACTACAGTGGAGGTGAGATGCATCACCTGCCCCCCAGGAACTTCCTCAGCTGATTGGAAGAGGGAAAAAAGGAAAGCCCATCACTTGTAATCTGCCAGGGCATGGCTTTGGGGACTGCCTCTGCCTCTAAATTGTTTGCGGATGCGGCCCACTTCCACGTGCTGGTGTGTCCCCCGCAGCTTATGTTTTTCATTTACATCTTCAGCATTTTCATATATCATAAAATATTTTTCAGAAAGGCACTCCTGTGTCTGCCTCATGTTCTGTTGCAGGGATGATCCGTGCTTTCAGCAGCTCCCTGTAAGCGTTCCCACCTTTCTGCTCTTACTCACCGTGCCGCGATTGCCATCACGAGTAGACATCCAGGGGAGAGTGAGGGCAGAACTGGGGGAGCACGTCCTATCCCAAGTGACAGGGCCTGCAGTGCTAGGTGGCCATGGTGAGGGTTGGGTGTCCTTGCAGGCATGGGCAGCAAGCCAGGCCCCCAGGTGCCACTCCTGCCCTCGGTCTGGGAAGCAGCTGTGCTGGGGAGGGGGCACCGTCTCTGGGCACGTTGGCCTTCACCCCTCTGCTGCCTTCCCTCGCCTGATTGTCTCCTGTGTTTGCTCCCCAGATAGTCTGGGCTGGAAGCTCTTCTATGTCACGGGCTGTCTATTCGTGGCCGTGCAGAACCTGGAGGACTGGGAGGTGAGGCCAGCACAGGAAGGGTGCCCAGGCTTTTGGGCTCCTGGGCTTCCCTGCAGTGCGAATCAAAGCAGGAAGAAAGGCTCCAGGGGCCTAATGCCCCCCCATCCTGAAACTTGAGCTTAGTGGTTTCCGGATAGCTGGACTTGGCCTCTGGACATTGCCTGTCTGTGACCATCCCTAGGTGAAGGAATCCTCTAAAGCTGTTGTTCTCCCAGAAGTTCTCCTAGAACAGAAGGGCAAGGCCACTTCCCTCACCTCCCTTTTGTCCCTCTTCACGTGTCCTTTGGGTCACCTGGCCCCAGTATTGCTGACTGCCGATCTCCATTCCCTTGTTTGATGACCTCGTCCGCTGTGCTCGCTTCTCTTGAGTGCGGAGAGGCTCCTCCTTTTCACACCCCAGCCCCTGGAGAGATCAGGCTGCAGGGGTTTGGGGTTCTGACTGGGATGGGAAGGAAGAGGGGCCGCCTCCTTGAGTGTCTGCTCTGGTGAGGGTGGGGACGCAGTCGGCAAGTCTGTGTGTGTTGGGCTGGCTCACAGGCTAGCAGCCAGGTGACTGCCTTGTGGCTGGCGTTCTAGGAAGCAACCTTCAATAAGAGCACCGGGAAGGTCGTGCTGAAGACGTTCAGCTTGTATAGGAAGCTGCTGACTCTCTGCAGAGCAGGCCATGATCAAGGTGAGGTGTGGGGAGTGAACAGGACACGGGTTACTCTGGGATGGACAGAGGGCGGCGAGCGTCTGTGTGTGATGGCAGGGAGCAGGCTTGAGGCCTGGAAACGGGCTGGGTCCAAGCTGGCCGCTCAGTGACCAGGGTTGTGTTCTGCCTCGTGGACGCTGTGTACCCCGGACGTGCCCTGGCCCAAAGGAAATTGCTGGGCAGCCCCCAGCTCAGTGACTGGCCACTAGAAACCAGGACGGCATTTTCCCGCGGTTGGGGAAAATGAAGCAGAAAGCTGGGCAGCACTGTGCTTAGCCGCCCCCTGACGTGTTAGACTGAGAGAAGGGGTGGGCTTTTCAAGACAACAGTGGGCCTGCTGGACATTCCTTCTCACCCAGACTGGACGTTAACCAGCAGCCACACAACCCTGCACTGTGGTCACTGACCTGTGACATCTAGGGTCAGGGTCTCGGCATGAGCCCAGCCTCAGACATGGAGTGACACGTGCTCTCTGCTTCATGACAAGCGTGATGTGATCCTCTGCATTGTGGCCCCGAAGCAACTGTGCCAGCACCCAGGTGGGAGGGGCAGGGTGAGTGGGGGACACGGCCACTGACAGGGCCCTGCCCACAGTGGTGGTCCTGCTCAGTGACATCCGGGACGTGAACGTGGAGGAGGAGAAGGTCCGGTACTTCGGGAAGGGCTATGTGGTGGTGCTTCGGTTTGCCACGGGCTTCTCCCACCCCCTCACGCAGAGTGCTGTCATGGGCCACCGCAGGTAAGCTGAGGATGGGTGACTTGATTGGCCAGGGCTGCCCCTCACCCCCAGTCAGGTGGTCCTCCCCAGGAACTGCCCAGCACGGCAGGGCATAGAGAGAGGCCTCAGGAACGTGGGGGAGGAGGTGAGGCCAGGGGAGCAGGCCTGGCACCACCCACTAGGGGGAGGTCAGGGGTCCCCACAGGGACAGAGAGGGGATGGGGACGTCAGGGGTCCCCAGTGGGCACAGAGGACTGGGCTAGGGTCCGGTGGGGGTGGGGATCAGGACTGAAGGTGCTGGGTCCTAGTGGGTTACTGGAGGCAGATACCTGGGGTGAGACAGGTATGGTCTTGTGGCTGCTGCGGGGTGGCCAGTACCTGTCACAATAACACACCCTTCCTCCCTGTGCCCATCTGGACCAGTGACGTGGAAGCCATCGCCAAGCTCATCACTACTTTCCTGGAGCTGCACTGCCTTGAAAGTCCCATGGAGCTGTCTCAGAGCAGTGACAGTGAGGTCGATGGCCCTGGGGACCAGAGCTGACCTCCACGGAACCCCTGCCTTGGTTCTGGTGGGGCCCCAGCAGGACTGATGGGCCGCCTACAAGTCCTCCTCCTCAGCTCCCTGCTGTGTCCCTGGAAGCCCCGGGGCAGGACCCTCAGCCGTTCCTGCTGCTTGCTTCTGTCCTCTGAGCAAAACCACAGTGGGACCTTCTCTGCAGGCTCCGAGCGGTCCAGAGAGGGCACAGGCCTCAGATCTGTCTCTTCCTGGAATCAGACAGCCCACTGGGACAGCGGCCTGGTGTGGACAGGTCAGACATGCTAGCTGTGTGAGGCTCAAGGCCTGTGAAATGGGAAGGAAGAACACCCAGGGTCCCAGGGTATCAGGGCCAGGGCTGAGTTCTTTGGGTCGAGAGGTTCTCCAGGACCAGGTCCTGAGGGCTGCGGTGAGACTCCAGCAGGGCCAGCGGCTGGGTGAGGCTCTGAGGATGCTGCCGCCACACGTCATCCCCAGGAATCCCATCTCCTGCCCTGCTCCCCATGCCCATCCCTCCCCGCAGCCGGATGTCCTCAGTGGTCAGAAGTGAGGTGCTTGCCTGCGGAGCTGCCGGGGCTCAGGGTGGATGCTAACGGGCACGCCTGGTTGGTGTGCTGCAGCCACTCTTGAGGCTTCCACAGCCCCCAGACCGCTGTCCACTCAGGTGGCTCATCTCGAGTCCAACCAGGATTGCAGCCGGGCTCTCACAGAGAGGATAACCTCCCGCCCCTGCCCCCAGTATAGGCAGAAGTTCCCTCTTCTAGCATTGTGCAGCCCTTAAAAACCTGGACCCATCCCTCAGAACCCAGATTCCCAGCTTCTCTTGAACTCTGGTGCTGGGCCTGTGTGTTTGGGGCCAGAATCGCTGGGCTCATGGCTGCCCCTCAGCAGCGCCTGAGCAGCTAGCTGCAGCCACCCTCGTGGAGTCTGGGTGCCAGCCACACTGACCCTCAACTGCACTATTAGTTTTCTCCTGCTTTCTCTGAACCTAGGCTCCTCCGAGGTACAGCATGTGCCCAGAGCACCTCTGAGTGAGGGACCCAGGAGGCTGTGCACCTGGGAACAGCTGCATGGACCAGGGGTTCTGAGGCTGCCTGGGTGAGAGACAGCAACTTCCAGGAAACTCCAGAGAAATGAGATCCTCTCCCTTACCAGTGGTGGCCGCCAGCCAGCCCTTAATTTGGGCACACAGTCATTTAAACATGCCAAAGTTAGGTTTCTAAATGGTTAAACCTGAAATACTCTTTTCTTAAAAGGTGTGAAACAGCTATGGTTGGTTTCTTGTGTGTTTACCGCTGGGCTGGAGGAGGGAGGGTGTTTGGCCAGCTCCCCTCTCCCAGGGCTGGGTGGGGCGAGGAGGGTGTCCAGACCATCGTGAGGGCCAGTAACTAAGCCTTTGAGATTTCTGGCTTCCACTCTCCTTTTTATTTTGAAAGAATTAAAGTTCTAATGCTGATCATTGTATAGGCCCAGAGTGTCTTTTCCTTCCATGTTTACTCTTGTTTCTGTGGGCGCTGTCTGCTGGCACGGCTGCCCAGGGCTCAGGAGGCGCACGTGGGGCCGGGTGCAGCTGGATGAGGGTGCAGGGAGGCCGACAGCCTGAGCTTGGCCCCCTCCCCTCAGGGGTCCTGACCCGAGTCGGGCCTGGGGCCGGCTGCCTCACCCAGATCCTGCAGCAGAGCCTGCAGCCGCCGCAGGCTGGGGCGCACGTTTTCCTCCAGCCACTCCTCCACTGCATCTGGGTAGAAGACACGCTGCAGGGCAGCCTCCAGCTCCCCCACGAGAACGCTCCACCTGGCCAGGAGACTGAGGACCAGGAGGCAGTGAGCCTGCCTGGTGAGGGCCCTGGGGCATACCTCATGGCCTCCAGAACCCCACGGGTCAGTATATCCCGTACCTCAGTTTACTCATCCATAGAACAGGGCCGTTAGCACCAGCCTCATAGGGTTGTTGGGAATAAGTGAATGACTGTCACAGTTTGGCCTCTGAAACTAGAAGGCACTTCACAACTGGCTGGCAGGGTTTTTCTTGGTGCATGAACCTGTTGACAGTTGACTGCATCTTATACTCAGCGGGGACAGTCTGTGTTGGCCTCTCTCAGAGCCAGGAGAGCACTGGGGAAGGCTGGCTGGGACCCTGTCCCCATGGTGACACATGCAGCCGCAGGGCCAGGATCAGCCCTAGGCAGTCTGGTTCTGTGGTGAGCCCTGGACCCTGCTCAGGGCATCTGGTGACCCTCACCCTCTCAGGCAGGAACGCCCCAGCTTCTCTAAAGCCTAAAGGCACAGCTGATGCAGTTGCGTCACCTAGGAATCCACGGCTGCAATACCTAGAAAGCTTGTCCAGAAAGCTGCCAGCATGCAGCAGAGGGTGGGCAGCCTCGGGGATGGGCACAGCTGGGAGGGGCATGGGCTACCTGTGCGCCTGGGGCTGGATGTGCTGGATCATGACGGGGTGGATGAACTTCCGCCTGCGATGGTAGGGGCTGAACCAGCCGGTCACATACCTGGGGGCAAATCCACACACACAGGTAGGTACACTGTGGCTCGTAAGGCTCAGTGGTTGTAAAATAAGACCTTTGAAAATCTGGTGGAAATTTTAAAAAGGTGTTTTCTGCCCAGAAAGTCTTCTTGCAGGATTGGCTGGCCCTCACCCTGCCGGGTGGGGGGTCACTCCCCCGCCCACTCACCTGTCCCTCTCCAGCAGCGCATCCACGGAGCTGCACAGATGGAGGCTGACTTGTGTGATGAGGTTCAAGATGTCGCTGCCAGGGAAGGAGCCGGCCCTCTCACTGCACAGGGAGCCACTGTGCTGAGGATGCATCCAAATATGAGGGGACGGGCAGGGCTGGGGGTGAGGGTGTTACCTCCTAAAATCCGTTGCTTCCAAGCTCGAAGTCCCAAGAAAGTTCTCCACTCTTGCTTTAACGTTTTCGGCAAAGCCTCCTAAAACCAACCACAGACGGAGGTTGGAGGGGCCTCTGGAGGACGAGGTGGCCTGGACTCCGTGCTGGCTGGACCTCCTGGCCCTCAGGCATGGGTGGTGGGCAAAGCAACTGAGAAGGACCGCCAGCCAGGCCCAGCTGGGCACATGCTGACCTCAGGGATGGGTTAGCCCAAGGCTACTGCAGCCTGGTGGGGAGGTGAGAACACGCTGGAGGCTCTGTGCTGCCTGCCTCCTGGGGAAGGGGTGCCAAGGCCAATGTGCTCCTATTAGCACAGGCATCTGCTCTGTTGTCTGTACCTTTCCCCAAAGAGTTCAGAACTGACACTTCAAAAAAGGATAAGCCAGAGTCCCAGTATCTGTCCTTTTGGAAACCTCCCTGTAGCTCAGCACAATACCAAGTGTGTTTATTTTTCAGTCCTCACTTTCCTCAACCACCTCGATGTTTTTCTGTGCCAACACCACATACGTTGCTACTTAAATTCCCACCTGGTCCCGTATAACATGCGGTTTATGTAACCAGGGCCTCGTCACCAACCTTGCCTGCTGGTCTCCTCTGTCTCTAAGCATCTATGCCCACACCTGGCTGCTCCCTCGGGAACCAGAGGTGAGGGAGCTGCCTCTCTGGGGCCACACCCACCAGCACTGGGCATTCAGGATATTTATGCAGCAAAGGCGGGCTCTCTCCTGCACCCTATCCATGATGAATTTCCTTGTGGGTTCACTGTGCCTGCAGGGCATGTCCCCCTAACTTCCTGGTCTGTGTCTTGGGTTTAGGCGCGAAGACCCGGGCTGCAGTGGGGTGGGTGGGTGGCTGAGCCGGGGCCATGGGTGCGTTCCCCTCCCCCGCACTGGTTGGAAGACCACAGTCCAGCCCCAAGGAGGTGGCAGTTGGGGGCCCCGGGCACTAGGCTTCCTGGGAGAAGCAGGGGACCATACCATGTAGAAGCACCTGCAGACAGACAGCCAGGGACGGGATTCCCACGGGCAGCAGCTCGCACAGCACAGAGAAGTGGTCATACCTAAGTCCACGGGAGAGGGGTGCTCAGCACAGCAGATGCTCAAACACGAGTCACCACGAGACAGGACAGGGATCTAGAAGCTTCTGCAGAGCGGTTGCTGCTTCCAGAAGGTTCCATGGCTTTGCAGGAACCCCACCCAGAGTGACCTGCCTGGGCTTAGTTCTCTGTGGTTGCCACCCTGAAATCCCTAAGTTAACCTTTGACTCAGCTTTATGAGTGAGGGCTGAGGTCCAGTGGGTCAGCCCTGCCTCCTGCTCCCTCCTGTGGGTTCAGGGCCTCCTGCTCTTGGTGTCAGGGCCACCTGGCCTCCCCCTCAGGATGGGACCTGAGGGCAGGACTTGCCTGGGACCAGGGGTTTAACTGTAGCTCTACTTTTCAAATGGTATGAAATCCTAAACAAGCCGAAGTCTGACCTCATGCTTCTCCCAACATGACCTCGGGTGGGGCGCAGGATGGGGTGAACAGGCAGAGACGGGTGGTTCGGACAGGGCATGGGCCAGGAGGGCCAGTGCCCTAGGGCCCTGAACACCCCAAGCAGCGTCCCCTCTGCAGAGTGTGGTGCGAGGGGCTTGACCCCAAGTGGCTTGTTTTGTGCAGCTGGTCCTTCCACACCCTCCTCAGAGGGCCGGCTGCTTCCCCTTGACCAAATGGCGGGAAGGACTGAGGCCCAGACTGGATGGGCCAAGGAGGGCAGTGTGTCCTAGGTGACGGGAGCCGCTTGGACCCTCCCGGGAAAGGCCGGCCCCGAGAACGTCCCTGGGGCCTGCATGGCCTCACCTCTGCCAGCCAGTCAGGACGATGCCCTGCAGCGTGTCCGCTGGCACACTGCCCGCCACCTGCAGCCACTGCATGTGGTTTCTGAGGTGGTGCTCGATGGGGGTCAGGGCCTGGCTTGCCCCCGTGGCTCCCTTGAAGGCACTGGCGGCCCAGAGCCAGGAGAAGCCGCTCTTCCGGTACTTCTCCATGAGGAGCGCTGGGTGAGCAAGTGAGAAGTGTGAGTGGCAGACCCTGAGGAGGTGCAGCCGGGAAGCCCGAAACACACACTTGTCCAGGTGGAAAACTGGGAGGAGCCCAGGACCACCGGACTCTGCTCTGGTACTGACCCTTGCTGTGGACGTCCAGGTCGGCCCCGTAGTCCCAGAGCACAGGCTCCACCAGCTGCGGCACTCT
This sequence comes from Orcinus orca, assembly GCF_937001465.1. Lineage (NCBI taxonomy): Eukaryota > Metazoa > Chordata > Mammalia > Artiodactyla > Delphinidae > Orcinus > Orcinus orca. The sequence continues at coordinate 34,003,785 of NC_064577.1, read as the reverse complement.
CGATGCTGGGGGTGGAGAGAGGCTGTGAGGGTGCGTCCTTCTAACTCTCCCTTATTGCGTTAAAATGGATTTAAGTACAGACTCAATACTATGCTATGATTTGGGCTGTAAATGCCGCAGCCACAAGGCCAGCTGGCTTTGGAAGTGACTGGACACTGCTGGAGCTGCCAGGGGTGAGTCCCAGGCCAGCGGTCCCAGAGCTCCCTCAAGGGGGACACACTGTCTGCACGCGGGGCCGGCCCAGGTGCAACAGGGACATACTGCTAAGTGGACTTAATTATAATTAATTAAAACCCAAGTGGCCACATGTGGTAGAGGCTGCAGCAAGGACACCTGGGTGGGCCTTGTGGCAGCATGGGCCACGAACTCCCTGTCTCACCCCAGAGCCTCAGGCAGGCTGGGCCCCGGAGGGCTGGGGGGCCACTGCTTCCCTCCACCAGCCAGTGTGAACCTCAGTAGAGGCCCCTGCAGGGCTGGCTGTGCAGGTGTGTGGGGCTGAGGCCCCTAGAAGCACTGGAAGCTCTCAAGTGCCACCAGGGGCCTTTGCCCCCCCGCACCCCCAGCTTTTTATGGCCAGCGCCCCTCGGGGCCTCGTGCTGCTCTCTGGGTCAGATCTCTCACAACAGTACTCCTGGAAAGACTCCAGGAGGCCTTTTAGGGGAATGGCATTTTCATGTGAGAAACGGTCCTAACAGGACGGTCTAGAGTTAGCTTTGGTACGGATCTACTACACGGTCTCTCCTTGACAGTCGGGGGCTCAGAGTAGCTCGGCTTCCTCCCCTCATGGCACCAGGAAGCCCCCTGCGGAGCGTGGCCGGCCCCCCAGGGCCATGCCTGGCCGACCTGAGAGCTGGTCCTCGGGGATGTCCCGCAGCATGTCGTCCCACACCAGGGGCGTCGTGGTCGGGTGCCGAGCCTGCACATGGCTGGCCACTGCCTCCATGTAGGACAGACACAGCTCTGCTCTGGTGTTGGGCTCCTGCTGCAGCCACTGTCTTGAGTCCTCACCCTCTCCGAGGTAGTAGACCTGGGATGAGACACAGGTGGGTTTGCCCCAGGACCACCCATCCTCACCCGTGGGTTCACGCTGGGGGACTTCTGGGGCAGCTGCCCACGGGGAGGAGACAGTGAAGGGTGCCCTTTCCTTCTGCACCGAGACCCGAACCTCGACTCAAGACTCCCTTGAGGCTGGGCAAGGGAGTCTTGAGTCTGGAGCCCCACAGCAGCCAGAAGGTGGAAATAACCAGATGTCCAATAACACAAGATGGATAAACAGAGCATGGCCCGTCCACATGCTGGAACATCACTCAGCCACGCTGGAGAAGGTGCCCAGTGAGAAAAGCCCACGCACGGGGCAGGACTCCATTTATGGGGTGCTGGGGGGACAACGCAGAAATGGAAAGGAGACTGATGGATGCAGGGGCGGAGGACGGGGGGCAGGGAGATGAAAGGTCCTGCAGTAGCCGGGGGGAGGGCTGCACAACACTGAGAATGGCTTAAAAGTTACTGGATCATTCACTTTAAAGTGGTTACAGTGGTAAATTTTATGTTATGTGTATTTTACTACAAAAAAGAGATTTTTTTTTTGAATAAAAGGATCAAGCTCTGGGGTAAAATGTCTACAAACCACCGTCCCAGCTCAGATGCCTAAGCTCAGACGAGCAGAGGCCTTTGGGTCACTGTGCTCGGTGGCTTGGTATCTTCCTGGCCACTGTGTTTCTCAAGGACAAGGAGGGCACCCCCGGGAACCACCTTTCCAGCCAGTGCTCCACGGCCCTGAAGTGGTAATTTCCTTTCTCCCACAGTCCAAAACTGTACTTCTTCAATTGGAGGAAAGTAACCGGCTCAAACTCATGGCCACACTGACCCCGAGGACATGAATGTGCCGTAACCAGGGGCTGCTCTGCTGCTGTCCCGTGGGTGCCTGCACCCCACTGCACCCTGCTTGGCTTGGCAGGTTTGCCGGCACGAGATCACCCATCAGCTGGGACCAAGGCCCTCACTGGGGACATCTCCTCGGCCAGCACTTCTTTATCCTCAGAACTACTTTTCTATTTAAGAGAAGAACCCACGAGGTGGGAGAAGGTGACCGTGAGGTGAAGAAAAGGGGCTGCTGCAGAGCTGGGGGAGCCGCCTGCTGGCAAGGCAAGGCACCCACCTCGTCACAGCCGATGTGGAGCCACCGGGCGCCCGGGTGCAGCGCCATCACCTGGTCAATCATGGCTCCAACCAGTGCCAGGGACTCCGCCTTGTGGGGATTCAGGGTGTTGGGGAAAAGTGCCACTTCCCGGAGGTGAGCGAGAGCCTCGTGCTTCAGCACAAACTGTGGGGAGACAACAGGAAAGCTGGTGACCCTGGGGAGGAGCTTGTCCCCGAGCTCCCCGAAGTCCGGCTCCTGCCTCTGCGTCCTGATGGCCTCATGTCTATTAGAGACCCCGGAGGGGCTGGCGGGGCTGCACTGCGGACCAGAGCCAGGGTGCCAAGTGGGCGGGTCTCTGAGTAACCTGGCTGCTTGGTCAACAGTCCTTCTCCCTTCCAACTCTAACTGGGCTGAATGAGAAAATGGAAAAGGTAGCTTCCCTTCACAACAGAATTACACACGGGTGGACTTCTTGCTCAAGTGAAGAGGCTGGCAAATCCTCTCCCCAAAACAAGTACAAAGAGGAATGATTTGTCCAAAACGACCTTTTGGGGCTCCAGAAACCAACCAAAGGTGAACAACAAATTGGGAAATGCGTGTTCATGAAAGGTTGCCATAACTGGGTAAAAACAGATTCTGCAGCTTCTGCCTAGGTGCTCCCACCCCCCACAATGGCTGGCTGTGGGTAAACCTGGCCTTTGGGGACCTGTCAGTAAAAGTGGCAAACTGTTCTGAATTCTGCGGTCCCCACAGGGCTACAGAGGTGACACATGTTCTCCGTATGCACCGGCTGGCTGGGGCCACACCCACCTGGGGGCCCGAGCAGGCTGGGTGGAAAGCAGAAGCCGCGGCAGACTGAGAACTGCCTGAACCCTGAGTGTGGCCTCCCAACCCCTGTGCCACAAGGTGGGGCCTATGGGCTCGGGCACAACCACCACCCAAGCCCTGCGGAATCATCAGCTGTGAAGACCGAAGAGTGACCCCTAGGGCAAAAACCGAAAACAAGAATACAAAAACAGAGGCATCCGTGGCCACACACAGCTGGGGAGACATTAAATCCAGGCAACTTACAACTACCCATGGGGGCAAAAGTCAGACTTGCTACAACATATGATCTGAAATGTCCAGCTTTCAACCAAAAATTGAGACATGCAAATAACTGGAAAGTGGGACCCAGACTCAAAGAAAAAACAATTCTATGGAAACTGATGCTGAGTGGGCCTAGATGTTGGATTTATCAGACAATTATTTCAAAGAAACTATTATGAATATGTTCCAAGAATTAAAGGAGGGGCTTCCCTGGTAGTGCTGTGGTTAAGAATCCGCCTGCCAATGCAGGGGACACGGGTTCGATCCCTGGTCCGGGAAGATCCCACATGCCACAGAGCAACTAAGCCCATGCACCACAACTACCGAGCCTGTGCTCTAGAGCCCATGCTCTGCAACGAGAAGGCACTGCAATGAGAAGCCCCCACACCGCAATGAAGAGCAGCCCCCGCTCACCACAACTAGAGAAAGCCTGCGTGCAGCAACAAAGACCCAACACGCCAAAATAAATGAATTAATTTTTTAAAAATTTAAAAAAAAAAAGAATTAAAGGAAACTATTTACAATAAGGGAAATTAAAAATCCATTCAGGGGGAATTCCCTGGTTGTTCAGGGTTAGGACTCTGCACTTTCACTGCTGAGGGCCCAGGTTCAATGTGCTAGAAAGCACATTTTCTTAATGTTGTATTTCACCTTGCACAATAATACTTTGATGAATATACGGTCAAGGAACTAAGATCTTGCAAGCCACTCAGTGTGGGAAAAAAAAAAATACATTCAATGGGCCCAGCAGCAGATTTGAAATGTCAGAAGAGAGAGTCAGTGATTGGAACAAAAGATCAACAGAAATTCAAGCTGAGTAACCGCGGAAAGGTGCAAGAAAATGAACAGAGCCTCAGAGACCATAGGGCAACATCGAGCTACCAACGCATGAGCAAAGGAGTCCCAAAAGAAGAGAAGGGGACAGAAAAGAACATGAAGAAATGGCCCCAAACTTCACAAAAGTGAAGAAGCTCATCAAACTCCAAGGAAGATAAAGGCAAAGAAACCCAAACCTGGACACATCATAACCTAAAAGGCACATTTAGGGGAATAACACAATTAATGGCTGATATACCACGTTCTGGTTTGGAAAACTCAACACAGTAAAGAGGTAATTTTCTCCCAAAACTGATTTACAGATTTAACACGATCCCAATCAAAATCCCAGCAAGGTTTCTAGTAGATACATAGAGAAACTGAATCTAAAATACATATGAAAAGGCAAAGGAACTAGAATAGCCAGAATAATTCTGAAAAAGAATAAAGTTGGAGGAATCTCACTACCTGATTTTAAGACTTACAATAAAGCTATAACAATCAAGATAATGTGGTATAGACAAAGGGATAACACATGGATCAATGGAACAGAATAGGGTCTAGAAATAGATTCTCATAAATGCGGTCAATTGATTTTTGACAAAGGTGCAAAGGCAATACCAAATTTCAAAGAAAGCAGTCTTTTTGACAAATGGTGTTGGCACCATTGGTCAAGGAGTGCCATACTACATGCAAGAAAAATGAACCTCCACCTCACACCTCACACAAAAACTAACCCCAAATCGATCATAAGTCTAAATGGAAAATGTTCAAGTGTAAGACTTCAGAGGAAAACAGGAAAAATCTTCATCACCTGGTGACTGGCAGAGTTCTTAGAAATGACATCAAAAGCATGATGCATCAAAGAGAAAAACTGATAAACTGGACTTCACCAAAGTTAAAGACTCTTGCTCTTTGAAATACATTGTTAAGAGAATGAAAGGACAAACTGCAGATTGGGAGAAAATGTTTGTAAATCACGTATCTAACAAAAGACTTTGTCCAGAATACACAAAGAATTTTAAAAACTCAACAGTTCAGAAAGTGAAATGAGCAAAATCCTTGAACTGTGCTTCACTGCTGAAGAGGGTATTCTGATGCAAGTGACCAGACGTAGAGTCTTCGCCAACCCTGCTGACACTTGACTTCGGACCGCTGTCCTCCAGACAGTGAGAACAAATGTCTGTAGTTTAAGCCGCCTGGTTTGTGGTCCTTTGCTATGGTAGCCCCAGGAGACGAATCCACCGTAAGAGCAGAGCAAGGCCACTTAAGGAGCAGGAGGGCGTGGTACGATGGAGCTGTACTTGAGGCGCTCAGACCAGCTGTGGTGGGGAGCAGGGCGCGGGGTGGGGATGGGCGGAGTGATGCTGGGAGACCCACTGGAGGACTTTACAGCCGGTCCGGCAGTAGCTTAGACAAGGATGGTGACAGTGGGACAGAGGGAATGCTGACTCAGGAGGCAGAGGAGCAAAGGGTAGGACCTGACAGTAGACGGGAAATGCAGCTGGAGGGGGGGTTGGGGATGGTACAGCCCCTCCCTGAGGCTGGAAGAGGCCTCACAACAGAGACGCCAAGCAGACAACTGTAGACTAGAACCCAGGGTCTGCCCGAGAGACGGGGGTCCTGGGAGTCACTGAGGACAGGAAAGGGAAGCAGGAGGGGAAATGGCTTTATCCAGAGGAGTGTGAAGTGAGTAGAGGGCCCTCAAGAGGTGCCATGGGGACAGCCAAGTCCAGTGCAGGTACAGGACAGCACACGGAGAAGATGTCGGGCACAGCCAGAGCCGGGGACCAGGAGGCCATAGGGTTTAGGAGGAGGGGGTTGTGGGTAACGAGTGTGTCAGGAATGGAGCCCAGAGAGCACAGCAGGGAGAGTCCACCAGGAGAACTGGAGGGCAGATGGTGGGAGAGAATCCCTGAACAGGAAGGAAAGGGCAATCACTGGAAGTGAAAGTGAAGATGTGGGGGAAGGACTGCTGATAGATCTAAACGGAGCCTGAGAGCCATTAAATCAGTATTATGTTTAATTTGCTTCCCCTTATCTGAGGCAGACGTGAAAAGTATTTTTGAAGATCACATAGGAGCTTGGGAGAATACTTTCAACATTAAGTGAAAAAGGAGAACACAGAAAGCACGTTTTCTTTTTTTTTAATAAAGTATTTTTTAAAAAATATTTATTTATTATTTTGGCTGTGCCAGGTCTTAGTGGCGGCACGTGGGATCCTTAGCTGCGGCATGCAGGATCTTTAGTTATGGCATGCAGGATCTGTTTTTAGTTGTGGCATGCGGACTTCTTAGGCACAGCATGCATGTGGGATCTAGTTCCCCGGCCAGGGATCAAACCCTGGGCCCCCCACATTGGCAGCACAATTGAACCAGGCCTCCCTGCATCGGGAGTGCGGAGTCCTACCCACTGGACCACGAGGGAAGTTCTAGAAAGCACATTTTCTTAATGTTGTATTTCACCTTGCACAATAATACTTTGATGAATATACGTTAAAAAGGAAAACAACCCAGTCTGCAGGGCTCTGTGGGAATCAGGCCCCCCATCCAGCTCTTCCCCTCCCCTCCTTGGACAGAGGGTGCTCCCACCTAGAGCTCCGAGCTCCTCAGCCGTTCACAGAGCTTCTCTGTACAGTGCTGAGCTGCTCCCTGCCTGTGTCTGGCCCCATCCGCGCACCCCTGAACCCCACACCTGGGTACCAGGTAACTTTCCTTCCTCCCACTTACCTCCATGTGCCCAAATGTCTGCACCAAGGGAATGACCTCCAGCTCATTCAGTGTGGCCAGATGCAGGATCTCTTTGATTTCGGAGGGGCTAGAGAGACCAAGACCACCCAGAGAGGTTCACACAGCCTTCCATTCAGGCTCCCCCCAACCCCCCTCGTCAGGTTCCTGGGGGAGTCTACCACGGAAACTAGCAGGGTTGCTAACTCTGAAAAGCCCAACAGATATTCT